>NC_090440.1:1928139841-1928442999 GCF_031143425.1 Pleurodeles waltl
CTCTGGGGCCCTTGCCTCCCTTGGTGGATGGGCCAGGTGACGGTGCAAGGCTGGTGTCCTTGGGGGCAGCCGTCTCAGGCCTGTGGCGCCGGCCCTTCACTTTTTTGCTTCTTTTCCCAGGGGGTGGGCTGGCTGTCCCCTTGCTGCTTGCCGATGTTCCTGCCCTAGGAGCTGGTGGACTCCAATAGCCCTGAACGATGGTCCTAGTAGGTGCAGGGCTTGTGGTGGCTGAGGTGCTGGTTGGACTCTTACGAGATGGAGGGGGTGGGTCAGTTGTTGAAAAGAGCTCAAGGTTGGAAAGGAAAATCAATTTCGAAAGACAGGGACGGGTAGTTGTAGTGGGTATGGGAGTGGAGGAAGAGGATGTGGTTGTAGGAGAGTCAAGTGTGCTGTCTTTGGGTGCAGGTGCTTGTGACGGAGGCTGTCGTGAGGTGGATGGCTGTTGGGTGGGTGGCTGCCTGCGTTTGTGTGGTTTGGAAGAGGGGGTGACAGACACACTGGGAGAGGACACAGGGGACGTGTAAATGGTAGTGGGGTGGTGACTGCACGTGTGCGGACTGTTCTGGTGGGTGTGGTGGTGATGGACGTACTGGCTGATGGTGGTGTGCATGCAGGTGTGAGTGGAGACGTCACAGGGAGGGAGGAGGGAGACGAGGAGGAGGGGGACACAGTGGAGGCAGTGGGTGTTGCTGTGTCTGCATGTGGATGTTGCTTGGGTGAATGCTTGTGTGATCTGTGGTGCTTATGTCTGGATGAGCTGCCCTTGGGTGTTGATGTGTGTGCAGGCTGGTCTGTAGGTGTGTCTGGGATAGGCAGAGGAACAGGGGAGTGGGACTGGGTTGAGGAAGTTGGAGGGGGGAGGCTAGACACAGGGACAATTGCTGCCGTCAGTGCTGAGGCCAGAGCGTTGAACGATCGCTGATGGGCAGCCTGACCCGAATGAATGCCCTCCAGGTATGCATTGCTCCGATGCACCTCCCTTTCCACCCCCTGGATGGCATTCAAAAGGGTAGACTGCCCAACAATGACCGTCCGGAGGAGGTCAATGACCTCCTCACTGAGGGCAGCAGGGGTAACTGGGGCAGGACCTGAGGTGCCAGGGGCGAAGGAGATGGCCGGCTTCCTGGCCGAGCGGGCACGGGGCGAAAGCTGAGGGGCTGCTGGGAGGGCGGAGCTGGTGCGCTGGGTGGCGGCTGTACATGTTTTTGCGGTGGGCACGGATGGTGCCGCCACCACAAGGGAGCTCCCTTCCGAGGACGTGTCGGTGTCGCTGATGTCTCCATGGGTCCCCGTTGTGGAGCCCCCCTCGCCCTCCGTCTCACTGGTTAAGTCCGAGTCGGTTGCAGGGCCCTCTGGGCCCATGTGAGATGCAGCTCCCTCGTGCGCCGATGCCACTTCTCCTCCGCCTGATGATGCTAATGCACACATGAGCAGGAAAACCAAAATATTAGGGGGGGAGAGAAGAAAGAAAGACATGTTGAGTGCATGCATTGGCGGCACCGTTGGCGGAGAGGACAGACACAGAAGCCCCCTGCACTACACCGCGCACTCGGGGTACACTTCTCAATTATTGTGACTTGGCCTACAAGTCTATGGATGACAAATGCACACATAGGTGAGCCCGGGCCATGGATAGCTGTACTTAGCACCCTACAGAGGTGGGGGGCGGGGCACAGGGCCATGTCTAACGGAGGGGCCTAGCCTACAGAAACCGCCCTGGCCTAGAGATAGCCACAGCCCTCCTCCCCCACCCAGACGCCTCCACTGTGCGCTAATATAGCAGAATGTGCTGATACTCACCCCCTTGTGTCTGCTGTGATGTCCTCACGCGCCCATCCAAATCGGGGTAGGCCACCGCCAGGATCCGGGACATCAGGGGGGTCAATTGACGACTGGCACCCCTCCTACGTTGGGAGGCCATCCCCAGCAGAGCCTCTGCGGTCTTTCTGCTCCCACGGCAGATGTCCTCCCACCTCTTGGGGCAGTGGGTGCCCCGTCTGTTGTGGACCCCCAGGGCCCGGACGTCCTTGGCGATGGCACGCCAAATGTCAATCTTCTGATGGGCGCTGACCTATGTGACATGGACAGGGTGGAAAAAGAAATATCATCACTTTTCTGCATGGTCGATGTGAGTGGCCCCCCCTCCCCAACCTTGCCATGTGGCACATGCTCTCATCTGTCGTGCGTTGCTATCCTCATACGCTCCCCTCCCCACCATCTTACATCCACCCCACTCAACACAGGCATAGCCCATACTACGTGCTCCCAGTGTACTTACCTGTTGGTCTGGAGGACCGTAGAGTAGCGCATACTGGGGGAGGACCCCATCAACGAGTTTATCCAATTCCTCAGATGTGAAGGCAGGGGCCCTTTCCCCAGTCGCAGCAGCCATTGTCTCTTCCAGACCGAGTTCACAGCAGCACTTGCAGTATAGGTCCTCTCCTGTGGATGATCAGGTCTCGAGTGATTAAGCAGTTAGAAAATGGCGGTCACGCCTGCGGCGTTGCGTACCGCGGCGGTGCGTACCGCGACCGCCGGCACACATCGTCATTGGCTCCTGAGACCCATAGGGTTCTATGTTAACCAATGCTGCTTTGCGCCGCGGTCTTTGACCGCCTACCGCCACGGTGTGCCACGCCAGCACATTGACCTCACATCCCATTGTCACACTTCACAGGTCAGGCAGCCGCCATTTCAAGGGCCCACATGGCTGAATTTCTACGGCGTCACACAGGCCTAGGCCTTGCATTGCCACTCATACAAGCCATTCAATGCATAGCGAATCGTGTACTGTGCAAGCTGTGGTTACGTACCTGTGGGTTGCTTGACTCTGTGCTCCATGTTGTCCTTCCTAGGCACCGTCCGCTGGGACTTGCGAGGAGATGGAGGAATCCTCCCGTGTACAGACCGCAGGTGGACCTGTCGACAATGGAAGAACGACATGTCATACTGACATACAGACTTGACCGAGCCACTATACATGAACTGTGTGCCCAGCTGGAGCCAGACCTGATGTCCCCCATTCGCCAACCCACAGGGATTCCCCCTCTGGTGCAGGTTCTGTCAGTACTCCATTTTTTGGCAAGTGGATCATTCCAAACAACAGTGGCCATATCATCAGGGATGTCTCAGCCTATGTTTTCTAAGGTTTTGTCCAGAGTGTTGTCTGCCCTGATGAAACACATGCGGAGCTACATTGTTTTCCCTGAGGTGGCCGATTTGGCTACAGTGAAGGGTGATTTCTATGCCCTTGGAAATATCCCCAACATCATTGGGGCCATTGATGGGACACATGTGGCCTTGGTTCCCCCCAGTGGCAGTGAGCAGGTGTACAGGAACAGAAAAAGTTATCATTCTATGAATGTCCAGGTGGTCTGTTTGGCTGACCAGTACATCTCCCATGTAAATGCCAAGTTCCCTGGGTAAGTGCATGACGCGTACATCATGCGAAATAGCAGCATCCCTTATGTGATGGAACAGCTACAGAGACACCGTGTGTGGCTAATAGGTGACTCTGGTTACCCCAACCTGTCGTGGCTACTTACCCCAGTGAGGAATCCCAGGACAAGGGCAGAGGAACGCTACAATGAGGCCCATGGGCGAACTAGGAGGATTATAGAAAGAACCTTCGGCCTCCTGAAGGCCAGGTTTAGGTGCCTGCATATGACAGGGGGACCCCTAATGTACTCACCAAAGAAGGTGTGCCATATCATCGTGGCCTGCTGTATGCTTCACAACCTGGCTTTGCGACGCCAGGTGCCTTTCCTGCAGGAGGATGGTCCAGATGGTGGTGTTGTAGCAGCTGTGGAGCCTGTGGAGAGTGAAGAGAAGGAGGACGACGGGGACGACACAGACAACAGGGACACAGTGATACAACAGTATTTTCAGTAGCACACAGGTACGAATCAACCACGCCATTTTACATTTACTTAAAGTCTCCTGCCTCTCTACTGTCTGAGTTCCCCCCCAGTTCCTGTTAACTGAGTTGTGACTTTCCCTTCCGTTTTCAGAGCTGTGGGCCCCACTGCGTGACCTCTGCTTTGTTTGCCCATGTACTACAGCTGTGTGACAGTGGTATGTTGTCATCACAATGTAACTGAACATTTTGGCACCGTTATGTCTAATACATTTGTTCAAATTACATGCAGACTCCAGATTTTTTTAGTGCAAAAAGTGATTTAATTCAAGTGCTAAATTTATGGAACATGATTGTAAAACGGGGATGGGTGATGGTGGAGTAATGTCCATGGCAGAGTCCAGTTCTCAGTCGCACAGGTGCATTGTCCATATGCCTGTGGAAGGATGGAGCAGGGGCAGTTCAAGGTTGGACAGGGTGACAATGTGGGACAGTGGGATGACATCAGGGGGTATTGTTTGCTGGCGGGGGTCTTGCAATCCCACTCTGTCTTCTTGTGAGATCTCAGGTTCCGCTGGCGGGGTGGTTCTTCTTCTGCAGGAGGTGGGGTTCTGGTGGCCCGTCGTTGTGTGGGGGCCTCCTGTCCACTAGCGCCGGCGGAGGTGGTAGGCTGTTCCTGGTCCAGGCTAGTGACAGGGGCCCTTTGTGGTGCCACATGGTCCCGCAATGTGGTGACTATCTGGGTTAGGGCCACGACGATGGTCCCCATTGCGGAACTAATGTTCCTCAGTTCCTCTCTGAACCCCATGTACTGTTGCTCCTGCATGACCTGGATCTCCTGGAACCTGGCCAGTACCGTAGCCATCGTCTCCTGGGAGCGGTGGTATGCTCCCATGATGGAGGAGAGGGCTTCTTGGAGAGTCGGTTCCCTGGGCCTGTCCCCCCCCTGTCGCACAGCAGCCCTCCCAGTTCCCCTGTTTCCCTGGGCCTCTGTCACCTGGACTGTGTGCCCACTACCACTGCCCCCAGGTCCCTGTTGTTGTTGGGGTGGTGGGTCAACCTGGGTGCCCTGTAGTGGTGGACACACCGCTGATTGACGTGTCCTGGAGACAGAGGCATGGGGCCGCTGGGTGGGAGCTGTGCTGGTGTTCCCAGAGGGGGTTAGGTCTGGTGTAGCCTGTGGCTGTCTGTGGGGAACCGACTGTCCCGAGGTCCCCGATGGGCCGGGCTGGTCATCAGGGTCCAGGGAGACAGAGCTGCTGTCATCACTGGGGGCCTCTTCTGGGGGTGGGATGGACATCTCTGGACCCTTCGTGGCGGTGTGGTGGCGTTCGGGTCCTGTAGGGGTATAAGAGTATGGTTATTGCTTCTGTGTGTGGCATTTTGTGTAATGGGTGGGTGGCCGTGTCCCCCAGTGCTGGCATTCCCTTGTGGGGGCTTTTGTGACGGTGGCTTGTGGGGGTGATGGGTGTGTGCAGTGGGCATGCTTTGGGGATGGGTGTCCATGCTTTGGGGAGGCATGCAGGGCTGGGTTTTGGGATGGGTGGGTTGTGATGGTGAGCCATTAGCATGGAGTTGGGTTGATAGGGGTGGGGGTGAGGGTGGGGGTATGATTTGGCATGCAGGTGGGGTGGGGGGAATGAAGTAGTGAAGATTTGCCTTACCAGAGTCCATTCCTCCGCCTACTCCTGCGAGGCCCTCAGGATGCAGGATGTGCAAGACTTCCTCCTCCCATGCTGTGAATTCTGGGGGAGTAGGTGGGGGTCCGCTGCCAGTCTTCTGCACCGCAATGTTGTGCCTTGATACCATGGAATGCACCTTCCCCCGTAGGTCGTTCCACCGCTTCCTGATGTCGTCCCGATTGCGTGGATGCTGTCCCACAGCGTTGACCCTGTCCACTATTCTTTGCCATAGCTCCATCTTCCTGGCAATGGTGGTGTGCTGCACCTGTGCCCCGAAGAGCTGGGGCTCGACACGTACTATTTCCTCCACCATGACCCTGAGTTCTGCGTCAGAGAACCTGGGGTGTCTTTGGGGTGCCATGGGGTGGTGTGGATGAGGTGAGGGGTGGTGTATGTGTTGTAGAGTGTGGTGAGTGTAGTGGTGTATGGTGTTTTGTGCGTGGAAAGTGTGTGGGTGATGTTGTGATTTGCCTCTGTGTGATGGTGTACTCTATGCTGTGCTCTCTCTCTCTGTCCTTCACTCGCAATTGTGGTCGTAGGGGTTTGTGGGTGATGTGGGTGTGTGTTTTATACTGGATTGGGTGTGTGGGAGTGGTGTGTGTATGTGTCTCAGGTGTGTGTATTTTGAATTATCCAATGTGGATGTGTTTTGTAAAGGTGTGTGTATTTTGACCGCGGCGGTGTGTACCGCCAATGGAATACCGCGGTTGAAAGACCGCTGCGGGGATTTGTGGGTCGGAATGGCATGGGCGTATTTCTGTTGGCGTGACGGTGGAGGTTTGGTCATCGCCAGTTTCCCGCTGACCTTTGGTGTGGCGGAATATTGTGGATGTCGGGTTTTTGGCGGTTTGCCAGTTGCGGGTCAGAATGACCGTGGCGGTTTACCGCGGCCGCAGCGGTGTTATGGCGGCCTTCTGGCCGGCGGTAAGCGACTTTTACCGCCGAGGTCAGAATGACCCCCTCTGTGTTCTTCCGGTGAGGAAGACTTTGATCCATTTCAGTGCTTCGTTGTGGATGCTGGTGTTGTGGAGTCTAGCGCAGAGGTTGGAGTGGGAGACAGTGTCCAATGTGACAAAGAGGTCAAGGAGGATGAATGCGGCCGTGTCTCCGTGGTCTAGTATGCCGCGTATGTCGTCGGTGGCTGCTAGGAGTGCTGTTTTAGTGCTGTAGTTGCTCCTGAATCCAGATTGGGATGAGTCTAGGATCTGGTGAGTCTCGAGGAATTCAGTGAGTTGCTGATGGACGGCCTTTTCTGTTACTTTGGCTGGGAAAAGGAGAATAGAGATGGGCCTGTAATTCTTCGGCTCCCTTGGGTCGGCAGTAGGTTTCTTTAGTAGCAGGTTGATCTCGGCGTACTTCCAGTCAGATGGAAAGATGGCGGTCTCGAAGGATCGGTTGATAGTCCGACAGAGCTCAAGTGCAATGGTGGCACTGTCCAGGTTGAAGGTGTGATGTGGGCATGGATCCAAGGGTGAACCCGAGTGGATGGAGTTCATGAGTTTTTGGGTTTCCTCTGTGGTGATTGGGGTCCAAGAGTTCAAGATCTGGTGTGGCGCGAGGTCAGCGGTGGTATTTGTGGACAATGTGGGTGGGTTTTGGTTCTTGAAGATCCTGGATTTTCCAGTGGAAGAAGGTGGTGAGGTTGTTGCAGAGGTCTTGAGAGGGGGGATGGACGAGGTGTCTGTCCCGGGGTTCATGAACTCTTTGACGATGGTCAAGAACTCCTTGCTGTTATGAGCACTGGTGCTGAGGTGTTTGTGGATGGCCGCTTTCTTGGCGGCTCTGATGTTCTGGTGGTGACTGCATTCTTGTATCTATGCGGTCTTCAGTTGATTTGCTGCTCCTCCATTTTTTCGTTCCAGTCGGCCTGCAGGAGCGTTTGAATTCTTGTAGGTCACTGATATATCTTGACCTGATATATCTTGACCTGGAGCATAGCTCTCTGAGAAACAATAAACTAAATGGGCAAGGAATATTGAAACAACACATCACAATCAGGGTGATCTTGTGGCAACGCGGTAGCATCATTCACAAAAAGCAACACCTGCTGTAGAAGCAAATATCGACTTGACTCAAGGTTGCTCAAAAAGTAGCAGCTGTCATCAAGGAACTAGTAGGCCAGTATAAAGACAATGATGGCTTTACCTGCAATCCCACCAAACAAACCAGCCCTGGGAACTGCTTTATCTCATGGAGATTTGTTAGAATTCACTTGGTAGCTGTGGCGTGGGTCTTAAGCGTGGCACTGTTGTCCCTCAGAAAATTTTCTGCATACAAATTGATCTGCTCTGCAAAGTCATCTAAAACACATCATCAGCTGGAAGAAATTGGTTGTCAAAATGTTCTCTGTATTAACTCCATACCCAGCAACACCACTGAAGGCAGGCAAAATAGGCTGCACCATGTTAGGAGCACCCCAGGGGTCAGCACTTTCAATAGGTCATCTTCCAGCCCCTGGCAGCAATCCATCTTGCTCATGCTACACTACAGGCACATCACAGAACACAAAACCAATATTAGGATAATGGGTGAAAAGTTCATGGTAGCAGTGCATTTCAACACTTATGGGCACAGTATTAGTCAACTAAGATTCACTATGTTAGAGACAGTGAAAATTCGAAATGACATTAATAACTAAAAATTATTATTATTAACTTTTTTAGATAAAGAAACTGGATATGTTGGTACCAACAGGATTGAATGATTAGGTTGAATACAATTGCTTCTTATAGATTTTCACATGGAGATATAATTAAACCACATTCTTCTTTTGGACATTATAGTAACATCTGAGTAATTAGGATGTGAGGATGGTGTTAATGACTTCAATTGAGGATTAGTTACGTACATCAAATGTTGTGACTGTACATAGATGGACAACCTACGGGCAAGTTGTGGTGTTTGTTATCTAAACATTCTTTTTGTAAATTGGATATAACCGTTGAATATCCTTTGTGGATCCAGACTAACAGTTATTCATATCTATACCACGATCAGCAGTTTAAATTATATAGTCCCAGCCATGAAAAAATGTATATATATTTAAGTTTGTCTTGTGATGCATATTTATGTTTTGGACCTCTTGTCATCACACATTAGAATGGAGACAGACACGTACACTTTGATAAATGAAAATTCCAATATGACGATCACTCTGTACACACGAAGTTAGAAAATAAACTATTTGGGATAGAGCAGTATAATTCACTCCTATACACACGATCATGTCTAAAAATATGTATATTCTCTGATCACACTACATACACTGAACACCACACAATCACACTGAATCTTGAGATTTGGTGAGTCCTCTTTTGATGAAGAGGATTCCTTAGGACACAAAAACAGGCTGTAAACATGGTGGTGAAGTACCACGCCGAAAGGATCATCTTGTTCACCCCAGTATGCATCAGAGGGTAAGCTCTTACCAACTTTGATTAATTTCGGTCAATTTGAACAAAGTTTCCATTCCCAGCATTATTTTCAGCCTTTACGTTTTTGTTTCACATGAATGATCTTGAATTACATTTTAGAGTCATCTACCACAAATTACAACATCAACACAGCTAGAGTTACTAGTCCGATGTAGGACAGGGCAGTGTTTGGCAAAAATGAAAATTAGATGGATCATGGAAATATTCAAATATAAATACCACTGCATTTGAATAGTTATGACCCATGTTAGGGATGTTGTCATATGATCACACAGAGGACACTGAGGAACTTAAGCTGGACCACTTTATCTCAATAATTTTATTTCAACAATTGTATTTCAAGAAGAATTGTGGTTTTCAAGTATAGTGAGAATAGATAACATTTTAATTGTTACCAAGCATTACCAATTAATTCATGAGTTACTAGATGATTGAAACATGATGATATATTGCTTTCTTTTGTTCCTTTTGTTTTACAGAGAGTAACCCACTGATGAAGGACCCAGAAAAAGTCCAAAATACACTGGAGAGCTGCATACATTTTATTATGGAACGGATATTTAACAGGCTTGTTTAAGGATGAATTTTCAAGAATATGAATAAATGTGATATATTTTATGGGGAACAAATTGGATTGTTTGCTGTTTTTTGATAGTGGAAGATAAAATAAATTCAAATGAAAAGAGACAAGGGTAAAAACACATTCTGGTAAAAAAGTAGTGTTGGTGGGGAGACACTACCCTAGGAGAGGAATAGATTGAACCAATGATATTCCCTAGTAGTACAGGCTGCAAATTCAATCATGTAAGTACAGTTCTCATAACCTTAAACAAAGCATACAAAAAGTTTAGCATGCAAGATGTCACTTAAATGTAGTGTTTATCTGTTAGCACACTTACCCAGTCCGTAAAATGGTCCATTATGTGGCTGTTTCTCCATGCTATCAGCTTGATAGCATTTTTTCCTGGAATTTTAGATTAATTTTACCCCATTTGTATGCAACAGCCCAAGAGTCTAAGTCCATATAAACTTGAAACAATCTTCAGATGAAGGAAACTGCCTCAGCACATGGTTTCAGCAGGCTTTAGGGTGTGCGGCTTCCTGCAACTACATATTGCAGCTATAACCAGAATGCATGAGAGGCATGCAAACTAATGTGGCCAATCACAAGAAAAAAATCTAGTCTATGAAACTTCCTTGAAAAGGCTTTGAAGGCACTCAACTAGTAATCTGCATAAATCACCTCCTTCAGGAAAGTCCTGTGAGCATCCCAGATTGAGAGAGAGACCTATAATATCTGATGTCTTATAATGCAGATGGAGTTCCACTTTCAAGGCTTTCAAAATTAACACATTTTGTTCCCCCACTCAACAAGGTCAAAAGCCTCATTTACAAATTCAGAACCATCTTTTTAGCTCTTAAGGCATGTGTTACAGAAAAGAAAGCACTGATCCACATGAACAACATCTTTGTATTTTCTGCACAACAAACTGTGTCACTTACCCAAAACAATCTAAACTAACTGGTGTTGGTCCTTAGCTCCTGGAAATAGAGAGTAAGATATCCCTGTATGAGCCACCTTTTAGGATTGCGACATCTGTTGCGATGTGGATAGGCTCAATAAACTAAAGTATGTACCTTGCAATTACTGTTGCCACAAACAAAAATGAGTGTGCCTTGCTAAGGGGGCTTCACCCCCAGCCTCTTATGGATCTCTCCGTGCCCTATAGTGCTGTAAATGGGGTAAGAGCAGACCACAAAGTGATTCATGTCTTCAGTGGCGGGAGGTGTTCTTATATTTCATACATGCTTCTTTTCCCCTGCAGTGTGATCACCAGCTTCTGTAGAAGTCAGTCCTGTCTCAACTTACTTCTCTCACAGGATGATGTTGGTGATTATACAGACTTTTGCCTCTCGTAGACGTCCGAATATCAGTTGCTAAATTTCTTGCCCTTTGTTCGTTCAAGTCCTTTGAGACGATCAGGCTTTCAGGCTACTGCAGCATATTTTCAGTCATCTTAGTTGTGGGAGCAACATCTCTTTAGATGATCTGTTAATTTTCCCCCACGATGTAAATTCCTGGAATACATTTTAAACTATGGTATCTCAGCACCAACACACCTGTGCTGCACGTACAATTAGAAAAAAACTAAGCAACTAATCGAGTGATTCCTTCTTGCGAGTATCGGCATCTAAACCTTTTTAAATAGAAGACGGTCCTTATGTTGACAGTCAGAAAAACCTCAACCACGAAATACTATCGAGGGATTGTGTATTTGGGCGCTTTGATGCCTTGTAAATGCAAATGTATTATGTATTGTTTGTTTGTAATCCCATTGCGTTTGGTGTCTTTAAAGGATTACTGGAATAATTTAGAGGTCATGAACTGAACATCATCACGAGTTTGTCAGAATGCGGCAGAGCCGACGTCAATGGGAAAATATTTGTGTAGGTCCCAGTGCCACTTTGTCATTAGAAGGGTCACGACTGCTGTGTCATGGTAGGCCCAGAAAGAAAACGTCCCGAAATATCCCCACGTTCTGCGGCAAAGCTCTGTCTTTCTCAGAAATTATGTGACAGCGGGTCAGTGCTTTATTTGTGATTGTTGTTTCCGGTGCTGAGCACCGGCATTTATTTATGAAGGCCGGGGCTTATTCTTCTGCCCCACGCATTTGCTGCGAGTAAAAGACACACATAGGAAAGACGGAGGAAGGGAAAATGGAGAAAGCGTCACAAAGGTAGAAAGCAAAAAGCTGCCAGAGTCAGCAGAGTGGCTTTAAATGGATTGAAGAGGCCCGAGATTGCTTCAGGAGTACGCTGCTCCAGTATTCCGTGCTCGCACATTTAAATGCAGCAGCTGCGTGTTCAAGAGGAGGGCTTTGGGCACCGGCACGTTTTTATTTACAATTTAAGCACTGCAGCGGGTGCGCCTTGTTGTCACGGCACGGTAGATGAACTGTCACTCTTTTCCCACTGCACTGAAACGACTCTGCATTAGAGACCGGAGAGGCATTGTGCAGTGGGTGTATTCAGCTGCATCTTAAAATGTTGTGCAAGACTTTAAATTGAACTGCATGCTGCAGCCAGTTCCCACGTACTAGGACACGAATGAGGTGAGTGGCTCTGGCCAGTCTCTATGTTGATATGCCCCACACTGCGCCTCAATCTTGTATTTCTAAATAAGAGTTAAGACTGTCAAGCACTGGCATGATGCCACTCATTGAGTTTAGTCTAATGGACTCAGCACGTTCATGCAAACAGAAAGCAGAAAAATGCAATTGCTTGAAAAGCATTTCCCTTATGTGTGTGAGACTATTTTCCAAGTGCCTGGTTGCAGAGAGAGAGCCAATGAGGAAGGACCTTACGGGCACCCTGAGCCATGGCCTGGCCCCTGCGTGTGAATAATATCCTGAATGGTTGAATTCTTATTAGGTCCGCCCCTCTGGCTGGCACTACTGTGTTTACTCCGTCGCGGCCGAACATGCCTCCAATGCTACCGCCTAAAGAGTTAAACTCGAACCGTTGGTGATTCTGGCACGTTCAGCTCGAGCGGGAGAGTTGAATAACGTCCGTGGACCGGTGAGCGAATACGTTTTGATACAAGTACCAACGGCCTAGTCATGCCCTCCGCCCCCAGTTCCTATAAATATGAAGCACCGGTCATCAACGACTGGGCCTGGTAGCATTGACAGCAGTGTTGTACTGTGGTAACATATTCATCACAAATCAGTTTGATATTAGAGGGCTACGTGCGAAGGCGGACGTTACCCCAAATAAAAGGTTATTTCTTTTGTCCCAGGAGATTAATATCGTTATACATTTTGCATAATATCAGCCCTTGCCTTACACACCACAGCTTGTGACGCTTAAAAGACATCAACATTTCGCTCCCGAGTTGGGGATAATACAACGCTTGCATAGACACAACATACACTTTCAACTTAATTTACTCATTCTTGTGCTTTGCTGATGTCCAAGGGGTTACCTTGCTGCTAATATTTGGAAACAAAATTAATTTCCAATTTTTTTCCCCCTATTTTCCTTTGCTCTAAGTACTCACTGGCAATGTAATTTAAATCTCTGCACCACTTATCAAAGGACTCCTGTTAGACCTGACCCCCTTACGGAGGTCGTCCCCCAACATTTTGCCTGCTTCCTCCCACTTTTCTGACCCTGTTTTGTTGGTTTTAGGACTCTGCACATTTTACCAGTGCTGCCGAGTGCTATAGTGCATGTGCTCTCTCCCCTAATCATGGTAACATTGGCTCCTACCATGAGTATACTTTGGTATACTTAATTTACTTGTACGTCCCTAGTAAAGTGCATTAGAGATGCCAGGGCCTGTAAATTAAATGCTACTAGTTAGCCTGCAGCACTGGTTATGCCACCCTGATAAGTAGCTCCTTAACCATGTCTCAGGTCTGCCATGACAAGGCCTGTGTGTGCAGTTGCACTCTCACTTCGACTTGGCATTCAAAACTACTTGCCAGGCCTTAACCCCCCTTTTTTCTGCATATGTCACCCTAGGTAATCCATAGTGCAGGATGCTATGTAAGTAAAAGGCAGGACATGTACCTATGTGTTTTATATGTCCTGTTAGTGAAAAACTCACAAATTCGTTTTCCACTTCTGTAAGGCCTGCTTTTCTCATAGACTAGCATTAGAACTTCTCTCATATACTTTTAATTGGTGGATTCTGATCTGGAAGACGTAGCCCAGTCATGTTTAGTATTGAGAGAATGTTAATAGACAATCCTACTTACTGGTGAAGTTGGATTTAATATTACTATTTTAGAAATGCCACTTTTAGAAAGTGGGTATTTCTCTGCACTTATTGCCATCTGTGCCTTACAGCCCTGTCTCCAATCCACGTCTGGTCTGTGCTCGTTGACGGCTCCCCTTTTGCATTCCACCCAGACAGCCATAAACACAGGACACTCAGTCACATCAGCATTCATCCTCATACTGAATGGGTCTCCCTGGGCAGAAATGGTGGAGTGGCTCTCTCTTACATCTCAATGGCCAGTGGCCTTCCCTCACACAAAGGACTGATAACCCCCCACAGGGATCCTGGTAGACAGGACTGGGCTGAAAGGGGAACGTGTGCACTTCAAAACCACTGTTTGAAGTTTCCCCCACTTCAAGGCAATTTTGGGTATATAAACGGGGTCTCTGACCCCATCAAATCAGACACTTCTGGATCTACATCTGAACTCTGTCAGAGGAACTGCCTGGCTACCCAAAGGACTCATCTTGACTGCTTTGCTGAGAAGGACTGCTGCCCTGTTTGTTGTACTGCTGTTTGCTGGCTTCTGACTTTGCTGGAAGGACTTTGCCTTCCCCAAAAGTGCTCTCCAAGGGCTTGGATTGAGCTTGCCTCCTGTTCTGAAGTCCCAGGGCCAACAAAGATTTCTCCTACTAGCTTCTAGCTAGTTTTCCGACTTCAGCGACTGCAGCACAGATGCCGCTGCCCTTTGTCACTCTGCTGCCTGCTCAGGCTCCGTGGTCCTCACTGTACGCAACGACTGAGGCCTGCAATGCACGTCTGGCATCGCTGCGATGCAGCGGACGTCCTGCAGTGTGATCGTGAGACTGTGAAGTCAACATATCACATCTTGACTGACTGGATCCATCGACCCGGTGGGTCACAAGGAACTGTCACTTCACCACTGACGCCGCACCAGCTCCCCCTACAATCAGACAGAACCTACACCTTGCCTCCCCCTGCCTTTCAGTGAAGAACTGAAGCCTCACCTCTCCGAACGCCAATTCTAATGAGACTACTGGATTTTGAGCGGCAGAATCGCCTGCGGTGTGGGGAGACTGAGTCTGACCCACTGTAGGTGACTCCTGTCGCTCCAATCCGGGTTTTGCTCCAACCAACTAGCAGTGCATCATCTCTACCCGAGGGCAGGGATGACTGGGCAGCCGAGCGCATGACATAATTGGTTTCTCAGGGAAGCCGTGGTCACAAAGGTCTCATTTGTTTCTCTGTTACATTAGTCTCATATATACAATGATAAACAGAGGCAGTATATGTTTCAATAATGTTTTGAATGAAGCAGCTGCATCTTAGATAGCAAAGCGTGAGCTGCAATAACCAGGATGACACAGCATGACAGTATTAAAATTGTGACAAGGAGAGTGAAGCATAAGAATAACACCACCATATTGTCACTACAGTCAGTAGACTAACTCCTACCTAGGCTATAATAGAGCACAGCGTGTTAAGCTCTAATTCTGCCCTTCAGGTTCCCCTGGGAAGCCATCATCCCCCATACCTGAGCAAAGGCCTCCGGTTTCTAAAACAGCTTCAGCGAAGAATTTAGCAATTCGCATACAGACGTGGTTCTCTGGCTGGAATCTCCCTCTAACGTGTAAGGGATAGGGAAGTGTTTTTATAATAACACAGCTGATTTTCTGAGAAAATGTCCCTACGTAAGGATGTGTGTTTTCTACGAATGTCGGAGACTCAACATATACCACATTCACCGGCAATGTACATTGCTGTAGCCTTGGAAGGAGCACTGAGTGAACAAGAATGTCTTGTTTGAGAACAGAGTGCTGGCCTAGGCAAAAACAGTTAGATAAACAGAAAATAAAACAAGACCGTAAGCGTGGCTATTGTAACAATAATAAAATAAAGCTGAATAAAATATATCTAGTTTAGAGTGCACAGCGGCTTGGCCTAGTGTGTTAAAATAACGTGCATGGAGCTATAGCTAAAATGGCTACACAACACCACAAAAACATTGAGTAGTCACTTCCTGTTGAAAACAGGGACAAATGAAGGGAAGAACGATAAAACGAAAAGGTAAGTTTTCCTCACGTTTCATTTTTCCTTTATTTACACATCCAGTATGCGTGTTTAGACGAGTTCTTCACACGCGCATAAAGGACTCGCACGCGTCGAAATGTAAACACTAAGAGACGCGTGCCTTTGTTTCACCTTGAATCCACACGCGTAAGGAGAACGTCGCGTGGTGCATCCTTAAAAGTCAGATGCGCGCGACGGCTTGAACGGTCGCCGGCAAGTCTTTTATATTAAATAACTAACACGTAGTTCAACGCTGCAGCTCTCCTCCAAAACAGCATGCAGCCATAAGTGGCACCCCACAAAGGGCTTCCTACCGTCACTTGACTATCGACAGCCACCCGGTGCTGTGCCTGCTCGAACAGCTTGAACTGGGTTCGGTGGAGCCTATGCTGCTCCTAGATTTGACACCGCTCCTGTGCTGTTGAAAGTAGTAACAGGTGTCGTCCCTCGTGGCCACTTGTAAATTCCAAACACACACGCAGAGAAAGTATTATGTGTGTTTAATGGTAGACAGCACAGTACACTCCTTCCTCTACCAAGGTCCAACAAGTAATACTGTCGCTTCACATTCCATCTTCTAGAACCCCACAACATTCTACACCCCACATTCTACAATATTACCCTATAACAGTTTTGAAGCTACAATAATACTTATTATGAAATGCACTCAAATTCTGGAGTTGAAATCACCCGTTGTTTTAAGTTTTCGTCTTCATTCACTACCTATGGGCCATGCCGGTCGAAGTTTTTTTTTTTTTTTTTGCAACTAGATAACCACGCAAGGTGTCAACACCAGAGCAGTACGCGCACTATTGGTGACAAAAATGCAAAAACCCAGCACTCTCAAAACAAAGTAATTTATGCATTGTGCTGATATGTTGTGGTTTAACCTTTTGCATTGCAGAGTTCAATCCTGAAAACTTATATTTAATATGCTTACAAATACTGTTCCTTTGCAATGTATTGCTGCAGGTTTTCAGAGTGTGTTAGGGTGTGGCCCCTTTCCAGGGCCTTCCAGAGACTTTCCCTGCAACATGCCGTGGCGTGGTTCTGGGCTGGGCCAAGACTCTATAAAAGAGAGCCAGCCCAACTCCCAGTGCTCACTATTCAGAGGTCCCAGAGCAGAGCAGCAGCTTGTTCCTGAGCTCCTGTTCCGGCGGCCTATTTGGATTTTCCAGTCTTCTGCCCTTCATCCTTCATTGGTGATCATTGTTCCAGGCGGTAAGACGGTGGTTGGACTGTCCCGACACCGTTATTGAGAATTTTCATGTTCTTGGTTTAATTCTTAAATGAGTAACAAATTACTTGCGCGCTACCATTTCTTGACATTTATATGGTAGTTTACAAATAGGCAAGACGGCGATTGGTTTCATAAAGGTTTGACTTTGTTATTCATTTCGTGCTATCATTTCTTGACATTGCCATGGTGGCTTAAGAATCAGCAAGAGGCGCAATTTGTTTTATGGTCTTTAAACATTGTTGTCCATTGCGCGCTACTATTTCTTGACATTTACATGATGTTTTACGAATTGGCAAGACGCGCAACTCGTTTCATGAGGATTTAATTTTGTTGTTCATTGCGCGATACCATTTCTTGACATTTACATGGTGGCTTAAGAATCAGCAAAAGAAGCGCGATTCGTTTCATTGTACTTTGATCTTGTTATTTATTGTGAGCTGTTATTTCTTGACATTTACATTGTGTTTTACGAATCGGCAAGACGCGCGATTCGATTAAGGATGATTTGACCTTGATATTCATTGCGTGTTACCATTTCTTGGTATTTTACATGGTGACATTGGAAACAGCAAGACGCACGATTCTCTCCTCGAGTTTATTTCATGTTGTTTATTGTATGCCACTATTCTAAGATATTTATTATGTAATATTCGAGTTGACAAGTTATGTGATTTGTTTCCTGAATCCATATCGTGTTCTTCATGGTGCACAATCCTTTTATGGTGATTAATATATATATATATATATATATATATATACATGCAATATGCACAATTTGTGTTGAAACATTTTAAGAGTATACAGAAGGCCAGAGTTTCTAGATGCAATATTGTATGGTCCTAGTATACATTCTCAAAACAGGATTTATATGACTGGTTTAAAATTTAGTCAGAATGTTTTTCTGATTCTCATGTAAAGGAAAGTACTTGAATAAGAAAGTTTTCATTTAATTCATCTTGATTCCCCTACAGGTATCTGGCCGTCTTGAAACTTAATCATTTTAAACTTAACTCTTAGATTGTTCATGTTTTCAGAGTGACTAGGCTTAGAATCATAGTCTAGTATTGATTTCAGGAGATATAATTTTCATATTGTGTGTTCTAACCTTTTTCTTACTACAGGTCTCCTTCCCAGCTGTTACCTTCCTAATCCCCTCTTCCCCTCTTGAACTCTCTCAGTCTCTGTGATTTATCTATCAGAGTCTTGGAGCTGTTCAGTGGTGGACGTGTTGGGAACGTGCACAGACCCCGAGGATCTGGTGACTCTGACACAAGGCTTCATTAGAGTCTGCTGTTTTCTTGTAGGTTCAAGAGGTGAATTTGGGGATGAATGCGTTACATATTATTGACTACTTGAATGTCCTCGTTGAGATAATTCAGAGTCCATCTATGATGTTTTTAGTTCAAACATCAGCAGTTTTTACTGCTGTTTTCAAGACGGCCTCCTTCACTGTGTCTTCATGAAATCTCATATAGAAGTTTGTTACATGCTGTGTAGAATGTTTTTTTCTTTTTTTTTTTTTTTGTCTTTTGTTTACAATTTTGGTAAGCGCTATACGCACTCCTACTTGTGATCACAATGAGACAGATCTATGTTAATGCAGTAGAGCTAAACATGAGAAAGTTCTGCCCTCAAGGTATAAAAGTAGTAGCTCCATCAACTTTGTTACAGTTTTATGTTAAATGTTGTTCATTTCTGTACTACTTATTACGATATGTATAGTCCCATAGTACGTTTTGAAATCTGGGCAACTTTTTATGGTATTCTTTAGAAGTGAGTCATACTGGACAGTGGCCGGCAAGATCAGAATATGCTTGTTATAGATTGCAGTGGATAGTGTTGGCTAGAACCTGTAATTTTAATAGCAAACATGTTATCTATGAATGGCAGCAATGTTAGGATGATCATAACATCTAACATAAGTTTGATGAAGTGCTTTCCAGAACATAACAGTATGATTGCTCAACATACTTGCAGCTGGAACAAAGCTTGTTGATATCCTATACAATCTTTCTGTTAGATTATATTGTCTCCTGCTTTCCACAGCTGTCATCCCCCACTCTAGCATTTCCCTGGCTCTCCCGGCAACCTAACAGCGCACAGTAGATAGAACAGGTTATGGGTCCCATGAGGACGTAATATCGACATGTACAAGGTGCATACATTTTTGTCAAGAGCTCAGATCTTCTATAGAGTTGATGCTGAAATCAACCATTTTTTACAACATATTTTTTTTCCGAAAGTGCTTTCTTATGCACTGCTTTCTGGTATTTTCTTCACGTATTCCTTGAAAAAGAGCCCTAACTGATGCTATCTTTTAATATATTGCAATTTGCTTCATTTACTCTCCATTTATAAGCAGTTTCTCAAAATGTCCGCGCGGGAGAATCTCCAAATACACTCTATAGTCGCATTTAAGCTCAATCACTTTTGACCAATGTCACTGGCCCAGCTTGCTTTGAGGTTCATCATTTGCCACAGCTTTTGCCAAAACTCCATTCGGGGCAATACTTCTATCCCTCTTTAGAGTTATCTTTGAATTAACTTTAGAGTTGACTTAAATGCTTTAACAAACATTATTTGTCACATATGTTGCCCTAAGTCCTTTAGATAGCATGATACCATAATAATCAAGCAATGGCAAAGCCAATAGGTCTGGCATTGGCCACCAGCCTTTTGGCAATTTTTATTTTGTTTTGTCATAGTGTTTGCTAAACTTTACTGTTTGAAAAGCTGCCAGGCTCTCAGCAATCTAAACAAAACCATTGGATAAATGCAAAAAGTTGTATTTGTGTAAAAAAAAAATGCATATTGCCATATTGCTTAGTTGCCCTTAAGGGAACTACTTTGTGAATAGGCACCAAGTCAAAAGCTGAAGGGGGCTGATGCATTGTCCCTTGATGCATTCTCGAGTGGGTAGAAGCAAATGTGAATGATGGACAAAGTCTCTCTGAAAACCCCTGTAGGTAACTATGTTATACACATAATTAACATCAGAAGGTCAGGCTAACATGGACTTTACCCCTTTGCAGCCAGGCCTTTTCCCCCTTGGGTGCCGAGCCTTTTTTTGGCTATTTGGGGCAGTTCGCACTTAGGCCCTAGTAACTTTTTGTCCACATAAGATACCCACACCAAATTTGCATCCTTTTTTTCCAACATCCTAGGGATTCTAAAGGTACCCAGAATTTGTGGGTTCTTCTGGCGGAGTCTAGAAAATTAGCCAACATACAGCTAACATTTAGTTTTTTTTTGAAAAATGGGAAAAAAGTGCTGCAGAAGAAAGTATGTGTTTTTCTCTGAAAATGAACAAAGAGTTTGTGGTGCTAAAATCACCATCTTCCCAGTTTTCAAGAACATGTAGACGTGAATCAGAAAACAAAATTTTTCAACACAGTTTTGGCATTTTACTGGGACATACCCCATTTTTACTATTTTTTGTGCTTTCAGCCTCCTTCCAATTAGTGACAGAAATGGGTGTGAAACCAGTGCTGGATCCCGGACAGCTAAACATTTCTGAAAAGTAGACAAAATTATGAATTCAGCAAGTGGTCATTTGTGTAGATCCTTCAAAAAAAGGTTTCCCTACTGTAACAGCTGAAATAAAAAAATATTGAAATTGCGTTGAAAAAACCCAGCAATTTCTGTCCACGTTTTCTTCTGTACTTTTTACAGCTATGGCAGATTTTTTAAAGCAATATCCTGTTACGTCTGCTGGACTCCTCTGGGTCCAAGTATATATAAGGCTTGTAGTTTCATCAAGAACCCTCGGTACCCAGAGCCAATAAATGAGCTGCACCTTGCAATGTGTTTTCATTGTATACTGGGTATACAGCAATTCATTTGGTGAAATATAAAGAGTGAAAAATAGGTATCAAGGAAACATTTGTATTTCCAAAATGGGCACAAGATACGTTGTTGAGAAGCAGTGGTTATTTGCACATCTCTGAATTCCACGGTCCCCATACTAGCATGTGAATTACAGGGCATTTCTCAAATAGACTTAAATGTAGAGAAAGACAAAGGGCAATAACACTTGTTCTTCTAGTCTGTGTTACCTCAAATCTCCCAGTACAAATGGAATCTCACTTGTGTGGGTAGGACAAGTGCCCGCGACAGGAAACACAACATGGGCACATAATTTTACTTGGGAGACTGTGGGGAACTCTGGGTGGTAGGAAATTTGTGACGGCGCGGTGATCCTACAGAGAAAAGTGAGCAAAATGTGCTTTTTTAAGCAAATTTTGAGGTTTGCAGAGAAGTCTGCATAAGAAAATGTTGGGGGATCCACGCAAGCCACACCTCCCCGGACTCCACCGGGTGTCTAGTTTTAAAAAATGTCTGGGATTGGTAGGTTTCCCTAGATGACCGCCGCACCGGGATCAACAACGCAGGTGCCCTCCCCTCCCCCTGCAAAAACAGTTAGTTCCATAATAGATGGTTTTGATGTGTCCACATCCTTCTTTGATGTTCCAAACATTCAAATTGTGAAAAGAAACTCCCTTAGGTTATGCTAAAAAGACCCCTCACCCATCAGCCTAGTTGATCACATGCTTCATCATCGGGGTCCCACCCGAGACACCTAGCATGTCAAGAGTGTGCTTTGACTCCTAATTACAGCGGAGCAGGTTTTTTAATTTTTAATTTTACCATACATACTGGCTGGATTTGGCACAAGGGTGAGTGATGGTTCAATAGATCAAATTTTATTAACAAGAGATTTCACAAAAATGAAATGCACTGTTCATAACTGAAAGGTCAAAAAACCGAACCAATGACTCACAGCTCTTGAGCTGTAAAGCCACGACAAGGCATCAACCGCTTTACAGTTCATTTACACAACTTTCATATATGACATGCACAAGACCATTCACGCCACCAGCCGCGGGCCCAGCACATTACAACACTCGCATCAACAGACAGCACCATTCAAGGGCCCATCACACTCATATGCCCACATGCCTGACACAGCAATCACACCAGCTGACAAAGGCTGTGGACTGGCATTTGGCTAGCAGTGTCACTATTTACACCGCCAGCCAAGCGCCACTCTACGCACAACTACATCACATTTTTTTTTAACAAAAAAGAAAACGCTAACTAATGACAAGAAAGTACAAAACTACAAACACAAAAGCTCTAACTAAATACATGACTTTAATGCCAACCATGAAACTGTACCAAAAATATTAAAACAATATAGAACAGGCAGTTTACACTCACAGTAGTTCCCAATAATTCTTTTGGGTGTGGTAACTTCTGAAACAGCCGGCCACACAGAGCCCAGGCTTAGAAGGACAATCGGGGCAGTACATACAAGTCTCCCTCTGGATACCTCTTTGGGCACAGACTACATTTCTTAGTGGGAAAGTCTTTGTTGGGAGGACTGTGATCAGGAAAGTGGCGATATTTCAATCTAGCCACATCCCCCACCACTGCTTCTCTAGGAACTCTTGCCTGTTCCACCAAAAAAGGCTCTGTATCACAGACTCCAGAATTTTAACAAATTTCATCCCAAGGGTGGCAGAAATGGCCAACAGTAATTTGCCCCATGGGGAGCGACCCTTGCACAAGGGGCCACCCCTCCCCGAAACAAAACACACACACAATTCCTGGTGCCTAAGTGGAAGGGACAGATTGTCCTAAAAATAACAGGCGTACAACATTATGGTCCCCAAAGGGGAGCAACCCTTGCCCAAGGAGCCGCTCCCCGCAACTTGAAATTGACCTAAAACAAATCCCTGGTGTCCATTGGGCACTCCTGCTGCCCATTGCGGTGCGATCGGGGAGCAGGAATGCTGAAAAAGTCCTTTCTTTTCACCCAATGCCTCTGTGCGCTAACGTCATTAGATGCCCAGGGGTGGGGGGGTTTGAGGTGGTAGGGGAAGCCCTTCCCCTGCCATCCCTGCTCAGGGGAGGGGGATTGGAGGCCCACGAGGGTACTGCTAGTACTCCTCCGGTAGGCCAGGTGCAGGACGAGCTGGTCTCGTCCTCGGCACACGAGCGCTGAGTACAAGACCAACTCGACGAGGGCACCCAAGGGGTTAAAAATGCCAATCGGCTGAGCATTGGCTGCCAGCCTCTTGCTTTTGAGAAAGAAGGTAAAAAGAAGGAAGAAAAGCTTGTAAAAAGGAAGAAAGAAGGAAAGAGGAGAATGGAAGAATGATTCAATGAAAGAAGGAAAGAAGAGAGATGTAAGAAGAGAAAAAATAAGGAAAGAAGAAAGCATGGAAAAATAGAAGGAAAGAAAAAATGAAAGAAGAAAAGACAAGTAGGAAAGAATGAAAGGAAAGCAAGAAGGATAGAAAGAAGGGGAAAGGAGGGAAAGAAGTACAGAGAGGAGGACTGACAGGGTTGCAAAGATAGAACACCGGTATAAGCTTATATTCAGAGGTCATTTAAACTGCCGGTCTGATGTGAAAAGCAGCAGTCAGATATACAGTGGACTTCTCAAAAGAAAATGCCAACAGCATTGGCAGGAAACAGAACTGGTAAAGCTGGAATGTGTCCTCATCTGGTAGGAAGTGTCCTGCTGTCACATCAGGCTCTACAAACAAAGCCAACACTAAAGTAATAATGTAAAAATAAAAACGCTGGCACTGAGGGAAACTCCCTTGTGCACGTATGTGCCTCTTGTGAAAGGGTCAAATGCAGTTGCTGAAAGTGAAGCTAGCCAGTGGCTGAAGTAGGCTGAACCACTGCCCATGCTGTAGTGGGAGGAAGCAAAATGTGTGTGACACAAAAACTGATTAGTGGATGAAGAGAGGTGGCTGAAAGCTCCTTCATGTAGAAATGTTTTGCTTTACTAATGACCGAGCTGAAACACTCATACACTGACAATAATCTCTGGAATGCACTTCTTAGTTTAAAGAAGACATTTATTATTTCACTTCGCAAGGTTCATAAAAGGTCAGCATGTTGAAAGCACACGTTTAAAAATGGTCACAGCAATGAAATGAAAACATGTACAAATGATTCTCCCCTGTAATATACACAGCAAATATATGCATCTATATTATAATGCAAAGCAAATAATGAATTAAAAAATATGCATCACCATGAGGCAAGGGCACATCTGCTTCATCTCCCTCCTATTCAGCATCAGATCACCAGATCCCAGAATTGATCGAGGAGAGAGAGATCAGTTATCCTCACAGAAAGGATGACACACCCCAGCGTCCTGAGCATGTCTGAGATCTAAATTACTCTCAGTCCCCGGTCCATCTGGTCTCGACCTCAGTCCCCGGTCCATCTGGTCTCGGCCTCTTATACTTTGAACAAACAAGAGAGGAAAATTCTAGAACCTCCATCTCACTGCAGAAGTTTATTTATTCACAAAAAGGCTGATTACTTTAGGCCAGCTTTGAAAAGAACACGTCAGGACTTAGCCACAATCCCAAGGTGCCACTTCAGAACAAGACTGTTCCCTGCCATCTTAGTACATTCTTATCAGCCTAAGCCGTTGGTGGAAAAGAACATGAAAAATAAAAACATGAGCACATTGTACAACGTGGAAAACTACTTGCAGTTTTTAACGTGGCAGTGGCTAATGCTAAAATAAATTCAATAGGCATAATGAATCTGGTGGTCACTAAAGTGACGGTATGCTGCTAGGCTAAGTGCAACATGGAGTCAGCAGTCAAAACATAAATACCATTACAATATATATATATATATATATATATATATATATATATATATATATATATATATATATAATTGTAGTAAAATCAAAAGGTCTTGGCTAACACCAGACATACAAAATGTGACTTAACACTGTGTGCTTTAAAAATCTCACTAACGTTGCAGCACGTTTTAAAAAATGTTTGAAGATAGAGCTCTCACCTTCATGTTATACATTAGTAGTGGCCATGTCCCCCCGCAAAAGTGTACTGTTGCCTATTTATTCAATATTAGGTTTATGTACCAACCAGATCACTCCTTGGTAGCTGGGAATGTCTCAGATTGCCTTTTTTTGCTATCCATGATATAAACAATGCTTACACATCATGCAGTTGCTAGACCAAAACTGTTGGGAACGTTATCCATATGTTACAATACAAAAACCTTATATAACCTTTATATATACATATATATGGTTGTGTGTGTGTAGGTAGTTATAGTTACAACCTAATTCCCATAGACAAAGCATTTTTTGGTTTGCTAATAACTTTGGTATAGTTTGACAAATCTTCACAAAAAGTTTCAAAACTAGAACGCTACTCCTTTCAGCTGCTGTTTTGAAAGTTTCAAGGTGAAACAGGGCATATTCCTAACAGGTGGAAACACACAATAATGAAGCCACTTTTAAAGATGGCCAATCCGGATCTGGCAGACAGCTACAGACCAATTTCCCTGCTCCCTGTGGTAAGTAAAGGACTGCAAAAGCATGTAATTAAACACCTGTCTAACTTCCTGGAGATGCATGATATTTTTCATCCCACCCAGCCAGGTTTCAGGTCTGGCTATAGTACAGAAACTGCATTACTGGTAGCCACTGAGAAACTTCATTCCACTATAGATGAAGGTAGCTCGTCTGCAGTGATCATGCTGGATTTGAGTGCAGCTTTGTACACGGTATTATATCCTATGCTCAAAGGATGTTGGATGTGGGCATTACAGGGATCGTCATCAAATGGCTGGAAACCTTCCTATCTGACAGGAGTTTCCAGGTATGCCAAGACGTATTTGCCTCTTTCCTTTATACCCTGTCATGTGAAGTCCCACAGGGCTCCTCACCTTGCCTTACATTGTTTAATTTGTATGTATCCCCTGGTAAATATTGTCCACTCACATGGGCTTGCTCTAGTGTCGTATGCAGATGACACACAGATTATTGTGGCCCTCAACACCAGCCAAACTACCTCCCAACAAAATTTGTGCCTCAGGGAAGTCACTGACTGGATGTCCAGCAGTAGGCTACAGCTTAACTGTGACAAAACAGAGGTCTTAGTGGTAGGTAATAACAGTTATCCAGTATTAGATCTTTCATAAATTCACATTCTTGAATCATCCCAGTCGTCGAAGTGGGAGTCCCACGGTACATGAAAATCAATAAGCACCAAAAAATGTTTCATAGGCTATAATGGTAACCCAAATCACTCTTATAGCCTATCTCAGTCCTTTTGTGAAAAAGACCCAAACCTGGCTGCTGGCCAATCAGGCACCGCCACCCTCTAGAATACTCTCCAGAGAGGCTCTTTACCTCAACTTGTAAGACCTGTGGCAAGAAAAGACTCAGGGGGTCATTTTGACCTTGGCGGACGGCGGAGGCCGTCCGCCAAGGTACCGCCGCTGAATGACCGCACCGCGGTCAAAAGACCGCAGCGGCCATTCAGACATTTCCTCTGGGCCGGCGGGCGCTCTCCAAAAGAGCGCCCGCCGGCCCAGAGGAAATGCCCCTGCAACGAGGACGCCGGCTCAGAATTGAGCCGGCGTAGTTGCAGGGGTGCGACCGGTGCAGTTGCACCCGTCGCGTATTTCAGTGTCTGCTTAGCAGACACTGAAATACTTTGCGGGGCCCTCTTACGGGGGCCCCTGCAGTGCCCATGCCATGGGCATGGGCACTGCAGGGGCCCCCAGGGGCCCCGCGGCACCCCCTACCGCCATCCTGTTCCTGGCGGGAGACCCGCCAGGAACAGGATGGTGGTAGGGGGTGTCAGAATCCCCATGGCTGCGGAGCGCGCTCCGCAGCCATGGAGGATTCACAAGGGCAGTGGTAAACCGGCGGGAGACCGCCGGTTTACCCTTTCTGGCCGCGGCTGAACCGCCGCAGTCAGAATGCCCTCGGGAGCACCGCCAGCCTGTTGGCGGTGCTCCCGTGGTCGGTGACCCTGGCGGTCACCGGCCGCCAGGGTCAGAATGACCCCCTCAATGTAGATGATCCACATAAAAACTGCTTATACTGCCTGTATCCAGAACACCAGGTGAAAGATTGCAAGATATGCCGCACTTTCTCTACAAAAACCCTCAGGGACCGTGAGAGTAGACTTTTAACATAGCTAGAGGCAAAATCCTGTACTTGAGGTGAGTGAGTCAGAAAGGCCACATAAAAGGTTCAGATCTGAGGACCTGGGTCAGGCTGAAAGATCCAGAAAGCGTAAAAAAAATGCATCATAAGGAAGGCGCAAAAGGCGTACAGGGATCAATTTCATCTGAGCCATCCTCTCCTCAACGAAAGGAGTCATCTCTCCGTTCTCCTTCATCTGAGCCTTCTACCTCTAGAAAGGTATCTATCAAAATCAAGTTGACGACACCACCGTCGACGACAGTGACGACGACGACGGTGTTCACATCTACCGTCTCCACCACCTCGCCGACAAGGCCGTCGTCGGCTACGACTACGTCAACATCCGTGGTAAAGGCTCCTATTACTTCCATTAAACCACCGTCGACGAAGCCTCCAGAAAAGTCTTCGTCGCTCAATACAGTGTTGACGCCATCGTCGACGAGAACATCGTCGTTGACGACATCGTCTATGAAAGTCCTGTCAACTGCAACACCGCCGACGAGAGCTCTGTCGGCTACATCACCGTTGACGAGGAAACCATCGACGAGGCCGTCCTCAACCACACCACCGTCGACGAGACCGTCGTTGATAGAAAAATCATCCACGATATCAGTGCCATCGACGGGACCATCGTCGTCAACACCATTAACGATGCCAATGGTGGCTGTGAGTCAAATGGATGTTACTCCTAGTTCTTCTGGGTCTCCTGATCTTCTCACCACAGTTAAAATCACAACAATGTCCAGATCGACGATCTATCCTCAAGATACTTCACCAAGTAGGGGGACAACTTTGCTGGACTGGGAAGAGTCAGATGAGGGTCCATTTGGGGATTCATACAGCCCATCCCAGTTGCACATCAAATTTAAGGAAGAGCATGATGATGAGGAGTATGATCAATATCAGCCTTATTACTCTCATCAGGGACTCTATTATCAACCTCCGCCTCAACCAAGAGACACTGTCCAGATGCCTGCCTCCTTGATCCAGGACTCAATGTTGTAGGATTATAGGAGGAGGTTCCCAGCTGCAGCGGAGGAACAACTGCCGCCTCCAACTTCTCCTGTTACACCAAGGAGTGTACCTCCACCTCAGCTACTCCTAGGATGACTCCACTATCTGTATTAGCCACTCCTCCTACAGATGAGGTTTCGACATCTGGGGAAGAAGAAGAAGGTGGTGAAATATCAGCGCCACAGCATCCTAGTGAGGAATGGGATGACTATCTAGCCCCTACTCCTTCACCTCCTCGTCCTTCAGATTCTCCACCGGAGGATATAGGTGGTTTTCACAATTTAATGGATAGGGCGGCCACGCGTTTCCACTTGCCAACATCGGTCTCACAGTCTGAATGCTTCCTCCATGACTTTAAGGAACAAGCACGGAAGTCTGTGAGGGCCATCCCTGTCATTGACTTCATATAGAGTGAGGGGATCAAGATCATGCATAACCCGGCAAAAGTTCCACCAGTGCCACAGAAGCTCGACAAGAAATATAAGGCAACTCAGGACTCTCCGGCATGTTTGACTGGCCAACCAAAACCAGACTCTATCATCTCTCAAGCTGCTCAAAGGCATCCTAAGAACCCGTCAGCACCTATATCTACTCCTCTGGATAGAGAAGGAAGGAGATTGGATAATGTGGGCAAGAGATTCTCGTCCATGTCGGCCATAACTATTCGGGCAGCATATTCTATAGCGATTTTGGGTCGATATGATCAACAAATATGGTCGGATATGCAGGCTTTCATGGACCTCATTCCGGAGAACAAACAAGCAGAGGCACGAAAGATCCTTCAAGAAGGAGAGCGTACATCTGAAGAGATAATTGACTGCGCCCTGGATATAGCCTCCACCGGCTTTCGCCAGTTGGCGGGAGCTGCGGTATTACGCCGCCAGGGTTGATTGAAAGCCACCTCTTTCAGACCAGAGGTACAGTCCAGAATTCTTGACATGCCATACGACGGAGAATCTCTCTTCGGCAAGCATGTAGATGACGCATTGCAGGCCCTCAAGGCTGACACAGATACTGCTCGGTCCCTGGGTACTCTGCAGTACCGGAAGCAGCCCTTTCGGGGTGCATGGGGAAGGGCATTTACGATATTTCGAGGTTTCTACCACAGGCAGTATCAACAGCCTCAATATAGACTGGCCTATCAGCAACAGTATAGGCAACCATCCACTGCCTCATACGCCACACAGGGAGGAAGGACAAAACAGAGTTCCCAAACCCTGGATCAACCTCGAAAACAATGATTCTTATCAGGCACCGACTACCCTTCTCCTCTATTTACAGAACCATCAAGTGGGAGCGAACATCTCCAATTACCTCCAGAAATGGAAAAGCATAACATCGGACAAATGGGTGCTGGATATAGTGGCTCGAGGTCATACGTTGGAATTTATACAAAAACTACCACACCATCCGCCAGGAAGATCCAAACCGCTCCATCTTTGCCTGCTTCGGCAGGAGGTGTTCCTGATGCTCGCCAAGGGAGCGATAGAGGAGGTTCCGGTTCGGCAAAGAGCACTCAGGTTCTATTCCCGGTTCTTTCTAATAAGGAAGAGGTCAGGGGAATGGAGACCGATCCTAGATCTCAGGAAGCTGAACAAGTTCCTACGGAAGCAATCCTTTCGTATGATCACGCTATCGGATATCCTACACCTTTTGAATCCTGGAGACTGTGGTCCAGATGTAGCAAAGGTTTTTACCCATTCTGTCTCCATGGGAAAAAGTGTTGGTACATCTGGCCCTATATGACAACAATGGATCTCCAGGATGCTTATTTCCACATACCGATACATGTAAAACATCGCAAGTATCTCCGCTTTACTGTGGCCGGTGGCCATTATCAATTCAAAGTTCTCCCATTCGGCTTGGATTCAGCTCCGCAAATTTTCATGAAATGTCTTGCCCCAGTAGCAGGCTTTCTCCGCAACAGGGGTTTTCAGGTGTTCCCATACCTGGACGACTGGCTGATAAAAGCTCCTTCATCACAACTACCGTCCAAGGCTACAAACGCCTGCCTAGAATTATTTTACAGTTTGGGACTAACAGGGAATTTCGAGAAGTCAGTTACTCTGCCCACACGCAGGATAGTCTTTTTGGGGTGCAGAACTTGACACCTTCGAAAACAAGGCATACTTCACTCCGGCACGACAGCAGAAACTAGCCAACTTGGCTGTCAGCATCTCAAGAAGAAGGTCTGTTTCAGTACAACTGTTCAAGTCGCTCTTAGGCATGATTAACTCATCCATTGTCCTAGTTCATCTAGCAAGGTTGAGAATGAGACCTCGAGGAGTTACAGCTCCAATGGACCCAGTCGCAAGGATCCTTCGAGGACTTGATAAGTGTTACACCAAGGATAGTGGGGCCTTTGCGATGGTGGTCTCAGGTCAACCATCTCTTTCAAGGGCTCACCTTTCTCACGCCAATGACAGACTTTATCATCACGACAGGTGCTTCATTGGAAGGTTGGGGAGGTCATTTACAGGATATGCGCATTCAGGGAAGATGGTCAGATGCGTAGAGAGGAATGCACATAAATCTGTTGGGATTAAAAGCAATTTGTCTCACGCTCAAAGCGTTCCTTCCACGCATTGCAGGGTCATCTGTGTTGGTCAGGACGGACAACACAACAAGAATGTTCTATATCAACAAGCAGGGAGGAGCAAGATCCCTCTCCCTCTCAAGGGAAGCTCAATCTCTTTGGGACTGGCTCACACTACACAACATTTGCCTCAGGGTAGAGCACCAGCCAGGTGTCAACAACGTCCTGACGGACTCTCTTAGCAGGACGGACGACAACTGCCACGAATGGGAACTCAACCAGAGGGTATTGGACAGTGTCTTCCAATGCTGGGGACGACCGACCCTGGATTTGTTTGCCACCAATCAGAATGCCAAATGCCAATTCTACGCCAGTCGATACCCACTCCCGGGGTCGTGGGGAAATGCTCTTTCGATGAAATGGTCCGGGATCTTTGCGTACGGTTTTCCCCCCCATCCCATTGATTCCCAGACTCTTGAGGAAGATAAAGTCGGAGGGCTGCAAGATCATACTCATAGCGCCCAGGTGGCCCAGGCAGTATTGGTACACAGAGTTTCTACTCCTGTCCGTGGCCAATCCCATGCGCCTTCCCTGCAACCACGACCTTGTCACGTAGACTCAAGGTCAAATTCTTCATCTGGATCCAGCATCTCAGCAGTTGCACGCTTGGCTCCTGAGTTCCATGACTTCCAGGGTATGAACATTGATGAAGAATGCAGACTCGTTTTATCTAGGGCACATGCGAACAGTACAAATAAGATGGAAGAGATTTTGTGTCTAGTGTTTGCAGAACAAGTTCCATCCTTTAAAGATTGAGCCGGACCAAATTCTCTCACATCTCCTCACCCTGTCAAAGGCTGGGCTACGTCATGCATCTGTTAAGATCCATTTGGCAGCTATAACTTCTTATAGACGCTCAGCTGATATGCCCTCAATTGGCTCATCCAGAATTATTAAACAATTCATGAAAGACCTCTTCCGCACTTTTCCTCCGGTGCATCCACCTCCGCCATAGTGGCATCTGAATGTAGTCCTGTCCCAGCTAATGAAAGCTCAGTTCGAACCCATTCACAGAGCGGAACTCAAATACATCACATGGAAGGTGGCAACTCTGCTTGCTTTTACTTCCACCAGAAGAGTCAGCGATATACAGGCCTTTACTATTAAGGAACTTTTCGGTTTTTTTCAGATGACTTTGTCCTTCTTAGGACTAACCTCAGGTACATTCCTAAAGTGCCCTCATCATTTCACTTGAATGAGCCAGTAATACTAAGAACTTTTTTTCCTAAATCCGTCAACAATCACAGAAAAGACTCCTTGGACATCAAGAGATGCCTGAAATTTTACCTTCAAAGCACCAAGCAGCTTAGGAAGACAGATCAGCAGTTGGTATCTTATGTTCATGGACGGCAAGGGGCAGGGGTCATTAAGGCCATCATAGCCCGGTGTATTGCATCTACAATTCAGTTTTGCCACACGAAAGCAGGAAAACCATTGACTAAGTGCCCGAGAGCGCACTCCACAAGAGCTGTCTCCACATCAGCTGCTCTGTTCCAGGGCATTACTCTGCATAAAATGGTCAGGCTGCGACATGGAAGACTACACACTCCTTTACGCAGCACTGCGGTTTAGAATCGTCACAAAGAACTGACTCTCTAGTTGGACAGGCTGTCTTACGTCATCTCTTTTACTAAGGTGAGATCTTTCTTTTAATATGTAGACACAGTTCTATATGCAATAGTTTATCGTTGCTATGCAATATGGTTTGTTATATGGTGTTATATATATATATATATATATATAATGTATATTTGTTTTATGCTCATAATACAAGATGTATAAGCTTGTTATTTGGTAATATGTTTTAGAGGATTTCTATGCTCACACCCACCATACATGGCGGGCATGACGTTTATTAAGAGTAATGCTGGCTATTCAGATTCAAGCATGTGAATTTATGAAAGATCCAATACTGAATAAGAAAACAAGTTACTTACCTGTAAGTACAGTCATCCGGTATTGGTATCTTTCATAAATTCACATGCGACCCACCCTCCTCTGCTTAGATGCTCGCATTTCCTTCTCAGGTCACGGTCTTCACTCTTGTGCTAGAAAATCTGAGGGAAAGAGCCTGTCTGGAGAGTATTCTAGAGGGTGCTGGTGCCTGATTGGCCAGCAGCCAGGTTTGGGTCCTTTTTACAAAAGGACTGAGATAGGCTATAGGAGTGATTTAGGTTACCATTATAGCCTATGAAATTTTTTGGGGTGCTTATTGCTTTTCATGTACTGTGGGACTCCCACTTCGACGGGGATGATTCAAGCATGTGAATTTATGAAAGATACCAATACTGGATAACTGTAGTTACAGGTAAGTAACTTGTTTTCTTCTAGGTGGCTAGAGCTTTCTTGTCCAGAGTATTTGGGTGTTTGTCCTGTGCCAGCCCCAGCGATGAAAAGTTAGGGTAGTTAGATAGACAACAAGCCCACGATGGAGACAGAGACCACCAAATTGGCAGGCTCTTGCTTCAGCATTCTAAGATCCCTTACGAAATTCTTGCAAATGCTACCATTCTCTACAAGAAGGGTAGTGGTGCAGAGTCTAATAAACAGTTGCCTTGATTACGGAAACTCCCTATATGTTGGAAGCCCGAAATATGTGATCAATAGGCTCAAAGTGGTGCAAAATGCTTCTGCAAGAATCCTTCAAAAATTACAGAAGCATCCATCACCCAGACCAGTCCTTTGAGTCCTGCACTGGCTACCGATTCAAAAAAAGAATTTATTCTAAGGCCCTTTGTATCACACACCAAGCCATCCAGGGAAAAGTCCCACACATCATTCAGTCCTTTTTCACTCCCTGTGCTCCAGAAAGTGCTCTTCGATCCAATAATCAGGGGCTTATGGTGGTACCCAAGGTGAAAAGAGCAAGGAGCGTAGGCCGCTCATTTTTGCATACCTCACTCCTAGACTTTGAAACATTCTTCTGCATCTCTTAAAAGCCAGCAGTTGGAAGCTTTCATCACAGTTCCACATAATAGCTAAAACCCACCTGTTCTAATATGACTTTGAGGAGCTGATTTATCAACAAAGTAGTTAAGAGGTTGTGTTGCAAATGGCACCGGCAGTCCTGTTGAGTAGCCATGAACAATACAACTACAGCTGAACTGAACTGAATTCATTTGTGACGCAGTGGTCGAGAAAAATGGGCGGAGGGTCTCAAAATGTGTTTTCCTCATGCAATTTCCCATAGGGATTTTTAACATAACTACAGCCCTAACAGCTGAACGGACTTACATCTAATTTGGCTGAAAGCTAGACCTTGGTCCAAAAAGATCAATTTTTGTAATTTGGTATAGGGGCATGGAGGGTCAGTGGATCCCTAAGATCTCAAATTGTGATCTGATTGGCTGCCACCACCTCAACCATGAATTGATAGGGACCATCTTGGGACTCAGACTCAGCCGAGTCTAAAGAAAAAATGTAAAAAGAAGTGGGGAAAAAAAAAAGCGCAGTCTCCCGCCTTTTTTTTTTTTTTTAAGTTGCCCCCTGGGGCAACCCCACCCCCACACCGATTACAGCCCTGGGGACTGCCAGCCCCCTGGGGCCCGGCCGATAAGAGAATGGGAGGGGTGCAACTTGGCTGAGCCCCATGCTGCACCAGATTGGGTGGCTGAATGTGGGGTTGGCGGCTCTGTGGCCAGTGCCCCACCACACACACACAAAGACTGTGAGCAGCAGGGGTTGGATTAACATAAGGTAAGTATTACCTGAAATAAAAAAAAATAAAAAAAATAAAACTAGAAATTAGTAAACAATTGTGTGAGCTTCAATATATGTTTCTATGTTATTTTAACAAATTACTTGCATCATACATCAATTCAATAGTGTCCACATATGTTTTTGAGTGTTGTTAAAAATCATGCCAAATCCTTGCATCCTCCACAGAGGCAGAAACTGGAAATAAACATGGGGTGGTCTCGATGTGGATCTGAGAATCCAAAATGTTTTTTTAAATATATATTTTTTAATTAAAATAATTTATTTACTTACATTTTTTTAATTCGTTTTTTCCCTAAAAAATGTGTAGATGAAAATCAGTTAAAAAACTTAATGTTACAGTGGGGGCATATGCGATTGTTCGGCGACAGTGATTTTGGCATAATTATTTATTTGCCGCGTATTCCGTCATTTGCCACATAATTTTCAAAATATAACAAAAAATGTTATTGCAACTGAAATGTCTCAAAGGTTATTAACCAAACAGCAATACCTGTTGATCTGCAGTACAAAGCCCTTTGGAAATCCTAACTGGCCACCTTTCAGTTGCTTACTATTGCACTTGGGTGTTAAACTGTTACAAATAAGGTGCGGCCTCTGCCTATACACTGTTGCCAAGTTGAAAATTGATGAAATAATGAAGTAATATTATTAGAAAATGTTTCCTGTTAAGCCGCATGATTTGCCATGCACTGCTAACTACCCCATATATTACATCAGTCTTCACAACTTTTGTGATGTCATTGATAATATCATGGCAACATTTGCAATAAAATTATTGATGAGAAAACTATGCATGGTGAGGGCTCGAGTTATAGTTACCATAGGGCATGAGTTATAGTTTTTTGATATAAGTATAACTATAACTGTTGAATTTCAGTGGTTTTGCGCGTTCAAAATCTGAACCTAACCATAACGTCCCTGTAACCTTTGTTTTTTTTTTTTTTGTGAAATTTCTAAGGTTTTTTTAATTTTATTTCCTAACTATAATGTTTCGTTTTTTCATTATATATATATATATATATATATATATATATATATATATATATATATATATATATATTCACTTAAAAAACCAAAGGTTACAGGGACGTTATAGTGAAGGTTCTGAATTTACTCGCACAAAACCTTAGAAGTTCAGCAGTTATAATTAGTTATTTCAAGTAACTATAACTCGCGCCCTAAGGTAACTATAACTCGCGCCCCCCGCCATGCACAGTTTCTTCTTCAATAATTTGACTGATAATGTTTCATTAACATTTTTATTGCCGTTATAAAAGTTGTCATGAGTGCTGTAATATCTGGAGCAATTAGCAGTGTTTGGGGAGGGTGCGAGTTAGTTACCTTAGGGTGCGAGTGATAGTTACTTGAAATAACGCTAACTGCTGAATTTCTAAGGTCTTGCGCAAGTAAATTCAGAACCTAATTATAGCGTCAATGTAACCTTTGTGTTTTTCAGTTAATTTCTGTGACTTTTTTTTATGAAAATAAATTTAAATTATACGTTAATCTAACCACCGCCGTCCACTGGTTGGCTGCAGTACCCCTAGATGGTTGATGTAACGTACCGCGGAGATATTATCCGTCATCAGTAAGACACAACACCGGACTCTGTCCTTCATCCAACATTTGACTGAAAAGTACCCGCCAGTAGTTCCAGACAATTGATGTGTAGGGTCCTTTCTTGAGAACACCAACTTCTGCCTGTGGATAATGTTCCACAGCGGGCACCCCAACTTGTCATGCTGGCGGGAGACTCTGATGATAATGTCCGGATTGGAACCAAAGATGGCTCTGCCGTTCCATGAGTCCATGTGAGATTGCCACAACTGCATTTCCTCTCATGTTTCTGGAGTTAGGGGCACTAGCTCTGCATAAAACCGACTACAATAAAAATGGATGGCCTTCAGGAGTTGTAAGGGTCAATAGTGCAGGGCTTCTGAAAAAATCTCTGTATCGGAGGAAGAGAAGAGACCCACTGTATACACCACCTGTCACAATAAGGTTTTGTCTTTCCCCAGAGTTTTGCGGAGAACCCTTCTGATCTGCATGAAGATGCTGCCAAAGTCTATGACAAAGCCGAGAAAGGCCAGAGGCTGTGTTGGAACCAGATGGGACTTTTCTGCATTGATGATAAAGCCCAGAGATTCAAGAAGGTCCACTGCCACTGTAAGTGTTTTGAAAGACAGCGAGGGCGTTGTTCCATAAACAGAATATCGTCTAAATAGATGATTAGGCGGACCCCCCAAGCTCACAGGTGTTCCATGACCTATTTGATGACCTTGGTGATAACACCAAGGGGCTGAGGAAAGGCCGAATGGGAGGGAGGTGAATTTGAATACCTGGCCCTTCCATTGAAACTACAGGAATTTGCAGTGGGCTGGAGAGATCGGAACTGATAAGTACGCGTCCTTGAGATCGAATTGCACCATCTAGTCTCTCGGGTGTAACAGAGCTCTCAGAAGGTGAATCTGCTCTATCTTGAAATGGCAGTAGACCAGCCAGTGGATGAACTCTTTCAGGTTGATAAACGGGCGATGACCCCACCCCACCATCCCACTTCCCCGCCCTAAAGATTGCTCAGTGTGCACGTGAGAGGGAATATTAGCCTGTTTCACCAACATCTGTGAGATCTTGTCTATGAGAGTCATGTTTGATTGAGAAAAAACTAGGGGTCGAAGACAATGTTAATATGAAAAGAGGCTGTAGAATTCTATCTGGAAACTTTGTATGGTTTGGCCTACCCATGCGTCTAAGGTTATCCCTCGCAAATTGTTTACGAACTAGGCCAACCTGTCCCGAACTGCCATATGAGACAGGAATTTTGAACTCACCATTATAACATCCTGGTGGATGCCCTCGGCGGCCACCTCTGGAACCAAATGAGTGGGAACCACATCTGGAAGGATAGAATACACCGAAGCGACTGGAGTCTTGCCACTGTGCTCGCCTTCCTTGGCCTTTGAAGGAGGATTGTGCAGTGGGGCGCTGGCCGTGTGCCCTCGACTACAACAGAACTGATCATTTTAGGGGTGAAAATGCACGTAATTGAGGCCTGCACTTTGTCTAAAAAGTTAAAGGTGGAAACAAATTTCCATAATTCCTTAAAAAAAGGGACTTCAAAGAGACCCTCCAGAGTAGCCGCCCCTGCCTCTGACAGACCTAAGTCCCCCAACTTAGGGTCCACTTTAATAAAAAATGATCTGTGATGCTCTGTTGACATTACCCAGCAAATTAAGGTCTGTTGGGCCCAGTTAGAAAGGATCTAAGGGTCCTGGAAGCCTTGGTGTCTTCCGCTGTGTGTAATATCTTTGTTAAGGAGCCGGATACGTTGACAAGCTCGTCCTGGCATGCTCTTCAGGACCGATCAATGCCCTTTTGGAGTAATGTTCAGGAGTCAGCGCAACTTCGCCTTCTAAGGAAGGTTGGGGGGATTCTGCCCAAAGGTGGTCCGGCCCTCTTTTCCCAGAGGTTTCCTAAGTCTGCTCGCCACATAGGAGGCCACGTTTGTAGCTGGGGCCCATTCAGCAGACTTAGGTGTAATAGATTATCAGGATCCAGCATATCTTCGAAAGCAGACATGGCAGAGGCTGGAGGGGAAACACCTGAGGCCCCAAGGTCTAGATTGCACTCAATCCATGTCAGACCCTACTGAGGAATCATCAGCCTCCAAGTCCATTGAGAGAGCCAGGGTGTAGTTGTCATACGTCCCCAAGGTGGCTCTAATGGGCAAAAGGGGAGTCTCCCGGCCAGAAAAGCTTGTTTGAGCCTTGCAAAAGCATCCTCGTCCCCAGTGTTTTAAAGTCTGGGCTTAGCTTTACTGGAGTGAGGGGCAGGAAAAGAGGTAGCCCACTAGGTGGAACGCCCAAATGGGCATAAACACCTTCCCTCTCAAAGAGGGGTATAGGGCAGGCAGCTGCTAGCCATTCTAGTTTCCTCTCAAAGGGCTCCATATTACAAGACACTGCAGTGTGGATGGATTGGTCCACTGCATCACAGAACTCCTCATCCAGAGGAAAACATTGGATCTGCTTTTCTCCGTAATGGAGGTCTCTTTGCCCTGCATGTCAAGGCTTTGGGGAGCAAGGAATAGCAAGAGCAGTTAGCGCTTCGATGAGCTAGAAGAGGCTCTCCCCGGGATTCCAGAACACGCTTAGTGTTCTTGGGCAGGGCCTGGGTGCGTGTCCCCAGAAACTCTTATCAGCACTGCAGAAAGTATATAAACCTGTGTTGAATTAAAACAGACTCCGATAATGGTGTATGAAATATGCACTCTAACCACCAGAAGACTACAGACCAAGGATACAGCAGGGCGTCACCCTCCAGGTCGGGCGTGTAAACATAACGGGATTGCAATTGGCTGCACAACATGTCAGTTATATTTCATTTGAAGCGCGCACCAATCACGGGTTCCGAGGGAGCGCCGCGCTCTCTCTAGTTAGGCGTGCTCTCTAACGACCGGTGGTAGACACTACACTGCTCCTGCCATAGAACTGGTGAAGGGACAAGAATTTTCCCATGAGGTGCCACACGACAGAGTAGAAAAATGAAGGAAAAACTCACCTGAAAAGACGAGTCCTGTGAGTAATTAGGAGCATGGTGGGCAAGGAGCGTTTTATACCCTCTGGTGGCTGCTGGGCCCTCTACATCACGAGGACGAATCAGTCATTATAATCAATTGCCAATTCTGGTATTATCACTGGTAATTACCAATACAACAACTAAGCAATCGTACAACAATAATAATGAAGTACAATACAGAAAAGGTCTCATCTACAGTTGAGACTCAAGACCTCACCTGAGGGATGTAGAGCAGTACAGAAAGAAGGGGCATGAATATGGACAGAGGACTTTATTAGTTTGGACTGAACTGTGTTGACTGTTGTATCAATGTTTTCAGTTCTACCTTCCGGGGTGTTTTATGGGAAAGGTTGTTTTTATGATATGTGAAGTTTCTTATGGCTGCTGTTAACAAAGCAAAGAAGGAACAGCATAATCCTCGACTCCGGTCCTGACATAGAATCTCAGGTTATATAGTATACAAAGGGACAGATATTAACCCCTTAGCTGCTGGGCCTTTTCCCCCCCCAGTGCTGAGCCCTTTTTTGGCTATTTGGGGTAGTTCGCGCTTAGGCCTTCATAACTTTTTGCTAAGCACGCCAAATTTGCGTCCTTTTTTTCCAACATCCTAGGGATTCTAATGGTACCCAGAGATTGTGGTTTCCCCTGGAGGAGACCAAGAAATTAGCCAAAATACAGTGAAAATTTCGTTTTTTCCAAAACAATTGGAAAAAAGGGCGGCCGAAGAAGGCTTGTGGTTTTTTCCCTGAAAATGCCATCAACAAAGGGTTTCTGGTGCTGAAATCACTATCTTCCCACCTTTCAGGAACGGGCAGACTTGAATCAGAAAACCACATTTTTCAACACAAATTTGGCATTTTACTGGGACATACCCCATTTTTACTATTTTTGGTGCTTTCAGCCTCCTTCCAGTTAGTGACAGGAATGGGTGTGAAACCAATGCTGGATCCCGGAATGCTGAACATTTCTGAAAACTAGACAAAATTCTGAATTCAGAAATGGGTCATTTGTGTAGATCCTACAAGGTTTTCCTACAGAAAATAACAGCTGAAATAAAAAAATATTGAAATTGAGCTGAAAACAACAGCCATTTTTCTTTATGTTTTACTCTGTAACTTTTTCCTGCGATGTCAGATTTCCAAAAGCAATATACCGTTTTGTCTGCTGGACTCTTCTGGTTGCGGGGATATAAAGGGCTTGTAGGTTCATCAAGAACCCTAGGTACCCAGAGCCAATAAATGAGCTGCACCCTGCAGTTGGTTTTCATTCTATACTGGGTATACAGCAATTCATTTGCTGAAATATGTAGAGTGAAGAATAGGTATCAAGAAAACCTTTGCATTTCCAAAATGGGCTCAAGATAAGGTTTTGAGGAGCAGTGGTTATTTGCACATCTCTGAATTCCGGGGTGCACATACTAGCATGTGAATTGCAGGGCATTTCTCAAATAGACGTCTTTTTTACACACTCTCTTATATTTAGAAGGAAATAATGTAGAGAAAGATAAGGGCAATAACACTTGTTTTGCTATTCTATGTTCCCCCAAGTCTCCCGATAAAAATGATACCTCACTTGTGTGGGTAGGCCTTGCGCCCGCAACAGGAAATGCCCCAAAACACAACGTGGACACATCCCATTTTTTTGACAGAAAACAGAGCTGTTTTTTGCAAAGTGCCTAGCTGTGGATTTTGGCATCTAGCTCAGCTGGCACCTAGGGAAACCTACCAAACCTGTGCATTTTTGAAAACTAGAGACCTAGGGGAATCCAAGATGGGGTGACTTGTGGGGCTCTGACCAGGTTCTGTTTCCCAGAATCCTTTACAAACCTCAAAAAGTGGCTAAAAAAACAAGTTTTCCTCACATTTCGGTGACAGAAAGTTCTGGAATCTGAGATGAGCCACAAATTTCCTTCAACGCAGCGTTCCCCCAAGTCTCCCGATAAAAATTATACCTCGCTTGTGTGGGTAGGCCTAGCGCCCGCGACAGGAAATGCCCCAAAACACAACGTGGACACATCACATTTTTTGACAGAATACAGAGCTGTTTTTTGCAAAGTGCCTACCTGTAGATTTTGGCCTCTAGCTCAGCCGGCACATAGGGAAACCTACCAAACCCTTGCATTTATGAAAACTAGAGACCTAGGGGAATCCAAGATGGGGTGACTTGTGGGGCTCTGACCAGGTTCTGTTACCCAGAATCCTTTGCAAACCTCAAAAAGTGGCTAAAAAAACAAGTTTTCCTCACATTATGGTGACAGAAAGTTCTGGAATCTGAGAGGAGCCACAAATTTCCTTCCACCCAGAGTTCCCCTAAGTCTCCTGATAAAAATGATACCTCACTTGTGTGGGTAGGCCTAGCGCCCACGACAGGAAATGCCCCAAAACACAACGTGGACACATCAAATTTTTTAATAGAAAACAGTGCCTACCTGTGGATTTTGGCCTCTAGCTCAGCCGGCACCTGGGAAAACCTAGCAAACTAGCGCATTTTTGAAAACTAGAAACCCAGGGGAATCCAAGATGAGGTGACTTGTGGGGCTCTGACCAGGTTCTGTTACCCAGAATCCTTTGCAAACCTCAAAATGTGGCTAAAATAACACGTTTTCCTCACATTTCGGTGACAGAAAGTTCTGGAATCTGAGAGGAGCCACAAATTTCCTTCCACCCAGCGTTCCCCCAAGTCTCCCGATAAATATGATACCTCACTTGTGTGGGTAGGCCTGGCGCCCGCGACAGGAATAGATCACACAACGGTCAATGTTGGTCATTACGTGAGGCAGCTGTTGACCCTGGGGTGATCCATTCCTGACGCAGGCACTAGGTGTAGGCACTCAAGTGGGGTAGTGTTTTTATCAGGACAGGTGAGGAGTCACTGGGTGGTAGGAATTTTGTGGATCCCAGCATATTCCTGTAGTTTGTGTGACAGTAATGCGTGAAAAATAGAGTTTTTATTCAACATTTCAGCTTTGCAGGGTATTCTGGGTAAGAAAACTTTGGGCAATCCACACAAGTCACACCTCTGTGGACTCCCCCGAATGTCTAGTTTCCAGAAATGTTTGGGTTTAGTGTGTTTCTCTATATGGCCGCCGAATCCAGGACCAAAAACACAGGTGCCTGCCTTACAAAACCAGTTTGTTTTGCCATAGATAATTTTGATGTCTCCACAATACGATTTGGGTGGTGGAATTTGGGGCTGAACTAAATTGTGGAGCTCCCAAGAGAGCACTCTCTCTCTCTCTCTGCTTGCCGCCGCATTCACCTGCTCTCTGGGTTGGGCTAACCCACTATTACCCAGTTGCACAAACAGCTTGCGAAGGGACAGCAGGACTGTCCTCATCACCTCCCTCATAATGTACTGGAAAAGGAGTTATCGAATGGGACTCCTCCGACTGAAAAATCACTCCCAGAGTCTGCGCCATTGTCCTATCCCTCAGATGCTGTCTAAGTATCTGATGTCTCTCTCTGATCCTATGTCAGAGCGGTCCTCTATAACCCGTGTGCAGGCAGCAGTCATCCATCAAGATGCCATCTCTGCTATTGGCTAAACTGTTGCTCTAAAACACTAGCGTATGTAGACAGTCACAAAATCGATGGTGTGTGTGAGATACGTGCAACAGTAGAGGCCAACTTACCTGCGCTTCTTCCCTCAATCAGCACGTTCTTTCAAGACACTCAAAAAACACCTTGTCACATACCATTCGTCACAGTCTTTAGCACCTCCTGCACCCAGTCCAACAATCATTATTGGTGCTCCCACTCCCTCCTCCTCCTAGGATTCCCTCATTACCACCCAGCAAAAGTGCCCTTCATCTCTCCATAGCCGCCGTCAACCCCGCACATACATTTCATTGGTATTATAGCGCAGGTAATGGCTGACTTTACTAATGTGCTCAGTTATTTACATAAAATACAGATTTGCTCTTTGCAGTAGGCATATAAACCTTCTGCGCTTCCTTATGGCACTAAAACTGCCACTAGACAAGTCTGACCCTTCCCCCCCCAGGGAAACCACACACATATTGACAAAAGTGATATATATATATGACAGCCAACCACCTGAAACTCAACTCAAGCAAAACCTAAATAATCCTCTTTGGCCCACACAAAAACACCTGGGACCCCTCATGGTGGCCCACCACGCTAGGCCCTGCACCCACCCCCGCCAACCACGCACGCAACCTCGGCATCATCCTAGACTCCTCCCTCTCGATGACCCAACAAATCAACGCTCTCACCTCCTCATGCTTCAACACACTCCGTATACTGAAAAAAACATTCAAATGGATCCCCACAGAGACCAGAAAAACTGTCACTCACGCACTCATCAACAGCAGACTTGATTATGGAAACGCCCTCTACCCCAGCACCACTCTAAAACTCAAGCGCAAACTACACGCATCCAGAACTCAGCAGCACGACTCATTCTTGACCTCCCTGGACACAAACACATCTCTCCACACCTCAAATCCCTCCACTGGCTCCCCATTGACAAAAGGATCACCTTCAAGATCCTCATCCTCGCACACAAATCACTCCACAACACAGGCCCTGCCTACCTCAACGAGAGTCACCTTCCACACCCCTACACGAAACCTCCGCTCAGCTGACCTCTCTCTCGCCTCTGTCCCCCGCATCAAACACACCACCACCGGGGGCAGCTCCTTCTCCTACCTTGCACCCAAAACCTGGAACGCCCTCCCAACCCACCTTCACAAGACCCAAAACCTACTTCTTTTCAGGAAGGGCCTCAAAACCTGGCTTTTCGAACAGTGAACCTCCCAGCCCCTGCCCCTCCCCCCAAGCGCCTTGAGACCCTCACGGGTGAGTAGCGCTTTATAAATCTCTTTGATTGATTGATATATATAGATCTTATCTATCTATATATATATATATATATATATATCTCTCTACATAGATATATCTATAGATATATCCATGTACATAGATATATCTATATAGATATATCTATATATATATATAGATCCATATATAGTTCTATTTTTTTTTAGTTGTTGTATGGTTCCTTGGGGGCCAAAAAGGCCCCCAGGGAAACCCTACAACATCTAAAAAAAAATATTGGCCCCACAGGGGGTCACCCTGCTCACGGGCGACCCCCTGTCTTTTTATTTTATTTTATTCATTAAACAAAAAAAACAACAAAAAAAATCCCCCCTCCCCCACACACACACAAGGGGGCACCTACCTTTTTTTTTTAAAATATGTCCCCGGGGGTGGGGGGCGACCCGTTTTGTGAGGGGGCCAACCACCCCAAGTGAAATCCCTGGCGTCTAGTGGTGTTTCCTGGCCCCCGATCGCAGCACAGCTGCGATCGGGGGCCAGGAAACAGTTTCAGCTGCAATCGGGGGCCAGGAAACAGTTTCAGAAGGCCTCGTAAGAAAGGGGAGAGTCTCCCTTTTCTTACAAGGCCTTTTGAAAGTTTTCCTGGCCCCCCGATCGCAGCACAGCTGTGACCGGGGGCCAGGAAACACTTTCAGGAAGGCCTCGTAAGAAAGGGGAGATTCCTGCTTTGATGGGGAAAACAACTTTGTAACGTCAGCGCGCCTCGCGGTGGGCTGACGTCACAAAGGGGCGGGTGGGGAGTGGGGGGGAGACACTGAAGCTTCCGTGTCTCCCAGGGAGAGGAAAAAAAAATCCTCGGGTGCAACGCACCCGAGGATTTATTAATACCCTTCCTGGTGTCGGCCACTGGTCGTGACCCGCACCAGGGAGGGAGTGTGGGCTGCCGATGCCCACACTAAAAAGGTTAATAAAGAAAGAAAGAAACTCATTGGAGAGTGCCAAAATCATTTTGTTGATGTTAATGCAGATAAGAAATGCACAACAATGTACAGTAACCATGCTACTGTATGCGTTTCTCGTTTTTTTTCTGTTCTCTAAATTTGATGGGGTTATAATTGATGATACATGCTCTTTTCCTCTAGACTTACCATAGTGTTCTAAATGAAACCATTGGAGAAGGTGATGGTATGATCCCGGTTATGCATGAATAGTAAGTGGTATAAATTAGAAAAATCCTGGACAAACAACAATTATAGGGAAATAAAACCAGAAAGTCCTAGATAGATCCTGTGGGACTGAAGATGCAACCTTTACCTTTATAGCTATTATGTACAATGATGCTGTAAGCATTTTCAAAGTGAATCTGTAAAATAATATTAAAAAATTGCCAGGGCTCAAATGGCTTTGGAAACAATTGAGAGTGTTTCTGACAGGGTTTTTACCCCAAATACAATTTTTCTAGTTATGGTTCTTGGCAAGCAGATCCCAACAGGATAACAAGGCAGAATGAGACTCTCATATTAATATTCTTAACTCCTAATCAAAAATAACACAACCCAAAACAGAAAACGAATCCAGATGCAAAACTGGGGTTTTGGCTAACGAAAACAGTGTGTTTGATGAGGATCACAATAGAGAAGACAAAATAGACCCGGGCTCATTCACTTCCAGGTTTCACTGTGCACCCATGTCAAGGATCATGGCTCCAGAGGGCTTCCAGCGTCTGGTAAATTCAAGGGTTATGTGGCCTAATTGTTAAATCAAATGGAGCTTAGATTCAGTGGTAGTACATTGGTATGGTTGCTACATTTGATTATTCAGGTTGCAGTTTTGGAGGCAGCGGCTCTAGGAATCAGAAGTTTGGTTGAAAGGAAGACTGCCATTGGACAGAGCTTGGAGGTAGTGGTATGGTTCAGCTGTGTCTTTGGTTAGAAAATTAGTATCGGCTCTCTTAGAAGTTTGTCAAGTCTCTGGCCTCTGTATCTTATGGTGCAGGGATGCGGCATTATGTGAATTGTGTGTTCCTGGATAGCGCTTGTAAGTCCATATTCAAACACCCGCTCTATTTAGAATAGCAAACTTCAATGACTGCCCTTACTGGAACAAGGTACGTACTTTTGGTAATAATCTTTACGGTGGGTACTCTATCAACCTGTATTTCTTCAACTTTTTAATATCCTAGGTTACAGATTGGATGCAGAAACACTTAAATACCTCTTTCTTCACTCAGTGGCAGAAACGACGCCATAATTATGCCACTGGAGCCAACAAGTGGCCACCCCAGAGAGCTTATGTCAGTTACCATCCATTTTTTCCATGCCCTGCAAGACAAACAGGATGAGAGTGCCACCCGTTTGAGAAGGTACAGTGCAACACTGCAAATTAAAAAAAAAAAACAGCTCCAAAAACGTAAACCATCTTTTAGAAAGGGTGGTGTGCAAGATCTGTGAGGAAGCTACAGGTAGCTAGATTATCCACCAGAAAAGTCATTATCGAAAGTAAGTAACTTTTTCTGCAAATCAATACCTGCAGTTTCCCCCACCTTTCTAATATATTTCAATGAAGTATCCAGTTGGCAGAGTGTATGAAGAAGTGGTCAGACAAGAAAATCATGGAGTCCAAGTAATAATGCTAATTGAAGGTGTGCCCATGTTTCTGCCTCACTGATTTCAGCCACAGTGACTCGCGTTGCCAAGACTGCTGATGAGGATTTTACCCTTGTGAAATGGGCACATAGACCTCCAGTGTTTCCTTGTGTGCAAAGGCATAACACATTTGATATACAGAATGATCCATCATAAGTGTTTTCTTCTGTACTGATATGCCCCTTCTGTTTTCTGCTTACCCTATGAGATGCTGGTTGCCAGTTTTTATCTCCTGATAACGATCAATGTAAAACCTAGCCACAGGGGTGTGGAATTTAATAAAATATCTACTTGTACATGGGACAGGTTGCTTCTTAGATCTATTTGTCCTGTGAAAAAATCTACTTGTCCCTTTGGTGCTACGTAGTGTTGCGACAAATTATGGCAACAATCTCATTACGCAAGAGCTCTGATAATAGCCTCTCTGATTATGCCGGGGCTACTACTATAGTAGGGCTTGAATAATAACAATTCCAATCCCTAGTATAGAAATGTACTTATTTTGCCACCTTTATGCAGATCTACATACTGGGGCTGGAGGAAGCAGTAAGCAATAGTTCCAGAGCTGGAATACCTTTGAGTCTGCAAACCTATTAACTTGCATGTTTTAAGGATTTTCACCAGCTTTTGTCTAATCTTTTCCCATAATTAGAAAGGTTGGACATTTACTCCTGACAATGGCAGAAGTAGAAGTTCTTCCAGGGTTGAGGAAAAAAGTGTTTGGAGGAAAAGTGAACTGGTAAATGATCAATAGATTTTCAAATGAGCAACTCTACACATGCATATTTGCTCGTGCTAAAACACAGTTCACTAATATTTTCTAGCAGCACAATTTCCTGGTCTACTTCTGTAAGTTCTTGTGAATTCATGAAAGCCACCAGTTCAAAGACATATACCATGGGTGTACTTTTGTGACTTTCTTTAAGAATTGGGCCCGTAATTAGGCCCGGCATTAATGAACACATTTTGTTTTTAATAAACTTATATTTCTCTCTCTATCGGATGGCTTTACTGTGAGTGATCACATTCTGCTCTTCCACAAGGAACATATTAGCACACAAGTAGTTTTGCTCAGTGTGAGGAACTACTGTGGCAATCAGTGGTGTAACAAAACTTAAAGGGGCCCCTCTGCAAAGAACATTGGGGCCCGCTGCCCCCCAAACCAGACTCACTCATGGCAGGTGCTGTGCTGAGGGTGCCCACAGGGCCTTTGTTATGCCACCGGTGGCAATGGGTGCTTTTTGAGACCAGGAAATTGTGCTTTTTTTGTGCCAGTGTTTGTTACAATGATGAGGGCCAGGCAGCTCCCACAACAATAAAGTGTTACAAAAGCCATGTCAAAACAAGATATGCATTGACAAAACCAAGACTCTAAAAAAATGTCAGATCGGATGGGTTTGCCAGTGCTTGTTTATTTTCATGCTTCCCATAATCTTGTTGAAAATGGCTACACTGATTTTCCATTAGGAATATTTTTTGGAAATACTAGCATGCATCAACACATTTTCACTAAATAACACTTCAAAGAAATAGCACCTAAAATATAGTGGCAAAACGTTTTTTTCCTACTTGCATTTTTTTCTGAACATTTTATTTTTAAAGCAAAGAATATTCACTCTTGCTTACAAGCTTCTGCAAGTATTTGCATCTAACCAGACAACATTCTGGGAGCATTATACTTTGCCTCATATTGTTAAACTTTTCAAACTTATGGACACTTTTTTATTTTTTATTTACTGAACAACTGTCAGTAATACAGTGTGACCTTAAAACGTTTATTTACACCGCTCACCCTAACAGTGAAGGCTTTCCATTAATGAACCATAAATACAATTTCCAACAGCATTAACATTAACATGGACACACATTACCTCAACTGCAGACAGTTCCTTTCCCTGTATGCTGGCAGCCAAAGGGTTTGTGCTGCAGGGTGTTGGGCCCACTTGTCCCAAGGACAAAATAAACATGAAAACCTGTTGCCCTTGACCCCAAACAATATGTCCCGGGCGTTGGGTGATAGAAATTTCACGTCCCTGTAACCACCATCCAGGAGTCCAGCATTGTGGCAAGAGATTATAAAGTTGACAAGGTGATGGACTGACCCAAATGGAATAGGGTCACGACCTTTGGTAGAAAAGCATCTCTCATTTGCAGGACAGAAGCGTGCAACTCACTGACACACCTCACTGAAGTAATTGCTACGGTAACACAGTATTTTACATGAAAAACCTTAACTGATATGTATAAAGTGGCTCAAATGGAGACCCCAATCACAGGTCAATACCAAGTTTAACATCCCATTGCTGTGAACATCTGGGCTAGGTAGAAACAATTGAGTCCACCCCTTTATATCTGTATGGCTTTTCTGGAAGGCAGAGAAATGTCAGCAAGACTGAAAGGTATTCCTTAACTGTGCGTATGACGCAAGCCTGTTGGGCTAGCAAGAACGTAAACTTGAGGATATCAGACAGGTGAGCCCTCCAGGGGTCTATGTAGTTAACAGCACACAAAGCAGCAAATCTCCTCCCCGTTCCAGAATACACAATTTTAGTGGAAACATGGCGAGCATATAAATTGACATCTACTTTTTCCGGTGGCAGTTGAAATGAATTCCCTGCTCACTCTCCAGGTATCAAGGCAGAGGGCTTGGACGCTGGGGTGATGCACATGTCAGACCTCCCGCCTTTAACCCTCTACTCCCAACATCAAAACTAAGAAGAGGTCAATTTTTGAGTAGTAAATACAGCCAGAGACACAGGGAGAAAAGCAGAGTTTGTGCCTCCCTCATCTTTCGCAAGCAGTTTGGGCAATGAGGGTACTTTATCCCAGGCTTGGATAATATTCCTCAGATCTTGAGAAATCAAGCACATGGAAGGAAACAGTTAATGAAGCTGAAAGTTCCACCTCAACCAAAACATGTCCACCAAGCCTCCCTGCAACGGATACTGGAAGGCCTAGACCTGTGATCAGTGGGCATTGGCAAAAGTAGCAATAAAATGTACCTAAGGCATGCCAAACAAGGCAAAAATGTTTTGCACCATCCTTAGTGAAGGTGTCACTCATGCAAAATGATGCCAACTCAGGCTGTCGGCCCTGCCGGATTCCAAACAGGTGTGTCTAGGACCAAAATCTGAACACTTCTGACAGAGAAGATGATACCACGCTTCTCCAGGTTTGTTCACTTGCAGTCCTATTGTTGGTCAACATCTGGACCTACTGACCTTGAATGAAAGGGAGAAAGGCCTTCAGTGGCAGCTGCATCGCCATGAGTTGAGGAATTGGTCTCCTAGGGACTATAGTCCTATACTCTCCTGTTCTTCCTGGTATGTTGTCCACCCTAGAGTGATGGCATTGGTCTTAACCGTCACCACAGCTGTCCAAAGGGTGAAAAGACATCCCACATAATAGGTTCTCCTTTACCGACCTCCAAGCAAAATTCCTAGCAGTATGGCGGGAGATCACAATGGTCTCTCAACGGATTGCCCACATTGTGAAACCACTGGAGACACCAGTGGATAGTCCTCGTGCCAATATGCGTGCATGACCAGATGCCCAGGAGAAATTTTGGGGGGTCAAGGAAAACAAGTTTTCACGTCTATTTTGTCCTTGGGATAAGGAGACCCAACCCCTTGTAGCACAAACCCTTTTGGCTGCAAGTTTACAGTTCAATATGGATCATGGCACTGCATTGTCCGCAGTTACGGTCATTTTTGCTCTCATGTTAATGCTGTTCAAACTTGTATTTATGGTTCATCAGTGCAAATCCTTTATTATTAGGGTGAGCTCTCTAAGGAAATGTTCGATCTACTGACAGTGGCTCCACTATAAAAATGTATACACAGGTTTGCAAAGTTTTAACAATATGAGCCTGTGTATAATGCTGCCATAATGCTCTCTGATTAGAGGCAAATATTTGCAAAATCTTGAAAGCAAGATTGACGATTCTTTGTTTTCAAAATAAATTGTTGACAACAAATGCAACTAGAAAACAAACGTTTTGCTAAACTACTCTGAAATTGTAGGTACCAATTCTTTGAAGAATCTTATAGTAAAATGTGTAGATGCATGTTAGTATTTCCATAAAACATTCATAACGGAAAGTCAGGGTAACAAGTTTCAACAGAATTATGGAAAACTTGAAAATGAACAAGCACTTGCAAAGCAAAAAGATCAAACATTGGTGGTCAGCCTTTTGGTTTATTGTGTTTTGGTATTTGATTTGTACAACTTTATAGCTGTGAAAGGTGCTGGACCCTCACCAATATAACAAACATTCTCAAAAAAAAATAAAAAAAATGTTATCAAAAAGCACACATTGCCACAACGTTCTTGTCACTGAATAAAATTAGTTTGTGTGCTGATAATCTTGTGAAAGAGCTCAATACCATCACTCACAGTAAAGCCAGTCAATAGATACACAGATAGTGAAGGAATAGAATTTGAATAAAAACAAGATGCCTTGGTTAATGCCAGACCTATGTAGGGGCCCAATTCTCAAAAGTGCACCCATGTTACATTATGTTCTTGGTTATGTCCTTTTATGAATTCACAAGAATTTACAGAAGTAGGCCAGGAAATTGCACGCCTACAAAATATTTCTGAATGGCATTTAGCACAAGCAAATATGCATATGTAGAAATGCTCATGTGAAAATCTGTTGAGCAGTTACAAGTTCACTTACTCACTAACCACGTTTCCCCAACCCTAGATGAAATTTACTCCTTGTCAGGAGTAAATTTCCAACCTTTCTCAGTATGGAAAAAGATTAGAGAGGAGCTGATGAAATCCCCCTAGAACATGCAAGTTAGTAGATTTGTAGATTTACACAGATTTAAAACTATAAGTTACCACTACCTCCAGCTCCAATATGTAGATCTGCAGAAAAGTGGCAATATAAGGGAATTGCTAGTATTCAAACCATACTACAACATGAGCCCTGGCATTATCAGAGAGGCTATAATCAGAACTCATATATAATGAAATTGCTGCCATTATTTGTTTCTGCATTACATGGCATGACAGGTACAAGTGGATTTTTTTTTTACAGGGCAAGTAGATTTATGAATGACTTTCTCCATGGAAAAGTAGATATTTTATTAAATTCAACACTACTGTTGAAGACCAACTAGACATAGGACCATTAGGACCAGAATCTGAGCTTCCCCTCCCAAAACTTTGGAATCAAATCCTGATTGTCCTGAATCATCTGTGGAGGAGGGAAAGCTTGGAACTAAGTAGTAGTTAGTTCTGCCCCTCTAAATAGGAGGCATTGGGTGGGGGGGTGAAATTTTGGTGCATTAATGGAAAAGCCCAGATTGAACATTAGAGATTCTATCCATTGTATGTGGTGCAATCCCATCTGTAGAGACCTGACTTTGAGCATCCTGATATAGCAATAGTGGAATTCCCAACCTCCTGAGATGAACTGCCAACACTTTGTGAAGATTCAAGGTACCAATGCCAATCCGAATGGGAAGACTGCATAGTGGTAGTGAGTAGGTCATACTACCAATTGCGGGTAGCTCCTATAAGACTATTGATATGAGAAAATGTTGGTCTTGGAATTCAAGGGACAATATCCAGTCCCTTGCTTGCAATGCCGAAAGAACCTGAGCTACGGATGGCATCTTGAACTTTTCCTTGTAGTGAAAGAAATTCAAGACTCTCAGATCTAGTATCAGATAAAAACCCCAGTGCTGCTTGGAAACCAGAAAGTACTGATTGTAGCACCCATTCCCAGTTTCCTACCCTGACACAACCTCCACTGTCCCTTTCTGCCGCAGGACTACCACCTCCTGTTGCAGGATTTGGAGCTGGTCTTCCATCTGATAGTACTGCTGGGGAGGGATCTGGAATAGGGCCTATTGGAAGGATAGGTAATATCTCCTTTCTTCTGTCTGAAGGGCCTTCTGAGCCAAAATTAGCAAAGTTTAGCTGCTTTCCTAGCTCAGGAGGAGACAACTGCCTTGTTGATTAAACTCTTGATCTTGCCAACACCTCTATATTGTTTACACAGTGGGTTTTGTGACTGCTGCTGAGGCTGAGTGGCTTCTCTTTGGTTGCGAAAACTGGAGCCTCAGGGAAAGTCCCCAAATCTCCAGAAATGCGAGTAGTCTTTTTGTGGATACTGCAATCCATGCGAACAAGATGTAACCCAGCCTGTGTTAAAGTGTTTGAGAATTGAATCAGCCTTCTCACGAATAAGCTTAGTTCTTTTAAATTGAAGGTCCATTAGGGTAGCATGGATCTCATTGGAGAAGCCTCAGGACCTTAGGGGTGCATGACAGCGAAGAGGTGTGGAAGAGCCTGTTGCTCATGTGACTGATTCAGCCACACCAAGCTCAGTCTGGATTATGAACCTTATTCATCTTTCACTACCTCTGAAAACTGTTCCTTCATATGATCTAGAAGGTGATGAAGCACTATGTGAGCCATGTCCCACAAAGCATAGGTCTACCTCCCAAGAAGGCATTCCAGAGTAATGGTCTTGAGCACCATGCTTCTGGTTGAGATTATTTTTTATCCTTATCAGTAGGTGATGTGAGAAAGAGCTCAAAAACGTGTTTTTGGGCAGCAGGAAGCATGAACCAGTAATATCTTCAGTGAAAGGTGGACCAAAAGGAATGGTTTGTACACCAGAACTGGTTTATAGCTTCTAATTAATATCCTAATGACGGCTGGGGGAGAGGTCAGTTCATTCCAGGCTGCCCAGACTGGGTTCAGAAGAGCAGTGGCTCAGAAGTTTGTTCCAATGCCTGCCCAACGTCTGTGAGGAGGTTAGAATGTACCACAGTAGGAAATGGTGGTTCAGGGACCTCAGTTGGTTTGCAGATGACAGTATAAAAGAAAGTTACTTCAGGTGGAGGGTCACCAACAGGAAACTCCATCTCTGTTTCAAGAGATTTGCTTTCTTTAAGGGCAGATAACCCACTTAATCTGATTGAAGAGAGGATAGCAAGCATGTAGCCTCACTGCTGTCGTCCATGTCTTGCAGTACAACCTCAGGCATGTCAGGAGGATCTGGACATGGCCCACTCATAGGTCAAGCATTGTATGTCGGCATTGCTCCCTTGAGACTTTTGCCTGTCTTTCCTGCAACAGAGGTTGGTTTTCCCTCCTGAATCTTTGAATTATTTTGTGGAGTTTAGAAGACGTTTGATCCCCTGAGAAACTTGGTGGAAGCAAAGGTGGCAGGCATCATGAAGTTGTGCTGGGGGGCCGGGAGTCATCGTCGATGGCTTCGGAGGTGGGGTCAGTTGTGGTGCCAGTTGAGGTTCCGTATATGTTTGCACTGTTAAGCGGTTGTGATGTGAAGGGCCTCAGGTGCTGTAGTGATAGGGCCAAAGGGAGCCAGGGATGAACCCACTGCAATAAAGCCACATTGCATCTCAAATGGTCTAGTGGGACCTGAAGGCACTCCTTAGGGCACTGCCTTCCTATGGAACAGCTCAAACATTGCGCTAATAAGTGAATGTGGGATCCACAGCTGAATTCAGAAACTCAGAGCGGATGACACAGCAAACTAAGGTGGAGCTGGCAAGGGTATTGGGTAACTGGGTCAACGGGAAACCAAAGGCTTTGTGCTACCCTGACTGTGCTGCTGGTGTCACATCCTCTCAGGGGGTGATGACTAGCTGTAGTTTCCCAGAGGAGGGGAGAGCTGTGGGGACTCACTTCTAGGAGAAGGTTGATGCTGCTTCTTCCTGTTCTGTTCTTGTGGCATGTCTACTTCAATGAAAGGCACTTAGATCTCGGCCTAGATCAGCATCTGGCCTGAAATTGTTCACAAGCTCAGGCCATGAACAGCTTGGCCTCCCTTTCTTGTATTGCCTTTAGATTCATGCTGAGGCAGGAGTCACATAATATTGTGTTGTGGTCCAACCCCAGGCGCCATAAGATATTGTGGGGTCTGTAATGGACATTTGTTCATCATAATCCCTACTCTTTTTGAACCCTGACCTTTAGGGGCAGACATCCCTAAGCAGTTTTGAAGGAAAATCCTAAGAAAAAAATCTCTCTGAGAAGAGAGCGCTCTCCAAATCCATGTTGAGAAGTGTAGAAAAAAAGGAAAATTATGTTAAGTTATTGGGCTAGGTGCTTTATAGCTCCAGTGGCGTTAGATGACATTGTCTGCTGGTCTGGTGTGGAGCTAGCACTCATGAAGAGATATTGAAGACTTTCCACTACAGTCTGGCGCCTAGGCTATTCGGAAGGTGAGGAATCAGCAGCTAGAAGTCTACCAGTTTATTTTAGCTTACTTGTGTTTAAGCCCCTCCCCTGCATTGTGTCCTGTATACAATTTGTGGCCTTAGGCCATGTAAGTCATTACTCATTCCCTTGGCTGATGGATTCATTTGTATGATTGTGTGCCAGTCTCTGTCATATGTTTTATCATATGTTTTGATAGTATGCTCCTAGTTCATATATTCTTGCATTTTTTGTTCATTTGAATAGCTGTTGCTTACAGAAAAGCATATACCTTTAGAATTCAACACGAACATGAAAGTGAATTCCCACCTTATTTCTGTCACCTGGCATCATGATCATAGGTTTTATTTTTATCAATTGATTTAGATGGCATAAATGATGCTCACTGCTCTCTCTGTGAGAGGTAATGGACTTCGACATCCCAGGATAACAGTGAGCAGATTGGCTCCTCGCAGCACTTCATTAAGGTCATCAGTGCCATTTGTCCGATAACCATTCTACTCCAGAGACACATAATTGAGCCTCGTTTCATAAACATGGCTATGGACAGGAAAAGGGATCAAGTTCAGTTTCTTGTGTTGACAGTTTAATACTAAAGCTTAATTATGGCAAAACATATGATGCAGTATGTAAAATGTTGGTTGCTTTCAGGTATTTACATTCTCTGTATTTGTGATTGTTATTATGCTATTGATTTATGCAGTTATGCTTCTTCATTTATTCTGCACTGATTGACTTTAAATAAACCCTTATATATACGTGGATGTTTTTTTTTGCATGAGCACTTGTAAAGGAAGGTTGCTAGAACTCATAACAACAAGAAATACAATTTCCTCCTAATAGTCCTTATCACCAGGTAGGATGAGATCGTATCTTCTACATTTCTTCCACTCAAGTTGGAGAAGTTGGTTCAAATCAGCACTTGTCCAAATGCCAAGAAAGATGTACTGGGTTGTGTACCCAATATGTTTGTGAAAACATAACACTGAGATTGGACTTAATCCTCCATGAGGTAATAAAAACAGTTGCTGTTACTGTTGACTCTTTAACTCATTATGAGGTTATTCGTGACTTGATTATTCTTATAGACTTCCCTGATGCCTCCACATAGAGGATAAATTAAAGGTTTATATGTTGGGCATATGTAAGCACATCCCCAGCTTATGAAATAAAGGGATGCCCATTCTCACTTGGATGCCACAATATCAGTGCTCTGAGTAGCCTTACTCTATATGTATTTGGTCATACTATCAAGAGACCATGCATGCTGAGCATCATTTGGTTACAATATTCCCACTGACTTTGGAATGACTATTAGCTACTGTGCAGTGCAAATGGGCAAGCTCAAGTGAAAACAAAAAGAATTTTAAGTCCATCGCTGAAACATTTTCATACTTTCTTGATTTACCCCTTAATGCTAATTTTGGGAATAAGTGACCACAACAACTGTTTTGTAATTATGGACATAGGGTAGTTTAGTTAGCATATCTTTAACATGTCTACTCCCACTCTCTTCGTCCAATCAAGGGTATGCTATTGCACCATTTTGTTAGAGAAATAGCACAGCTACGTAAAGGATTGATACTATAAAGTGAATAATACCTTCTTTTTTTTTTCTCTTCCATTTTTCTAATAGCTTGATTTTTATTTTGTATCAAAATGGTTATGTATGTGGTGGGGCTAAAATTTGTGCAAATAAAATGAGCTGTGACTAAATTATTCTTGCTTCGGTTTTGCCAGCAATATACTTTGACTATGATGACAATGACAATTGAGTTAATAAGTCTGGACATGTGGATGCCTAGAGCAAAGGATTCATATACTACTGGTTTACATTTGGCTACATATTCCCAAATTGATAGGCATATTACAGACATAAACTACTTGACAATTTGTTAATGGTCCGTAAATACTCCCTACTAGAGATGCCCTCAGAAATGTAAGGTCTCAGAACAGTCAGAATGTGCTCATCTGTTTGAGGTTTCTAGTTGCAGATTCCCTACCTTAGAATATTCCCCAGGCATCAGGGTGGATCCGGACAGTTTTGAGCAGTCTCCTTCCACGTCTGTAGGTGGCATTGGTTGGCTCCACATTACATCGTTGGTGGGGTCTGTGCTGGAATTGACATGCGCATTGCCTATATAGGCGCCATCCTAGGGCGGTGACCTCATTTCCTTATTTTTCACACCATCAGCCTGGATCCAGATAAGCTCCCCTCAGTTGCTTTTTGACTCACTTAGTTCGATGTTTCAGCCATTTTTCAAGGATGTCCTTAAGAAATTTACAAAGGTTCAAACCTTGTGGGGCCTGTTGTCTCAACAGATGTCAGTGACTGACGCGCCCCGCCCCCCCCCCACACTTGGTGTGTCTGTGGTGCCTGGAGAAAGATCATGACTCTGCTTCATGTGCAGAGTGCAGGACCATGGACCCAAAGGCCTTCTGCGAGCAGGCCATGACACTCTTGGCTGGTCGCCATGTGACTCCGTGCCAGTCCAGGTCCCGTTTGCATGGAAGGTATTGGTCCTTGACTCATTCATGGACTTCTTCAGATAAGTCCCATAAGAAAAATTCCAAAAGTCAAAGTGTTCTTTGACTGCTCTGCTTCGCTCCCATTCTTTGGACTACGTGAGAGATCACTGCCACAAATCTGGGCCCCACTCTCATGTTTTTCCTGTGCAGCCAGCATCAGAAACTTGATCCGCTCTGTTATTTTCCAAATTTCCTGGAGCCAAAGTGACCACCTCCAAACTCTAAGAGTTTTATGAGGCCATGACCCTCATCTTTGTGCGGCAAAACCCTCTGGTGCCATGGACTTGGAAGGGTCTTTGACGGGGGCACCGCCTGTGGGTCTGCTCTCAGCACCAGTCAACCCCTCAGGATCCATTGGTAGATCTGGATCTGCCCCAGACATGACTTTGCAACCTCCTGTGGAGCTGTTCATTGCGTTGCTGATGCCCATCGGAGGCGACAAACCCATCATGATTCCCAACTCCAATATGGAACTGGACCCTTGTCGCATGATGTCGGTTCCGGCACCTATCAGGCCAACTATTGCTATACTGGCCCCTAGCAGAGTACATGGCCGATGACAACCAGTATGTGGAGCAGGCAAATGCCAGTTGTCTGGACATCTCACCAGACACTGGACTCCTATCTCCTTCCACAGGGGCTATGGAGGAAGGAGCTTCTTTCGCAATTGTGATCTGGAGGGCAGCTGTGGTCCCATACTTGCGCTTCCCATGGTTCATGTCAAGGCCAATGTCTTGACACAGGTGCTTCAGCCCAGGGTATCTCCTTGAGAACATTTATTTCTCTTTAACAAAGCCCTTGTTAATATCCTGCTTGGGCCTAAGTCAAGCCCTGCACGGGCACTCCTGTGCACAGGAACTCTGCTCGTCATTATCACCCCGCTCCTGGGGACCTAGCTTTCCTCTCCCAGCATCCCACCCCTGAGAGCCTGGTGGGCCAGTCCTAATGTTCCAGATCAATTCCAGCACATTCCTTACCACACCAACAGATAGAAAATCCAAGAGACTATATACCTTTGCTAAGAAGGTTTTTCTCTTCTGCCAGCCTGGCACTGCAGTCTGTGAACACTGTATCCCTTATGGACATGCCCTTCAATAGGACTCGCCTCTTTGGCTACCAGGCGCATTCCGCCTTACAGATATTCAAGGACAGTTTGCCACTACTAGGTCAACGGAGTTCTGAATGACCCTACAACAGCTGCAAGTCCGCCTTTTGCCCCTTCTGTGGTTAAGATGAGGGCTATTTTCTGGTTCCATTTCCCCCTAGCCACCACGGCCAGCATGCACAATCCTTTCGTGGCTCAGGCATCTTTTCAACATGCCTCATGGTGCTCAAATCCAGATGTCTGCCCATTCAGTTCCCCATCCCCTCCATAGCCTCACAGTCAAAGCCTCTTTCATATACCCTTGATCCAGCATGGGCATCCAGTTGGCAGCAGAATCCGACACCATTGGCCCAATGGCAGGAGATCTCTAAAAACACACAGGTGCCCTAGATTGTCCAATGGGGGTATGCCCTCCCCTTCCAGCAGACCCTAACACCCCTTCTTCTGTCACCCGATCGACTGATGTGGGACATCTTGCGCTCTTGCGCCAGAGAATACTGGTCGTTCTGGCCAAAGGAGCCATCAAGAGGGTGCTAGCATCAGAAGTAAATTATGGTTGGTGTTACCACTACTTTCTGGTGCCAAAGAAGGATGGAGGCCTCTTTCCTATCTTAGACCTGGGCCTTCTCAATTACTACTCATAAAAGGAATACTTCTCCTGTCGCGTAGGCTCTCATTATTCTAATGAGACTACTGGATTTTGAGCAGCAATATCGTCCACGGTGTGGGAGACTGAGTCTGACCCGCTGTGGGTGACACCTGTCGCCCTAAATCTGGGTTTTGCTCTGGCTAACTAGCAGTGCCTCATCTCTACCAAAAGATAGGGATGATTGGGCAGCCAAGCGCTTGACATATTAGGCTTCTCTGGCTATTAAGGATTGCTTTAAATCACGGTTTAATCACTCCACAACACTATTTCCCTTAGGATGAAATGGAGACGAGTACTGGAGTTGGACCCCCAACAAAGCCATGGAGTCCCTGAATGCCCTTGAGGCGAAAGCAGGCCCCTGGTCCGAATGGAAAGCCGCAACTGCATGTGTACCGATAAAGACTCGCAAATCTTTAATAACAGTCCGAGCATCAGCCGAGCGTTGTGGCCACACCCATACAAATCTGGAGCATGAATCAACAGCTACTAAAATATATTTGTATGCACTATCAGGTGCTAAGGGACCACAATGGTCCAAGTACACACATTGTAATTGTTTGTTTGAAATTAAGAGAGATGTCACAACAAAGGACATACTGCTTGGTCTCTTTGTAGAGACCTGGCCACCAATAACGGGCCTGCATGATCGAAATTGTAGCCGCCACACCAGCATGGGCAGATGCCACCCCCTCATGCGCTGCTTTAATCAATTGTGATCTTATGTCTTTGTTGGGGATGTCTCGTACACCTACACCTGGTATCTTAACCTCAGCGTTCAGCATACCTCCCATACGATAGTGATATTTGTTAGGAAATCCTTTAGGATAGGGTGTACCATCGGCCGTAGCTGTCACGGCAGCCCAATTGTCTGCGTCTGGTTTTGAACTCAAACAAGTCACTGCAGCTACAGCGGCCACAGCCACTGCTGACTTTGCGGCTTCATCAGCCAGTGTATTTCCAGCAACGTGTATTCCAACACGCTGGTGTCCAAGTGTGTGTACGACATGGACATTCTGTAGCATCTCTTTCAGGCCAGCTACTTTCCTCCACAGTAGTCTGTATTTAATGGTGTTGCCTTTGGAATCTGTGAACCTATTCTGGCGCCAATAATGCAGGTATTCATTAAAGGAATGGACACAGTAATATGAATCACAAACAATCAGCGTAGGCTGTGCAGGATCCGTGTGTTCCAGTGCCATCAGCAGAGCTCTTAGCTCAGCCAGTTGTGCTGTACAATCCGCTAGGGTCTATGTAATTGTATGTAGAGGACAAAATTTATCGCCCTCCGTGTAGCCACTTACGACTGCGCAAGCAGCAGAATATTGATGTTTAGTTCCAATTGCAGGTTGTGCAGAGCCATTGGTGTACATGACTCTGATACTGATCAATAGGTAAAGTATTTGCAGGAACTGGATATTCTGTTTCATTCTATTTCATATTGTAGAAATTCCTGAAAGATGTAGTCTACATCAGTGGTTGTCAGAGACGTAGCCCATTGTATCCAACATGGATGTAATGCTTTTCCGTTTGGAACGCTAGCTTTTGTAACAGCCTCTAGGGCTGGGATTGGAGAAACGACAATAATGCGTTTTTCCTTGGGATAGAGGTCTTTCTTTAATGACAGCCATTTGTACAGCAGTGAGAATTTTCTCTGGGGGAGCAAAGTGTTGTTCTGCTGCTGAGTACAAATGCAATTTGTATGCAATCGGGACTGTCTCACCTTCATTAAACGTCACATAGGTGAAACCGATTGCCCCAGCTATTACTCTGATGACCAAATGTATTTTGTTGTCCCTTGTGTGTAAATGTTGTGCTGCAAGCATGGCTGTCTGCAACTCTCGAAGAATGTGTGTATGTTCAATTGTCCAGAATTTAATGGAAAAATCGGGACGTATCAAGTCATATAAAGGTTTTATGCGTGTAGCATAATCTGGAATGTAGGTTCTGCCAAAATTTAAGAAACCCAATAATGATTGGAGTTTTTTAATCGTATTCAGTGGCTGTAACTGTGCGCACTTCTCTAAGAATTGTGGCGCTAGGCTCTTCCCTTCACTTGACAGCTCATATCGTAGGAACAGGACGCTGATGAAGGCTATTTTTATTTTATTTTTTAAGTTAAATTTGGGGCCAAATTCGGCAAACCCTACAACAATGCGGGCTACCCGTCTTAAATGTTGTAGTAGTTCATCATCCGTGAGATATAATATCATCTACATAGGACAATGCTTCAGGGTCAATCTTGTGCAATATAGCAGTGACACGAGCTGCGAACAGTCCCGGGCTGTTCTTATACCCATGAGTTAAACAACAGAATTTTGTTCTGAGAGCCTAGTGCACTGAAACTTGTTAAGCCTCTACTCTCAGGCGCTATATTCTGGCAGAAAACTCCATTAGAGATGTCTAATGTTGTTTTGTATTTTTTACGTACTATGTTGTTCATTAGTGCTGTGCTATGCGAGTTTTGGATAGCATAAGTACGTGTATGACTGTTTAAATGTCTGTAGTCTAAGACTATTCTGTATGAATGGTCTGGTTTAGCTACGGGGAATAATGGGTTATTCACTGGCGAGACACAGGGTTCAATCACACCCTGGTACACTAATTGCGTTAGTATTTCTCTCACTGGTGCTTTTGCTTCATGTTTTATAGGATACAGCGGTTGTGGCTGAGGTTCGTTTTTAATTGGGATTACATGGTAGGGGAATTCTTTATCCCATCCCACGTGATTTCTGTATCATGCAGGTGCTTGTGCCAAAGCCCATTCAATGGAATAGGATTCAGCGAGTTCCTCTGGAACAAGGGGCGAGAAAGAAGGCTGAGTGACATCCTCTCCATATGGGCAGGTATGGACAAAGTCAGGCAGCCAATCTTGTTCGGCCAACAAGACATCATATACTTTTACTATGCGATCCCAAAAGATTGCGTCTATTGTGCGTTCAGTGTTTCCTAACTGTAGCGTTACTTTGTACACCCTATCAGGCGTGGAGATACGCATGTCTGCAGTTTCTACTTGTATAAAGTCATCAGTTGCTTTCACCTCCAGATGCTCTAGAAGATTGCGGCAAACTATTGTGACCTCTGCCGCCCTGTCTAGCAAGGCTAGAGCCCAATTCTTGTTCTTCAAGAGGACCCTCTTCCTGTGTGGCATGTCAGACTGCGGCTGCTGCCACTTTTTTCTTTTTAAATTGTTGTTTTTGTTGGGCGGGTTTCTCTTGCTTTTTAACAGAAACCTCCGAAGAGCGTTATGATTCCTGTCTCGGTTTCACGTACTCTGTTCTTCGCTCTGATCACCTCTCTCATTTCTTTTTTCCGATGAGCCCTGAAAGGAACAAAATTGGCGTGAAAACTGTAAACTTTGCACTTGTATAGCTCACTACTCACCTGTTAGGGTCTCAAGGCGCTGTACGCATACCGCTGTGGAACTCCCCCTGGCTTTTCCCTGTGAGGCGCCCACTCCTGGGCAACCCCCAGGGTGAAGCCAGGCATCCAAGCACTGTTGGGGCGATTAAGCAAGCTATTACCCAGAGTTACAGAGTGGGACCCATTAATTAGATTAGGCACTGAGGCGAGAATTATCTGGTCCAAGGGAATGGAGCCCAAGACCCACTGAGGTGGGAATTGAAACCTGATCCCAGGCCAGATCTCTGCATCAGGGTCTGCAGCTCTAACCATTGTGCCACACTTCTCCACCATGTATCCGGCGTGTATCAGTATATTGATATCTATCAGGCATTTTTATATTATCTCTGTTTCTGAGATTATACCTATTTTTTGGGGTCTCTATACGCGGAGATTCTCCCCTCTCTTTCTTAGGAGTTTGTTCTTATTACCCTCAGGTGCTTGCTTGGGGGTATCTTTGTTTGATTTACCCTGAAATTGAGGTTTTTGTGGTCTGGCCCCTAACCTATCTCGACCAATACTTGAATAGGTCTCTGCTATTATCTTAGGCAGGTCTTGTTCTTGATCCTGCTGTGGAACGTCACGAAGCCGCATGCGCACTGTAAGTGCGACTGCTTCCCCTTTAAGGTTACTTAAAATGATTGAGGATACTGTGGCAAAATTGCCCATCAATTGCATCCCCAAATCTAGGGCCAGGGTAACCCCATATTAATCTTGAATTTGTTTCAACACTTCCGGTAAATTGGCAAGTGTCGGTGTTCCGTGTGCGGTTGTGTAAAGCGCGGCAAATACTGTGCCCCAAGTATTACAGTTTTCTACTGTAGGGACCATCCCAAAGGGCAAGCACATCGTTAATATTCTATGTTTATCCTGAGGTCCTGTATGGGGAAACGCTGCCTCCAGCGTATTAATTTTCTGTGCTAACCAAAACGGATTGGGCAGCCGAGCACATGACATATTAGGATTCTCGGGGAAGTCGTGGTCACTCAGGTCACATCCGGTTCTCTCATTCACAATTCAGTCTCATATATAAATGACAATAAGAAGCAGTATAAGTTTTAATGACTGGTTTAATAAAACAACTGCATTTTAGATAGCAAAGCGTGAGCTGCAATAATAAGGACTACATAACATGGCAATATTAAAATAGTGACGAGGAGAGTGAAGCATAAGAATAACGCTATCATATTGTCACTAGGATTTGTGGACAATTTCCTATCTAAGTCATAATCTGAGCACTGCATGTTAAGCTCTAATTCTGCCTTTCAGGTTCCCCTGGGAGGACCTCAACCCTCATACCTGAGTAAAGGCCTGTGGTCTGCGTTAGCATCTGCAGCGAAGCATTCAGCAGTCAGCATACAGTCGTGGTTCCCTGGCTGGAATCTCCCTCTTAACGTGTAATGGGACTAGGAAGTGTTTTTATAATAACACAGTTGATGTTCTAAGAAAATGTCCCTATGTAAGGATGTGTATTTTCTATGAATGTTGGAGACTAAACTTCTACCACGTTCACCGGCAGTGTACCAAACTGTAGCCTTGACTGAAGCACAAAGTGATTAAGAATGTCTTGTTTGAGAACACAGTGCTGGGCTAAGCAAAAACAGTTGGATAGAGGAAAATAAAACAAGTCCGTAAAACTGGTTATTGTAAAAATAACAATGTGAAACCGAATAAAAAATATCTAGGTCAAATTGCACAGCGGCCTAGTGTGTTAAACTAACGTGCATGGTGCTATAACTAAAATGGCTACACAACACTCCAATGACTTGGGTCTTATCTGCCCTCGCAGCTGGTGATAGGATGGTAGCGTTGGACTTGAAGGATGCCTATTTCCACATTCTTGTCCTGCCTGCCCTGTCCAGTGGTTCATGGTGGGCCACAAGAATTATAAGTTCACTGTGTTCCCTTTAGGCCTTACAAGCTCTGCTAGGGTGTTCACCAAGGTGATGGCGGGGGTTGCTGCACATCTGCGAAGGTCAGAGGTTCCAGTCTTCCCATTTCTCGATGATTGACCTTTGAAGGCATACTTGCCATAGGCTGTCGCTTCCCACCTCCAGACTACGGCAGACATCCTGCACTCACTGGGGTTCAGTGTCGACGTGCTGCAGTAACTCCTGACTTCTTACACACCCCCTTTCTTCTGAGCTGTTTCTGGATCCAGTGCCATTTCAGGCTTATCCTCTGGAGCCACAAACCAGGCTATTTGGGCTATGATACTGATGTTTCAGCCTCTATCCTGGATTTCACTGAGATTAACTCTGAGGGTGCAAGTCCTCATCACCTCCTGCATGTAAAACATACCTTTTGGCATTTGTGGACTCTGCAGTGAGACTTGAAGACCCAGTGTGCACAGCATAAGGGAAGTCTTTCTGACATGATTCAGATATCGGAGAGAATTGCAAAAGACATGCTGTGGTGGCTCATGGGTCACAGTTGGGTCAATGGTAGACCTCTCTCTCGTCCCCACCCAGAGCTCAGAGTGGTGACAGATGCTACACTCCTGGGTTGGCCACCTGGGAGGGGTGACGATCAGAGGACTTTGGTCTCCGGTGGAGTCTCAGCACCATGTCAACCTGATGAATCTGACATGACTGATCTTTTTTTAATTTAAACTTTTTTTTCCAGTTGTATACCTTCAACTGCACACAACTATACAGCACAATTAACATTGGTCAGAGATTAATGTAAGCATCGTACAGGACATTCCATTGTAATAGCATAACATTGTTCAGGAGACAAGCATCTAGTAACAGGACAATCGCACATCAAAGAAATACAAGCAGATACAGCTTTGGGCATAAGAGACGTCGGCACCCTTATCATTTAACTGCAGCTCGTTGGGGGTTGTAAAATGTTTACACTGGGCCACCTATGCATCCAAGTCATCCTGAAGCTTTTCCTCTGTATTTCATATGGAGTTCCGCTGCAAACAATCAATCAGCCACATCCCTGTCCCCGAGGTCCACCAGCAGCGCCCCCCTATTCCATCCAGGGGATATCCACAAGGACGACACCAAGGTCAGCTGCAAAAACGTGTACCTCATTTTTCACCTCTTGAGCCCGGCAATGTTCCCCAGCAGGCAGTACTGCAGTGTAATAGTACCCTGCAGTGCTGTGCTGTAAACAAGTCTATCCACCACCAGGACCCAGTTACCCCTCACTGGTGGGCAACCCCTGCCATATGTAAAAAGTTCAGCCCCACTAATTCACAGCGAGGACTTGCAGAGGTGTGATATGGGGGACATACGGCTCAAAGCAAGGGGCTATATAAGTACAGTGGAAAATGAATCAATTTAAAATGGCTGTTTCTTGAGACAGTTGTTGTCAGAGCACACACATGGGCCCAGTCTGCATTCAAAAGGAGGTCACAGAAATCAGAGTCCCATACAACTGAGCCTGCAAAGGCCAGTGGGCAACATCCACCACCATGACCTTATACAGTAATAACATTAAGTGCCACCCCAAACCCATACTGGATTTGATGGGCGCCACATGGTACATTGTCAAATCTCCCAGCATTTTGGAACCCTAGGCCTGCCATTCTTGGAAGGACATATTGGCATCCATGCACCAGATCAGAGCAAGCATCCATATAAGGGATTCGCAGTGAAAAGGCGCCGTCTGAAGTACCACTGCCACTAGTCTCTGCCCCACATGTGCAGTCGGTCAGACCTCATATGGCAGTTCCATTGATGGGTACTTGGTCATGCTGTGGCTTCTTGAGGTCCTCCTGGAAGCAAGAGAGATGAGAGTGCTATCTCCGACTATGAGGGAGCCGGGTGGAGATAGGACAGATCCAGCGCCCCCGGAGCCTTATTCTTAGGGAACATCCGCAGTGCTGCCCTCAACTCATCAAGAGTAAGGTCTGAGTCCAAGTCAGTAACCACCTGCCCACCCACCCATGGGATCTTGAGTCGCCCAAGGAAAGCCTGGATTTAGTCATCCGTAATATTCGGATTCCCCTGTTGACCCCCTCCAAATGTTGCTGAAAGGTGGCCACAACAGTGGCCTTATAGGCCACCAGCACGCCAAAAGGCTGTAATCAAGTGTATTCTTGGGGTAATGGCCGCCTCCATACCTGACTTTTCACCCTCCTGATCCGATGCATCCATTGGCAATACTGTTTCAATGTTTATCTGTCTAACCTGTCCCACATGTTCCCAGTGCGGCAGCGCACCTCAGATTTCTCCCACCAGAGCCCTGGATCAGACACACCAGCTTCTGCAAGTCATCCATCCAGTCCAGCCTCTTCTTTCTGGAGTTCCAAATGCAATTGTCGTAGTACGCCACAGATGAGCCTCATACACTGCCCACGCAACACAGCTTTCATGGCCTCCCATTCAGTGGCTCTGCAAGAAGTCGAACCCCAATTATGCTCCATATGATCAGTCCGTGCCTGCGACAGTGCCTTCCTACCTTCCACATCACCACAGGACATCCATTGGAAATCACCACACAGGACCCTGCACCACAACTTAACCCCCTTGCAGCTCGCAACAAACAGGGGTACGATCAGACAAAAACCTAGCCAAGTGCGACACACTCACCTGCTATTAAGAGGGATCCTGGCTACTAACAATCAATCCAGTCTACTACATGTGTTCAGAGTGAGGGAGTGATGTATATGCCTCATGCAGCGGGTGGAGCAAATGCCAAGCATTAGACAGCCCCAAATTATGCATCACTGTCCTCAAGGCGGCTGTCATTCAGGGCTTTGTGCCCATGTGAGGGGGAAGTCTGTTGAGTTCCCCATCTAACACACAATTGAAATCCCCCAACCAAAGAAGGGGCACATACACATCCTGGCTGAACAGGGCTTGGATGCTAAAAAAAAAAAAAAAAAGAATTGGCCATCTGTGTTCGGAGCATAGATTGTAAGCAGGGAGATGACCTTCCCATCCAGCATACCTTGAATTAGCACACATGGACCCTCAATGCCGGCCTTTGAATAAATAAGAGAATAGCATCCCTGGCACTATCCTAATCAGCACAGAGTATGAATCATGGAATACCTGCCTCCTCCACTTCTTAGCCAACTTCTGAGCCTAAGTGCCATCCATGTGCATCTCCTGTAAACTGGCTACGCTAATTTTGTAGCAGTTCAGGAAGCAGAGCATCCTGTACCACTTAATGTAGGATCCCAACCTAAGGACGTTCCATGTCACATTTCGGTACTTATCTCCCATTCGTGGATTACAAGAGCTCAGAAAACCCTCCCATATCATGCAGCACTGTGACATATTGTCGTAGCTGCACCAATTCACACCACAGCAATGTAACCACAACAGTCAGTACCCCCTCTCCCAGACAAACGTAGTGAAACATAATACCCTTCCCTCTCTCTGAGTGGGAGCATCATGGCATTGTATCAGTGGTAATAAATGGTGCATGAAGAACCTGGTAAGTGGAGAATCTCTGTAAGCCACCACAAACGGAAGGTAGTAGTGCACCAGATTGGGGAAGGAGGTAGCCACTGGGTTAACTTTAGGTAGTGAATTGAGGTGAGGCTGTAGGTGAAATCTCATGTGAAGGCAGATCTGGGTTCTTCAAATTGTCAAATAATGCCTCCAATACAAGGACGTGCCCCAGCTTCAAAATTCCTTGACATGCCTCATGCAACAACAGGGTCCCCTCACAGCCCTCCCACCTCTCCAATTCCTTGTGCTATATCAGAAGGCATGAGCCCCTTGAATCTTTCCAGTGGCTGGTGTGTTGGTTCCTTACTGTCGCAAGAAGATGATGCATTATTTCCTTACTGCGGTATGGTGTGAATAAAGAAATTTGCATCCAGGGATGATGCATCTAAAATCCAGACATACTGTGTTGGTTTGCAGCAGTGAAGCAGGAGTTACGTCGATTCTGCAGCAGCAGTGCAGGTGCTGCCTTGGTTCTGCAGCGGCAAAGAAGATGCTGTGACAGATCCTTCCAGCAATGCGACGCTTTACAGCAGCGCTGGGAGTCAATGTGTGGATTTTCTCCTTAAGATCATCTGAACTCACTTCTAAGGGCCCAGGGACTGGATTTGGCACCACTTGGCAAATTAGGACTCTCAGCAAGAGAGCCCAGGTGCGGGAAGGTTAATTATTGATGGCCCTGAGACTTCTTAACAGGGGGCAAGCTCAACTCAAACCCTTGGAAGCAGGATGTAGAAAGCAAAGCCCAGTCCTTTCACTCCCAGGACAGAAGCCAGCATAACAAAGTAACAGGCAGAGTGGCAGGTCCTCCTACAGCATCCAGCTCTTCATCCTGGCAGAATGTCCTCAGTCCAGAAGAGTTCTAATTATGTTGTTTCAGATGTCCAGTATTTTTACCCATTTCTGTTTTTGAAGTAGGGAAACTTCAAAGGAAAGTATTTGTAATGCACAAGACCCTGCCTTTCCCTGCCCTGGCCCCAGGCACACTCCAGGGGGATTGAAGACTGCTTTGTATGAAGACAGGCACAGCCCTATTCAGGTGCAAGTGTCAGCTCCTCCCACCACTCTAACCCAGGAAGACCCATCGCCTGGTGATGGGCCATCAGGCTATGCAGGGCACACCTCAGCTCGTGTGACTGTCTAGGGTGAATGCACAAACAGCCCAACTGTCGTCCTGACCAAGACATGTATTCAGCAGACAGGCAGAGGCACTGAATGGTTGAACAAGAAAATGCCCATTTTCTAAAAATGGCATTTTCAAACTCGCAGTTCCGAAACGAACTTCACCAAAAGATGTATTTTTAAATTGAGTTCAGAAACCCCAAACTCTACATCTCTGTCTCCACCCAATGAGAGATTACACTTAACAGATATTTCAAGGTAATCCCCATGTTACCCTATGGGAGAGATTGGCCTTGCAATAGTGAAAAACAAGTTTAGCAGTATTTCGCTATCAGGACATGTAAAACACACCAGTGCGTAGTCCTACCTTTTTAAATACTATGCACCCTGCCCATGGGGCTGCCTTGGGCCTACTTTAGGGGTGACTTGCATGTAATAAAATTAGGCCTGGCAAGTGGATGCACTTGCCAGGTAGAAATGGCTGTTTAAAACTGCAGTCACTGCAGTACCAGGTCTGAGGCATGTTTACAAGGCTACTCATGTGGGCGGCACACTCAGTGCTGCAGGCCCACTAGTAGCATTTGATTTACAGGTCCTGGGCACACCTAGTGCACTTTACTAGGGACTTACTAGTAATGCAGATATGTCAATCGTGGATAAACCAATCACCAATACAGTTTAGACAGAGAGCAGTTGCACTTTAGCACTGGTCAGCAGTGGTAAAGTGCCCAGAGTCCTACAAATGGACATTTCCAACACACACACAACAAAGCACCAAAGTGTGCAACCCAAGTCACATAGGGAACCAATCAGTGACCACCATACAATGAGCATACTGTAAAGGACTCACGAAAATCTCACGCCGCTTCCCCAAAGCTAAGCCTGTCAATGAAGATAAGCAAGTACACACAATGGGAACTATTAGTACTGGAGCCCCCAGAGGCTGAAGAACTCATTCAGCAAGCTAAAACGTTGTCCCGTGCATTAGCTAAAGGGGTCCCAGTTATTGATATCTATCAGGGCACGATGTGGGCATCACTGCACACATTCTCCAAACACTACTGTCTCAACAGTTGGGTCTGACGAGATTGGCATTTTGCCCATTTGGTCCTTCAGGACTTTGTAGTTTAAAACAGTCCACAGACCCACCTTCTGGGAGAGAATGTTTTGGTATCTTTTCTAAAGTAAGGAATCTGTGGGTAGATGTCTCTATCAGATTAAGAAGTTCATTACCTTCGGTAACACCTTATCTGGTAGAGACTCTGTCTACCTGCAGATATCTTATTGAGTCTCACTTCTTCCCCGTTCTGCATACTGTCTTACCACATAGAAGAGATCCTTCAGGACCTCACATTGACACACTAATCGTTCCTCTTCTGTGTTTCTGGTGTGGAAAAACAGTCAAAAAGAGTCAAGCACTGAGGTTAGTGTGCTGTGGAGGCGCCTACATAGGTATTGAGTATGTCACTTCTGCCGTGGAGAATGCCACATAGAGCCGTCCTATACCACCTACTGCCAAGGAAGAGGATTGCTCAGACATTTCCAGATTCAGGCTGACGTCTGGGGAACGTTCTAAGTTAAGGAATTTGGAGCTAGATAGAGCCTATCAGATAAGGCATTATCAAATGCAAAAAAACTTGTTGTTCTTCTCACAAGTCATAACACAGTAATTTGTTTTAAAAAAAAAAGTGCTTTGTTTCATCGGACTTCTTTCGCGCACATCCCAAGGCACTGGCAAAATCAGTTTAGTGTAATCAAGGAATCATTAATAGATCTATGTCTCCACTTGAATCTGAAGATACAATCAATTTCTATCCCCTCCCAACATATTGAACAAAGATCCACAGTTTGTGACTTTCGGAAAAGGGATAAGCTATGTATATTAGTTCAAGTTGTTCAGAGCTCATATGCAAATAAAAAACGCTTTTATATTTAGTTTGTAATTTCTAAAGCAAAAAATACAGGGAAGTTAAATGTATTTTATTGGTTGTTTTCGTATGTTAGTTTGGACTGAGTCTTTTAAAGATATTTGCTGTCTGATTGTGTTGTTAATGTATATTTTTAATTTGCCCTCCAGGTTACCTTGATTCGACGCAAGTTCCCTTTAAAGTGTTTCGTGTAATGGGGATCCACATTTCATATCCCTTGGTCAATCAGCCTGTTGTATTTGAAGATGACTCCGAAGAAGATGGTGAGCTTTTGCATTTCAACAAGCACGTGAAATTAACGTTGTAGTTATCTCACAGGCAGATTTCAGAACAGTGTAATTCCAATGACAGTGTCGTTCCGCTCTCGCTCCTTCCCATCCCGTTGGCAATTGAACTCTCCAGCTGGTAAGACCAGAAATATCAACTCAAAAAGAATGTTATTTGAAAAGAATTTGGAGCTCTCAAGTTTCAGGCAGTCAAGCTACACCTTAGTTTCATCCCTCCACTGTCCATCACCGTCTGCCACACCAATTTTCTGCTTTATTTTCTCTTGTCAGATAGGGCACAGGAATCGTGCTCCAGTGCTCCTCCTTTTGGCAGTGCCATTTTGCTCTTTCCTGACCCCTTTTCATGGAAGAGGCGTATGTTTGATTACTTTTTCCATTCTTCTTCAAAGAACTTGCCTCAGGCTAATGCCATGTGAATGGTTTTAGGAGACTCCGGGAAATATATTTTTGGTCCCTGTGTCCGGAACAACTTTGAATTAGCGGTCCATTTTAATCTAATACAAACTACGCTGTTGCCAACGTATATATAATTACAGGTTAACATTTTAGAAAAGGTGCATACAAAAACACCTGAAAGTTCCCACTGCCTGATGTCCGCCTGCCAAATAGCACACAACTAAAGCTTTAATAGTCATTTCTGTTTGCCCTTGAAACTAGATTTTTGTTTTATTTTGCAAACGCATTTTACCTGCAATTCATTGTTAAGCCAGACGGTCACTCCTATTTTACGAAAGATACTTAAAAAGAGAGTTGGTAGATGGATAGTGAATTATTGCATAATATTAAAACGAGACACTTCCACAAAATGTTTCAAACTGTAACGTTAAATGCTGGAGATTCATAATCACAAATAAACATCCTTCACACTGGCTTATTCCCTGTAACGGGTAAAATCGAAGCACTGCTCTTCACTAGGACATTTTATAATTTGTTTCATTAATTTTCTTTTTCCTGTTCTGTCCTTTCTGTTCTCATTCTTTGTTTACAATTCTCTGGCTAATCAGTGTCCTTTAACTCAACTGAGTAAGATGAATGAAGGTGAGGAAAAACAGGAGTATGATAGAGCAGTAAAAACAAGCAATGCAGTGGGTCTCGCGTTTGCTCGAGATACAGCTGTTAGCGTTGTAAATTACCAAGTAGACTTTTCTAGCCAGACAAACTAATAAATGAAAAGTAAAGCGAGCTGATTCAAAGCTCCACAGACACCGTGAGCGCGAAGGAGAGAAAAGGAAAAAGAAGTTCGCTCGCAGTCAAACGTATCAGCAAACAAGCAATTATCCATGTAACAGGGTCAGTCCCCAAGGCAGTAACAAAACTGCCCGAAGGAGGGACAAACGTAAAGCATTTACCAATGATGACAAAGGATTTTTGAAAGGCAAGCCCATGAATGAGTGATAGTGATGGGCGCACAGCCCAGATGCATACCAATACATCTGAAAAAGCAAAGTGTTGCGCACTGCTATGCTCAACCTAAAAACGGGATAGCGCAAGCCATGAATTACTGGAAAAGGGCGGTAGAGATGGTTTAAAGGGATTGATGTGGTAGTGTGAGACCATAGTTAAACTGAGAAAAGTGAGGTATAGAGCAATAGGTAGAGAGCTGGAGAGAATAGATAAAAAAGAGTGGTTTACAGTGAGGTAGAAATGTGGGGTGGGCTACACCAAAGGGTGAGATAGAGAGAACGGTAAAAGGAAAGAGGAGTAAGTTAGTGAGCGATAAAGACAAAAAGTTGTGGCGGTAGGCATGTAGAGAGGTGAGGTAGTTAGAGTGGCATAGGGAAATTACAGGCAGAGAAAGGATGGTGCGATAGAGAGGGGGAAAATTACAAGTGGTGTAGAAAAAAAGGTCAGGTTAGTGACGAAACTGGTGAAGCAGAAAGAAAGTTAGAGAGGGGTGAGTAAAAAGAGATGAAATATAGAAAGAAACGAGGTGCAGGTGACAGATATTGGTGAGGTAGAGTCAGATAGGTGAAGTCCAGAGAGATGGGTTCAGGTAGGGAGTTGTGAGGTACAAGGAGGTGGTACAGTGGTAAGGTAGAGAGATGTAATGAGAAAGAGAGCTGAAGTAGAGAGAATGAGTTGAAGTAGGGAAGAAGTGAAAGAGAGAATAGAGGAAGTACTGATAGAGAAAAATAGGTAGGGAGAACGGAGTGTAGGGAGAACGGAGTACGGTAGGTAGCATTAGAAAAGGACAAGATGTAGAAAGTGTGAAGTGGTGAGAGAGGGATAGAGAAACATGGCAGGCAGAGAGATGAGATATTAAAATGTGGGTACAAAGAAATAGCTTTTTAGGGAGGTTAATTGGAGAGTGTGGAGTCAGAGCTAAGTGGCAAAGAGAGGTATAGTATGGCGCAGGGGTCTCCAACCTTTTAAGTAATAGGCGTTACTTCTGTTCAGTGGAAATCACCTCGAGCTAGTAATATTATTAGTCTTGACTACATTAGACAAGACTCAATTATCGGTCGAAATATGCAAGGTAAGCAGCAGTGACCACCTCAGGTCAGGATTGCTGGCAGTGATGCAAAAAAGGCTTTATGATAGAGTCAGCGTGAGAATCTGTGACATCTGGGTTTCGTCATCTCCCGTGTCCCACATGATTCGTAGTAAATGTCGTATTGTGCAATATGTCAGGAAGGCACCCGCATTTTCTACTAGTTTGTTAAATGTTAGCAGTGTAGCTCCTGAATAGAAATCACCCACTCTGTCAAGGCCCGCTTCCTGCCATGGAGTCATGTTGTGGCAAGTCACGGGCTCTAGGCAAGTGTAACAGTAGAATCAATGGTGAGTATGGCATATTAGGACCCTTACCGTGAACGTAGCGTAGCCAACATGTTTTAGCAGTATCTAGGATGAGGTTACCGCGATATGTGGAGCATGCCCATACCAATAACCAGGCTTACAATGGTGTTGGGGCAAGTTTATCCATCATTACTTTCTGCTCTGCCTTGTAGTGTTCCCCTGTCCAGTTAATGGGCCACTGTAGCTGGGCGGCAGCGTAGTACAATTCGAAATTAGGCATACCTAGGCCCCCATGATCCTGCGTGTATTGTCGTGGTCAATGCCACGCGACATCTGCCCTTTCCCCATAGTAAGTCAGTTAGTATACTCTGCAGGGACTTAAAGAATGAGCGGGGGAGAACAACTGGTAGCGCTGCAAAATGGTATAATAGTCTAGGAAGGATGAGCATTTTGGCTATAGCTATTCTACCCATGGGTGATAGTGGGAGAGATCCCCAGAAAGGGAGCGATCCCCCGTATAGAATGAATAGTCCTGTCTATGTTACCCTCTCTAATGTTATCCATCGAGTGATACACTTGAATTCCTAAATACTTAAAAGTGGTATGACACCATGGTAAGTAGTACTCTGGTAGGTCCGGCTGGAGATCCAGGGGGACAGGTATTAAGGGGAATATGCAGGATTTAGACCAATTTACTCGCAGTCCAGAGATTTCGACGAAGGTATCTAGTGTGTTCATTACCCCCGGCATGGAGACTACGTGACCTTGCAAGTAAATCAAGGCGCCGTCTGCATATAAAGATAGAATAATATGAAGTGTGTGGCGTTCCGGGATGCCCCATTGGCGTGTATGTTTGCGAAGCTTGGGGGCCAGGGACTCTATAGCTATGGCAAACAAAAGTGGAGAGAGCGTGCCCCTCTATATGGAGAATGGGTCTGAAATGATTTTCCCCACCTTAACTTGAGCCGATGGGCTAGAGTATAATGTAGTGATCCATGTTATATACCCTTTGCCAAATCCCATTGCACCCAATGTTTTGATGAGGATGTCCCAGATCAGTGTATCCAACGCCTTCTCAATGTCTAACGATATGGCTACGCCTCCACGGTACGTCCCTGTATTACTGTGCAATACGCAAAGCAGTCTCCTGATATTCAGGAATGTGTTTCTGCCCGGAATAAATCCGGATTGATCTTCATATATCAGTTGCGGGATAAATGGGAGGAGTCCGTTAGCCAGTATTTTCCCCAGGACCTCACAATCTGTGTTCAGCAGAGAGAGCGGGCGGTGCGACCTGACATCCAGTGGATCCCGGCCAGCCTTCGGGAGCACCGCTATGAGGGCCTCACATAGAAATTCCGGTAGTTGCCCCCTGTTGTGCGCTTCATTAAAGATAGTGAGCGTGGGCTACAAGAGGTGGCTCGCCTGTGTCACGTAGTTCTCTATCCGCAAACCATCCGTGCTCGTCGCCTTGTGACGGGCCATTTGGGATAGTACGAGACGTATCTCTTCCATGCAAATGGGACCGTCGAGTGCAGCTGATTTCTCCGGCTGTAAGCACTGCAGGGGGAGAGAATCCAGGAAGGTGGACGCTCGCTGAGGTGGAGGGGTGGGTGGGGCCACGTACAGCATTTGATAGTAGGAATAGAAAGCTTCATTGATAGCCACTTGGGTGTTCACTATCACGCCTGATTCCATTCTGATTGCCCCCATGGGTGAACGCTGTGGGGCGTCTCGAACTAGCCAAGCCAATAAGCGGCTTGATCTGTCGCCCTCCGCATATTGTCGTGTCATGTAGTGTCTGTAATCATGTTTGCCCAGTCTGGCCTCAGTCTCACTATGACTGGCCCTCAAGGAGTGAAGCTCCTCGGTGCGCATCTCGCCTTTGGCCACAGCGACCTCCACTGTCCGCATTGTAGACTCTAATATGGCCAGCTCCTGAATCAATACCCGACGGACCCCCACAGATGCGGCCATGCAATGGCTGTGTACTACTACTTTGTGTACGTCCCATTATGTCGCTCGATGTGCCGTTGTGTTGTTATTGTGCAAAAAGTAGGTGGATAAGCACGTGGCAAGTTCTTTGCGAAAGGGGGGTTCAGACAACACCTCTACTTGCAGGCGCCACCCACCTAGGTATCCGTGTGTTCGGGCGGCCCCATCTTAAGACCACCCTTAAGGGGCAGTGCTCTGACGCAGTGCGTGCAAGGTAACCAGAGTCGTGCACCCTATGCACCATTGTTGACGGTGCCAGAATCAGATCTATTCTAGTGTGAAGGTCATGAACGGGGGAGTAAAAGGAGTATTCACGCTCTGTTGGATGTCCCATTCGCCATAAGTCGCACAATCCATTTTCCACCCTCAAGGCCTCGAACTCATGGGAAATGTCTACTTGGCGCATTCAGTAGCGGGGGGAAGGAGCTGTCAAGGTTAACGTCAGGAGCACAGTTGAAATCTCCCCGCCATAGGCTCTCCCTAGCAGGGTCCTGAAGCAGACCAGTAGTCGTCGTATTCAGGAAGCATCTTTGGGTAGTATTCGGTGCGTATAGTGCCACCAGGGACAATGGCACACCGTCAAGATAGCCCTCGGTCACTACGTATCTACCATTGGGGCCACTTGTGTGTGGTCAACCTAATAGGGTACTCCGGGGGCAATCCAATTCACCACACCGCGGGCGAATTATGAGGAGGGGTTCCAAAGGTTTGGCCTTTCCAGCTAGAGCGTTGCCTCCCGAGGGTGGACTCTGACAAATGTATTTCCTGCAACATAGTTATATGCACTAGGTGGCGCCTCAGGTATGCGTGGATACGCTGTCTCTTACGTGGTGTGGCCATGCCCCTTACGTTCCATGTGATCACATTGTAGCATGGTGCATGCGCTTGTGTCTGTGTAGCCATGTCTGTGTAATAGTGCGAGTCTGTGCAAGATCCCCGGGAGCCCGATCCACACATATCCCAGCAAGGCGTGTCTGTGTCCTCTCTGAGGCTATAGTACCGCACCTAAGTCTGTAATCGCGCCCCCTTCCCTTCTCTCTAATAGCGATTAGTGTCAATAACAAAACAATCCAAAGAGAGTATAGAAGGAAAAACCTATAATAATAGACCAACTTTGTGTCTCACTAACAACACACATCCAAAAACATAACATAGCCTGAGATCAGGCGTGGGGATCACCTGGTCCATACGGGATAAGACATGGGGAAAGCCAGGCAATAGGACCCGTGCTCCCGGCCATCCAGATAGCGACCCGGGTCCTGCCGCCCCATGGAACCGCCACGGGGCCTGAGGTCCTGCACAAAGTCTTGACGTTGCTTCTCCGTGGGCCCATGTAATGCAACCTATTTCTTACTGGGAATTTAACAAAGGGATCCACCGGAGCATGGGTTCCTCCGATGTAGGCAGCCGATCTCAGATATCATCCGCAGACTGCGGGGTGAGAAGTGGGCCGCGAGGAGAGTCCTCAGAGTCAGAGCGGTCTCCCCGATCAATGTCTGAGTCCATGGGCTCCCGCAGGGTAGAGAATGGATTAGTCACAAATTGCGTGGCCTCAAGCAGCGCACAAGATCGTTCCTCAACCGCCTGGCCCGGCGTGGGCTTGGCTCTCATCATGGGCGACGTTTAAGTTTCCCTTTGGGGGTCGACCATTGCCCCTCGGATTCTTCCGGATGTGTAGGTTGGGCAAGTCCTTTGGCATGGAGCCAGGTCCAGGCATCCGAGGAGGAGGCGAAGATGTTTATTTTGGAGCCATCCTGTACACGTGGCTTCGCAGGATACAGCAGGGCATACTTGATGACGTGCTCCCGAAGGCGTTGCTTCACCTGATAGAAGGAGCTGCATTTCTTTTGTTCTTCAGCGGTGAAATCTGGGTCGGCAGTTATGAGTGCATTGTCGAATTTCCGTGGACCATCTTTACGAAAAAGCTGAAGCACCAGATCTGTGTCCCAGTAATCACGTAAGCTGGCTATTAATGGGCATGGGTGGGCCCCCCGGTGGCGCAGGCTTGCCTGGCAGTTTGTGTGCTCGTACCACCGAGAAGAATTTTGGTATTTTGTCCTGCAGTACCATGTCAGCAAGCCACTGCTCCAGGAACAGTTGCGCATTTGAGCCCTCTGCACGCTCCGGGAATCCCACCAGGCACATGTTGTTACGCCGCGACCTCCCTTCTGCATCTTCCGCTCTACGCTTCAGAATGGCTACCTCCGTAGACAAGTGGTACATCTTCTTTTGAAGCTCCTTTATGGTGGGGTGCAACTCAGCCACTTCCTTCTCTGTTTCCGTGACTCTGTCAGACAGTATGCAATGGTCTGCACGTAGTAAATTAACATCTAGTGTCACTGCATCGATTTTCGCCTCAAGGGTGTTTTTGGTATCCAATATGGCCTGTAATACCTTTTCAAATTGCGATGTATGAATGTGTAGTGTGGCATCCATCTGCTGTAGGGCCTGGGAGGTTACATCCTGGTGGGGCGTCTGGCGTGGCCATTGTTGCCGCTGGTGCCTTAGTAGCTTTTGGCTTCCCCATTCAGACACAAATTCTTGGGGCACTCCCCAGCGGGATGCCCTTCAAGCAGCACGCCGGCTAGCGCATCGCGATCAGTGCCTAATGTGGCGTATCTCAAACGCGATGTAGTACCTCCGTTGGGGAGGCACGGAGGTGGTTTTGCCACTCATCACCTCCTCGCTGTTGCGTGTCTGGGCATCTCGCTCAGCTAGCCCCCAGGGCCCGGTCTAGTTACTTGGCCCTTTGATCCAGTCCCATCAGGCTCTCTCGCTCCCAACTCGCCACGATGTCAGGGCGAGCCCGTCAGCCCTCCAGCCTCAGGGTTGAAGCCTGAGGCGCCCCAGCACAGCTGTGCCCCTCGGGTCACCAATCAGGCGGTGGCCTCCTCCCCTGTCACGGTCATCAAGTCCCCGGCTTCCCGCCTGTCCGGCTTGGTACAGGCCATGGCCCAATCCGTGCTGCCAAGGTGCGTCTCACAGACCCCGGACTGCTTTCCGTGCGGGACCAGAGGAACCTCCAGTCGCTGCCAGCGCCGGTCTGCACGCTGCTCACCTCCCTCTCGCCTCTGACTGCTCTCCTCAAATGGGTCGCTGTCCGGCCCAAGCAGCGTTCTCCTGTGCGTTCACCGGTGCCGACGTGCACCTTCGCCACGGGCCGCACAGACTCTGCCCGCTCCGCGCCGTAGTCGAGGCATCACTCACACGTCGGATCACTCCCCGCCGCAGTCTATCGCATTCTGAAGCGGCCTGGGGGTGGCAGGGCTCACGGCGACCTACCAGGGGAAGCCGGTGATCACCTGGAACTAGCAGATTTCTTTGGCCGGGCACAGAGCTCCAAACTACGCTGCCGCTCCGGTCGCCACCTTGGCCACGCCCCAATCTCTCCCCATTCTAAGGATACCATTGCCATGGGATGTACCTTAGCCTGATTATCAGCATTGAGGACTGTATATGTCTCATCAGTCAAATATTGGTCTGAGGGCACCAGTTTCTCAGTCACCATGGTGACATTGGCACCAGTGTCTCTCAGTGCTTCAACCCCATTGATATGTGGCTCTGGATAGGTGAGGTGGGCTTCAATGATGTCCCTGTGGCCTGGGTGGCACACCATGGCTGTTACTTTGGCTCTGCCCAAAATAAACTCCAGTGTCTCTAAGTCACCCACAAGTGCTGGCAGCGATCAGGTCCCAAAAAACTCCAGTGTCTCTAAGTCTCTCACAAGTGCTGGTTTGTTCCTGCACTCTAGTCGGCTCCGAGGAGAGATGGATATGGGAGTCCAGCTCTGTAGCAGCAGGATCAGTAAGAGCACTGCTCCATACTTTCTACTCCTTGCTGCATGTGCTAAGTGAGCCAGAGTTACCTAGCTGTATCCGAGCTCATGTGCCATCTTGGTTGTTCTTGATCAGCAAGCCCGTGCCTCCACTTTGGTTTTCCAGAATTTCAGGGGACCCTCTTCGGTGCCACCTATAGGTGCAGTGGGATCCTTGGATTCCCCCGCTCTTCATGTCTCTTGCTTCAATCATCAGCATGCCTTCAGTGTAAATCGATCTTGGGGTGGCTAATAAGGAGCCAGGGAAACACCATACTACTTCATGAGTAGCTGGTTACGTTTCTGACAGCTCACCCTATATTGTTGGTTTAATGATACATTTTTCAGTTATTTCATAAGCATATAGTAGTTATTTATCAGCTGTGGGGATATCTTAACCTACCTGTGTGAATTGTGTCCTGTGTCACAGCTTGCTATCAAAAATCAGGTAGGTCCCTTCCGAATAAATCTAGAGTTCATTCCATTCTGGAGCTCACCTCTTGGTGATATTTGTTGAGCAGCAGCTTAGAGATTAGTCCATACATCATCCCCGTGGTACTGATTAGATGCAGACTAAAGGATTGACACTCATTTGAGTCAGGCCCACTTGCACAACTCTAATGCTTAATTGATTTCTCATTGATTTACCTTTTCACTGGTTTGCCCTGGGCCTTGTTTGGATATGCTTGGTATTCTATTTCATTGTTTATGAATATCAAATACGACTCCATGATGGAAAAATAAATACTTGCTTACAGTTCTAGTTTTCAATCATTTTTTAAAACTCATAATAAATCCTTCTGGCTCCCGGTTGATCCAAAGGTATTGCTGGAAATTCGTTGTTTTGATATTTACTGCCAAACTTAACTTCCTTAACCTACACTCCTTTTAAAGTAGCAATATGATATTTCCCTTCCAGCTTCCCCATTTTTAAAGGAATGGCACTGGGGGTTTCAAAAGGGAACTGCTATTTATTGCCAATATTTAATATTAATTGGAATTAGTCAATAGAAAGAGTGGGGTGTTTTTTATTCAAAATTATTTCAACAGATTACCATTTTGTAAGGTTTGTGTGTTCCTGGAGCCTACAAAAAGGCATATATTTTCTAATGCATGTGAATTTAAAGAGGTACGATATTTCTCTCTTCTCTTTAGTGGAGTAAGAGCATATGTTAGATTTATGGTGAATGCTTTTAATATTTTACTGTTGATGACTACTGAAAACTGTTTATTCCTGCCTACCATTTCCTTAATATTTGTCTTGTGTTATAAATACCTTCTGAATTTGGTTCCTTCAGTTGGAGGGAAATGGTCAAATTGAAAACATAAACAGCCCTGGAAATGTAGAACCAAACTTGACCTTTAATTGCAGAAAGCCAGTGTATTGACGTGGCCCAAGAGATCCATGCGATCAATGTTGAATACTGTAAAAAAATTATCCAGAAGAGGGAGATATCCAAGGCAGCTCGTGAGCTTTTTGAAGGTAGGTCTTAAGTATGTTTATATGAGCATGTTTCCTTAATTAAAGTGTAGATATGTTTAAATGGCTGATAGAATAGTGTACAAAGCATACATGTCTTATTTACATGGATGTAGGCCCTGCTGAGAAACTGGTTCTGAACAGGTGGGTCTTGGGCAGTGTGTTTTTTAACCATAAATGAAATGGTCATATAATTGACAGAGCTTCTTTTATGAGGTGTTTTTTTTTCTACCAGTTTACTTACGAATGTGGGCCTCTCTTATATCGTGGTGGACGGCCTGCTGTTCTGCCATGGGGAAGGAGTAAATACCTCCATCCCTGTGATGGAGGGACCACCAGGCAGGCGGTCCTTTATAAAGCATTGGCAGGTACCGTTGTCTTTGTGGTTCCTGTCAGTGCTATCGGCTGGTCGGTACAAGGTTGCATCAGCACTATGCAACCTGGCACCAAACAGTATTTTTTTGTTTTCAGAAAGAAAATCCAGTGATTTTCTTTTGAAAATAAAAAAACATAATGCTATCTTCTCCTTGGGATGCATCTCCCATGGCAGGAGAGAGCATTATTTGGTTTTTATTGTTCCTCACTGCCAGAGTTTGCCTAGTGGCGTCAAATAGTAAAAAAAAATCCTACCTAACTGCCCATCCTGATTGGGCAGCTGGATATGTAGCCATTCCTCTGTCGGCCGTTACTCTGTTGGGCCGTCGGAGAAGTTTGGCTATAGTAGTTAGAGTAGTCAGTTCAATGGTAACCAACACCTAAGTATATTTTAACCTCTTGTGGATTTGGCAGCTTTCATGTCTATTGTTACCTGTCTTAAAACTCTAGCAGTGTGTCGTTGGATGGTAGAATTTACAACACTTACAGGAACATTATACAAGTGTCATCTCCTCTTTATTTATGACGCGTTCAGTGTGAAAAACAAAACACAACTTGTTTTAATCCCATTTTTACACATTATTCATTCAGCTCTTCAGCTCATTAGATTTTTTTTTTCAGGGCAATATTACATGAATATAAAATTTCTTCGCTATCATGAAGAAAAGTTTCAATTCTATTAAAAAGGACACGGAGACAAGGATTATGCTTATCTCCTTCATTTATTTTACTCAGCAGCCTTAACAATAACGTTCAAATTCAAAGACTACAAATCCTATGAGTCTTTGCAATACCTCAACATAACAACCATAGAGTAAGTCCCATATATCCAACATCAAGGAACATCACTTCCTCTTTCTTCAAGGAAAACATCCTAATCCAAGCGTTCCTTTCAGAATTCTTGCTTCTGATCTCATCCTAATAAAAACAACTAGACACGGAAGATATGTTCCCATATACCCTAAATCATTCATCATTGTTAACAATATTGCTAGAAATCAAGATATCCATGAAGGTGGACAATAATTTGCAAGAAAACATTGCAATAAAGTACTCCTCACCTGCCAAAATTGCCACTTCTCCTGCAGAACTGAGCTGCCAGGCCACAGAAGACACCCCACCCAGCCAGAATGTCATGATCAACCTGTAACCTCTCCGCCGTATCCTGCTCAACATCTTATTCCTCTGCAAACACACCAGAGAAATCTGGGACACCATCACCTCCCTGTCACCAGACGTTGCCTTCCTCACCGAAACCTGGCTAAACCCCTCCTTGAACCGCAACATTGCCATCTCAGCACCCAACAGCTCCAAGATCACTGCACCAATAACCACAGTGGGGGCATCGCTATCATATTCAAGAGCACCATTCGATGCATCAACACCAACAACACCTCACCCTTCATAGAACACCTCAACGTCAAACTACAAATAGACACCAACACTACCTTAACAGTGACCCTTGTATACAGACCCCCAGGACCACCTCCTTCAGCGATGCCATCCCCAACGTCGTTGCACTACTAGTCATCGACTGCATTAACTACATTCTACTCAGCGACCTCAATTTCCACATCAATGATGCCAGATTCACCACCCTCCTTGAGAAGTTGAACAACATAGGCCTCACCCAGCTGGTCAATGTACACACACACATATGGCTGGACACACTCTCGACCCCCTGTTCACTTCCAGGGCTAAAGGGTGGTTCAGCCATGTCCCAGAACTCTCCTGGTCCGACCACAACATTGTCCACTTCACCATTGCCGACGCCCAACACACCACCACCAAGAACCACAGAGCCGACTACCACCACTGGAGCAGAGAAACTGAATCACATTGGGCGCAGGCCCTCAGCTCATCCAAATCCAAGGCCTCATTCGACCTCGACCAGGCCATCCCGAATTCCTGCTCTTGGATCAACGAATGCGTCAACTCAGTTTTGCACCACAAATATAGCCAGAACCAACAAAACATCTACAAACGCCAGCTGGTACACTCCAGAGCTCAGAGCCACCAAGCGCAGCTGCTACAAACTCGAGAAAAACTGGCTTTCCACCAGGAATCTCTAATGCTAGAACAGCCCACAAAGCTGCCCTTTGCAACTACCATCTCAGCAACAACTGAAGGAGGCCAAGAGAGCGGCCATCACGACCCACATTGACTCACCATCCAGCCGCACAAAAGAGCTTTTCAAAATAGTCAAAGAATACTCAACCCCAGCAGCACAAAGGGACAATAAACACCATCCACCCCTCCCAAGAACTCCATAACACACTCTCAGACTACAATATCGCCACCATCTACAACAACTTTGACCCCCAACCCACGATCTCCAACCTCCCTGTGCACACCAGCTGAACTATCTCCACGTGGGCACCCACCGGCCCATGCCCCCAGCACCTTTCCAGCCTCTGAACCAACCTCATCAGCATTGAATTCCCCACCATCCTTAACACCTCCATCACCTAGACGTTTTTCTGGTCAAACGGAAACGTGGAAATCAAAACCCTCCTGAAAAAACCCTCAGTCGACCCCAACAAAATCAAGAATTACCGACCCATATCTCTACTCCCCTACCCAGCCAAAGTACTCAAGAAGGCCATCAATCAACAGCTCACTAGCTACCTGGAAGAAAACAACCTACTTGGACACCTCCCAATCACGTTTTTGTTCCAACCATAGCACCAAGACTGCTCAAATCGCTGCCACTGACAACATCAGAGCACTCCTAGACTGCGGTTAAACCGCCGTCCTGGTGCCCCTCGACCTATCAGCCACATTTGAAAGTCTCCCACCACACCCTCATCAACAAACTCCCCAGCATTGGAATATAAAACAATGCCCTCAAATGGATCGCCTCCATCCTGACAGGATGTACCCAGAGCATCCCACTAACCCCCTTTCACCACTGCACCCAAGAGCATAATTTGTGGCGTACCCCAAGGTTCATCTCTCAGCCCTGCTCTGTTCAATACCCACATGACCCCCCCTGGCCGAAATCGTTAGATCCCACAGAGTCAAAATCATCTCCTATATAGACGATACTCAACTGACTTGCTTACTGATGACCCCTCTACCCCCAAAACCAACTTCTGCAACGCCATGACCACCGCAACCGACTGAATGAAAATTAACTTCCTGAAGCTCAACTCCGACGGACGGAATCTGATCTTTGGGAAAAACCACTTCAAATGGGACCATAGCTGGTGGCTAGGTGTACCCGGACCCACGCCTACAGACAATTCTCGCAACCTTGGCATCATCCTTGACAGCGAACTGAGCATGAAGCAGCAGATCAACACAGTTGCCTTTTCCTGCTTCCACACCCTCCGCATGCCCCACAGAATCTTCAGATGGATCCTAGACAATTCAAAAGGCCAGGGCACTTGTATGAAATAAGATAAGAGTCTGTAAAGTTAGGTTCTTGGATGTCGGAAAATCAATATATAATCCAAACAGAGTTAAAGTTCAGTGTCTTTATTCTTGTGCGAGGTTTTCATACATGTTCATCACATCAGAAAGATTCCATATGTGGTCATCACAACAGCCAACACGTGTTTCGTCTCCGAGAAATTAATCTCATTGACTTCCTCAGGGCTGTAAGAATCATAATAATGAGCTTGGTCATAATCTGTATTTATACATGATTATGGAAAATTAATACCTGGCACTAAAATCGTGGCCAAGTCCTTCACCAGTACCACGTGAGTGTCTAAAATCATCAAGTGACATTACCAAACTGAGCCACAGAGAAAAAACTGTGATTACAGTTTACCACAAGTGATAAACTTGTTATTATTATAAATATCACCAAAAGTTTGATGTGCACATGAAACGAAGTAGAAATTGAGAATTAGAAATAGGGATAAAGACTCCCACTAGATATGTGGCGATGAGAAACGGAAACTAAGGTTGAGAAATATACTCTTGATGACAGGGTGTCATTAGGAAAAAAGGAAACAGAAAGGCGTCATAACACCTAGGAAATTGGTGAGTGAGTGTGCTAAATTAAGCATTCGCAAGTGTGTCTGAATAAAGAAAAACGTACCAAAATATAATTAAGGTGTTAACATAAATAGATGGCTTATCCTAATCAAGTAAAACTCTTCAAGATAATGTACGATCTGAAATAAAATGATTGAAAGTCATTAGGAGGAAGATAATGAGTAAGCTGAATTTAAAAGGAACTAACAAAAGGACTATCACGTACCAATAGAGAAAGAATAGTGGGAATCACGTGACGGGGGCAAAACACTACTATCCCAGTCTTCGTGAGGGAGTCCTCATAAGTCAGCACGTATGGATCCAAAATCTTTTATGGTGCGATCTTGAAGAGAAGATCGCTATACTAAGGAAGTAGTGACAAGCATAAGCAATATGGCATAAATCTAAAAGTAAAAGGTCACGTACCTATAAACAAAACAGTTCTTTTCTGTAAATTCTTGTGTTGGGGGGCACTGTGTCTTGAGCCCCGATAATTAAGCGGGCGTGTATGTAGAGAAAAAGGACGTGTAAGCCCTCCATCTCATCTAAAACCAATCATATGTTGCTTCTAAGTTGAGCAACCAGACTCAGCCCCCTCAAAATAAAGTGCAAAATACATAAGTTAACATTAATGTCACTTACCTAGAGGTATAAGGTATAAAAGAGACACAGAATAAGGTCTCAGGAGTGTGTGTGAAACTCCTCGGCATGACGGGCAGTATGTTTGTTTGGTCCTTCTTTTATTCTATGATGAGAATCATCGGCTGGTCCGAAATAGAAAAAGGACAGAGTGTTGAAAGAAAAAGTGGGCTCCATCTTGGAGTGTGAAAGACACAACTAAAAGACAGTGTCCAATTGGGTGGATGAATTTGCTAAGCATTATCTAATGCGAATAATCTTAGGTGCTTACAAAAATTGATAGAAAGACACCGAATAGGGTCTTACACGACACAGAGTAAGGTCTCAGGAGTGTGTATAAAATTCTTCGGCATGACAGGCAGTATGTTTACTTGGTCCTTCTTTTAATCGATGAGGGGAATAATGTAACTTAGAAGTAATTTGTTCAAAGGATCCCAAGAATAAGAGATGATACAAAATAGTAAAAACAAAGTGTAATCAGCCAAGTTATCCTAAGTAGTCATCGTCCTAATTATTCGTTTCACGTGATCATCAAAGATTGGTGATACTTACCAATAAAGTGTGAATTCATATGTAATGTAAATACTGTAATAATAGTAACACTTCACATTTGAACAGAGTTCACCATCTTAGCACCAGAATTAAACTGGGCTCATTCTTCCATATTAGGTAGTGTTGTATACTATGTTGATAGAGTTTGACAGTAATGATTAAATACATATTTGGACATACAGTGTACAAATTATACGTTATGATGATAGTAAACTTAATCACCTAGGAAGTACTCCATTTCATAATTTGTGTTAAGACCTTCCTCCACTGCTCTTAATTTGAGGATCCAAGTACATTCACGTCTTCTAAGGTGTAATTCTCTATTCCCTCCTCGTGGGTCTTTGGATATATTCTCAAACCCATAAAATTCAAAGCTTTTGGTTAGGCCCTGGGCCGGGCATTGATTGATGTGTATTGCCACAGGATACCGACTGTAATTTTGTCTCACTGCTCGATAGTGTTCACTCATTCTTATTTTGAGGAATCTGATAGTGCTGCCTACATAGTGTTTGCTGCACTTGCGAATGATCATGTAAATTACGTAATTGCTGTTACATGTAATGTGAGAGGTGATGGGAAATCGATCACCAATCTGATTATGAAAGGTAGAGATCCCCGTTCTTGCCCATCTACACATTCCACATTGCCCACATTTATAGAATCCCTTATTGCGGCTAGTGAGCCAATCTTCGTGGTGTTGTTTACTAGGACATAATGTATTCTTAAGAGTTCTGCCACGACGGAATGTAAGAAGTGGAGTATCTGAAATAAAACTTCTTAGAGTTGTATCCGCTCTTAATATCGCCCAATGCCTTGTCATACATTTGCGTAGTATTGAGGTGGCTTGTGAATAGTCAGCTACACAACAAATGTTACTATTAAATGTTCTAGATTTTTGTTTGAGAGTGTCACTTCTTGAAATGTTTAAAATCCTATTACGGGCTTGCTTAAGAATACATGGTTTGTATCCCCGTTGCTTAAATCTGTGCTCCATATCATTGATGCATTCAAAGAAATCAGTGTCCAAGCTACAGTTGCATCTAGCTCGGACCATTTCACCAAACGTTTCGCATCAATCTGATGCCTGGGATGTGAGCTCGTTTCATGTAGTATTGCATTGCATGCCGTGCTTTTTCTACAGAGACAGCTTTCGATCTTGTTATTGTGGATGAATAATTCAACATCAAGAAAGGGAATACTCTTATTACTGTGCTCCCAAGTAAAAGCAATGTTGAGGTCATTAGAGTTAAGGTATTCTGTAAAACTGTTCAGTTTGGGTATGTCCCCCGTCCAGATCATGATACAGTCATCAATGTAGCGACCCCAAAGTAATATGTCCAAGTTCCATGTGTTCCCTTTCGAACTCCAGATCACGTTATGTTCAAAATAACCCATGAAGACGTTGGCGTAAGCTGGTGAAAATCTGGATCCCATAGCAACTCCACGTTTCTGACCAAACCATTCTTTTTTTAAATAAGAAGAAGTTATTGTTCAAAATAATGTCAATCATCTTTAGCAGCATCATGGTGTGGTTATATAGGCTAGCTGATCTTTTATTAAGAAAATGACGTACAGCCTGTAGTCCTAAGGTATGTCTGATGCTAGTGTACAGGGAAGTCACATCCAGGGTAACAAGAGTCATCCCTGGTTCCCAATTGATATCAGTGAGGATACTTAAGTTGTGTTTGGTGTCCTTAATGTATGAAGGAAGATTTATCACATAGGTTTTAAAAAAAATATCCACATATTCAGAGATTCTTTCAGTGGGACCACCCATCCCTGACACTATCGGTCTACCTGGGGGACGATGTGGATTTTTGTGAATCTTTGGTAAAGTATACAGGCATGGGTGTCTTGGTCTAAAGACACGTAGGTAAGTGTATTCATCCTCATTAATTAAGTGTTCATCAAAACACTTCCTAAGGAATTTGTTGATTTCATTGGTTAGAGCTGGTATGGGATCTGAAGCAATTTTTTCATAGCAAGTGTCATCTGCTAATTTACCATATATTTCTTGATCATAGTCTTTCGTATTCATAATTACTATATTTCCCCCTTTGTCAGCCTCCTTGATAGTTATATCCTTGTGTGTTTGTAGATGTCTTAAAGCCCTACCTTCTTCAAAATTCAAATTGCTAGAAAAGGAACAGCGCCGTTTTCTATTTTTAATTTTAGAAGCATTCAGATCCTGCCAAACTAATTTGTAAAAGGTGTCAATACAATTGTCACTGGCAAGATTAGGTGTCCACTTGGATTTTGACCTCAGACCACTACCCAATGTCTCGACAGGAATATCTAGTTCAGTAAGTATCTGTAGGACTGTAGTGGGATTCTGTTCATAGTCTGTAATTGACAAAAGTGTTGCAGTGTCATGTACATCTTGAATTGAGAGAGGATGTTAATATTTATTTATGTCCTGAAGCATGTCCCCAGTTCAATTCTCAGTCTGAGTGGAAAAATGTTTCTTGATTTTGAGGCGCCTAATAAACTTGTAAAAATCTATTTTCGTTTTTTGAAAGTCACCAACATTATCAGGGCAAAACCCTAGGCCTTTGCTCAAAAGTGAAAAATCGTGGGGTGTTAGTGGTAAATCTGATAAATTCTTGATGCTGATCATATCCTTGGTCACATTTTCTGAGACTACTTGTTTCGTGATCTGGTCTGCATCTCTTTTCTTGTTTCTAAGCTTCCCTCCTCTCCTGCCCCTCCTTGTTTTACAGGTATTTCTTTCTGTCGGTTTGTCTCCCAATGTCCCTGTCTGATCCTCTGAACCTCTGCTAAAAAAGAAGGGGTTCCGTGTTGCAATGTTAAATCTTGTCTTGTTATGTTACTACTTGTAGTTGATTCATTACTACTCACTGAAGTGACACTAAGTGAAGATTGTGAGCCCATCTCCTCTGTTCGTATTTGTTCCCCTCTTTTGATTAAGTGGTCGTATTTTTGGGAAAAGGTGAATACTCTACCATTTTTATAGTCAATTTCATCTCGTTTGAGTTTACAAGCTTTCCTTTGTGTAACCTCATTCTGGTGTTGGTTGATAATTTCATTTAGAATTTCATAGTTTTTTGTAGTTGCTGCTTCTAAATTCAGACTATGAATTTCTGCCTCTAGGGTGGCAATTTCTGCCTGTAATTTTGAAACCTTTCTGTCTGCATTTTCTATCGAAATGTTTATCAGTTTAAATGAGCTGGAAATTAGTTCTGGTTCCCAGCAATCCAAAAGATCTTGTTCTGAATCGTCAAAAGTAGGAAAGATATGCGATCTCAGCCCTCTTGGTATTCTTTTTAGTTTGATATATTGTTTGAGTGTGGCTCCGTCGCACCATCTGGAAACCTCCTGTTTTTTTTTACTTTTCTAATTTAATGAATTTCTCTCTTAGACCTATTGTGACCTTATGGGCATTAACTACATTACTTCGAGGTGGGTTACCAGTTGATTCTAGGTTACTAAAGAGATCAGCTGCTAATCTCTCTCGATCCATAATGTAATTAGTAAGTAAGAAAAACAACTTTAAGGTACTAATCAGTGTCTGGAGCAGCCTGCCTATATACAGAAACTCAAAAGTTGTGAAGAAAAGGGGGGAAAATTATAGGGATAGGCGCTAACAGAATATCACCAAAACATTTCTTTAACAATAGATAGTAAATACGGTGCCCCCGAAGGAGCCAACACCAGGAAAACAGTCACCCAGGCCCTCATCACCAGCCTCCTCAACTACAGTAACGTTCTCCACGGTGACATGTCCTCCCAGCTTCTAAAAGACTCCAAACAATACAGAACACCGCTGCCAGACTCATCCTGCACCTTCCCAGGCGCAGCCACATCACTCCCTACCTCAGAAAACTTCCACTGTCTCCCCAACCAGAAGAGATGTCATTTCAAACTCCTCACAAATGCATACAAAGCCCTACATGATCAAAGACCGGACTACATCAACCACTGTTTACACTTCCACCAGACACCTTTGTTCTTCCTCTCTGGCCCTCACACACACACACAAAATCTGGTGCAGCCGCAGTGGCGGACACTCTTTTTCCTACATCGCCGCCACGGCCTGGAATGACCTACCCTTCTCCCTCCAAACTGCACCCTCACTGGCAGACTTTGGGAAGAGACTAACGACTGGCTCTTCGATCACACTCCAGTGCCAAGATACTCCCAAGAGTGACCGCAACTAGCTCTACAAGTGACAAATGATGGCACACCGCAGTAAAACATTGCAACAAATTAGTTAATCCATGAGAACCTGGTAATCCATAACCATACTTACCTCAGGTCTTCCCCAAGTCGGAGGTAGCATACTGTGCTGAATGGCGAGTTCTATAATTTTCTCACACAAGTGTTTCAAGGCGGAAGAGACCACTTTTTCAAGGGCTGCGTCAATGGCTTCCACTAACTCCTCATAAATGGGAAGGAGCTCTTGCTCCTCCAGTAATCATTAACAGCACCTGCCTTGTTTATTCAGGTGTCATTTATGAGAAATTTGGCATGAATAATGGAGAGAATTAGTGAAAATAATAGTAAACCTGGGTAGAAATGTGCATTATTCAATGATTGTTGGCTCTTCTCATGCAAGGCCTGTAGGATAGGCTTGCCCTCTAAATATAATGGGTTGTAACGGAAAGTCTGTAGCAATCACTACTGTAGACTAAGACAATTAACTCACGAATTGGATCGGATGTGTACTCGCTCACCCACTCGTCAATATGTCTGCCCTTAATTGTTAATGGGAAGACAACAAGCTGTCGAGGAGCACACTTGAAATCTCAGGAATATAGTGGAGCCGCGTGTCCTGCTGTGAGGAGATGCGCGTCTTCTATGCCCCCTAATGGAGCTGACTGCATACGAGAAATGCAGAGAATGCAGGGGAGGTGCGTGTCTTCCACTTTGAAGAGATGTGCACTCTTCCAGGAATGCCAAGAATGCGGGGAAGCCCTGAAGGCAGCGCATACACACTGATGTGTTTCATTAGGCCCCTAGGAGGAGCCGGCCGCACTGCGACTTGCTGGATAATAGCGAGTCAGCACTGCTGCTCTCGCCCCCTAGTGAGGAACACGCCGCACCACACTAAGGAACCCAATATATCTGGCAAAAGCCTGCGCGCTCAGCATTAAAAATATCGGCATCACATGAGTGGTGAAGTACACCACAAACCATACAGTTTAACCCAACAAATGCAGTGAGTAATCATACAGTAAATCCCAGTATCAAGACATTAAGGAAAAGCATTTATCTGGCTGCTGAGCAGCAAAGAAACAGGAAGCTGTGATCCTTGATATTGGATATATAGGACTTACTCTATGGTGGTTGTGTTGAGTTATTGCAAAGACTCATGATTAAGGCTGCTTAATTGTTATTGTTAAGGCTGCTGAGTAAAATAAGTCAAAGAGATAAGCATAACCTGATCCCCTGGTCCTGATGTAGAATTGTGCTTAACATTTTTGATCAACTGTTTGTAATAAATCAGACAGAATTAATTTATATTTTGTATTTTTTCTTTGAGTGGATAACTCTTCACCCTCCTAGAGGTAACCTCATTCTGTTACTTTTCTACAAAATAAACAAGTGCTATAATGAACTTGCCTTCTCTCTTGTCAACACCTCTACATATAAATAAGGTCTTGATTTTGGAGGATTCCCCCAATAGGAATAGGGATGTGCCCCCCTCCACTCAGGGAGGAGGCACAAAGAGGGTGTAGCCCCCCTCAAGGACAGTAGCCATTGGCTACTGCCCTCCCAGACCTAAACACACCCCTAAATTCAGTATTTAGGGGCTCCCCAGAACCTAGGAAACTAGATTCCTGCAACCTGAAGACGAAGAAGGACTGCTGACCTGAAGCCCTGCAGAGAAGACGGAGACACCAACTGCTTTGGTCCCAGCCCTACCGGCCTGTCTCCCAGCAACGCGTCCCCCCGGGTCCAGCGACCTCTGAAGCCTCAGAGGACTGCCCTGCATCTAAAAGGACCAAGAAGATCCAGAGAACAGCGGCCCTGTTCAACAAAACTGCAACTTTGCAACAAAGCAACTTTTAAAGACCACACGTTTCCCGCCGGAAGCGTGAGACTTTCCACTCTGCACCCGACGCCCCTGGATCGACCTGCCGAAAACTAACACCACAGGGAGGACTCCCCGGCGACTGCGAGCCCGTGAGTAGCCAGAGTTGACCACCCTGAGCCCCCACAGCGACACCTGCAGAGGGAATCCAGAGGCTCCCCCTGACCGCGACTGCCTGCTTCAAGGAACCCAACGCCTGGAAAAGACCCTGCACCCGCAGCCCCCAGGACCTGAAGGAACCGAACTCCAGTGCAGGAGCGACCCCCAGGTGACCTTCTTCCTAGCCCAGGTGGTGGTTACCCCAAGGAGCCCCCCCCTGTGCCTGCCTGCATCGCTGAAGAGACCCCCGGGTCTCCCCATTGAAACCTATTGAAAACCCGACGCCTGTTTGCACTCTGCACTCTGCACCCGGCCGCCCCTGTGCCGCTGAGGATGTACTTTCTGTGCCTACTTGTGTCCTCCCCGGTGCCCTACAAAACACCCCTGGTCTGCCCTCCGAAGTCACGGGTACTTACCTGCTGGCAGACTGGAACAGGGGCACCCCTATTTTCATTGAAGCCTACGTGTTTTGGGCACCACTTTGACCTATGCATCTGACCGGCCCTGAGCTGCTGGTGTGGTAACTTTGGGGTTGCCTTGAACCCCCAACGGTGGGCTACCTTGGACCCAACTTTGAACCCTGTAAGTGTTTTACTTACCTGTGAACATAACCAATACTTACCTCCCCCAGGAGCTGTTGATTTTTGCACTGTGTCCACTTTTAAAATAGCTTATTGCCATTTTTGCCAAAACTGTACATGCTATTGTGATAATTCTAAGTTCCTAAGATACCTGAGTGAAACACCTTTCATTTAAAGTATTGTTGGTAAATCTTGAACCTGTGGTTCTTAAAATAAACTAAGGAAATATATTTTTCTGTATAAAAAGCTATTGGCCTGGAATTGTCTTTGTGTGTTCCTCATTTATTGCCTGTGTGTATACAACAAATGCCTAACACTACCCTCTGATAAGCCTACTGCTCGACCACACTACCACAAAATAGAGCATTAGAATTATCTCTTTTTGCCACTATCTTACCTCTAAGGGGAACCCTTGGACTCTGTGCACACTATTTCTTACTTTGAAATAGTATATACAGAGCCAACTTTCTACACATATGTACAAAGGCATTTCAGGAATCGCAAAATGTGATTTCTACCCAGTCGAAATCGCATTTTGTGATTCCCAAATAGCAAGTCGCAAATAGGAATTTCCTATTTGCGATTTCCAAAACACATGCACAAAGCATTTCCTAAATGTGAAGTGGGCGTTTTAGAAATGCAATTACCATAAACTCCCAATCAGTGGTAACCATGTGCACTTTTAAAAAATGCACCCAAAATGCATTTTTTAAAGTTACATGTATCCCGCACACGCACAACCTGTTTTTGGGGTGTTATTAGGGCCACTGTCACCCTTGATATTGCATTTTCTAAACTGCATTTTCTTATTAGGCAATTGCAGATTAGAAAATACAAAACCGTTCTTACCTATGGGCAATTTGGCCAATTGGAAGGAATCGTTCAACATTTCTTAATTAGTGATTTCCTAATAGTGATTCCTAGTCTGTAGGAATTGCTATTAGGAAATCGCTGTTTTGTGAATTTCCTAAATAGCGATTTCCAAGAATTTGCTATTTAGGAAATGCAAAATTCGAATTTCGTAAATCTGGCCCATATTTCCTTTTTATATACTCATACTATTGTTTGTTACTTCTCTTTTTGTGGAGATGATTTTACAATAAATCATTCTACGTTTTTGCTCTTTCAATATCCCTGTTAGGTTTCCAGCTTAAGAATGTTTGAAACTCATTATCGTGTTACAATTGTTTTCCAATGTTTTTAGACTGTTGTATGTATTTTATTCAACTGTTGTGAATATTTTGTCACAATATTCAATATCAATTTCTCACTAGATGTTTTTTCGTTATATCTTAATACTCCCTGTTTGGTCTTCTTTTTGTAAATATTTGAATTTGTTTTCCTGTTTGTTTTTTGAATGATATAATATTAAAAACAATACAGACTTGTTTTTCATGAACATTCTGTATCCCCTATGTTAGCAAAAGGCTGTCAGTAAATTCAATCGAAAGAGTCCCTCCTTATCAATGCCTAGTTTGACATCAGTCATCGCAGGATGGCCGCTAGGGTTCCACTGGTATTTTAGATTGTATTTTGGATCTGAGACCTTCATAACCTTTCAGATTTTTCTGGGCATTCAGGGCTAGTATACATTATACTGTATGCTTAGTCCTATCTAGGTTGTTACTTGAGGCGGCACCTGTGTGGACTCCGTGTCTGTTCCATCTCTGGGCTTTATCCCTTCAAGCAACTACCAGGAAAATCACAAGAAACAGTTTAAGGTATCTTTGAACACATGTTTATCCCTATTCCAAGTAGAACCATCTTTGGGACCAGTGTTCAGGGAATTCACCCAACAACATACACGCATTTGATTGCAATCTACCAAAACATATGAACTTTTGGACTCCATAAGAGGGTATAAAAGAAAGTGCCTTCTTGCTCACAATCCATCAGGCATGCTGCAATAAGGGAATGTCCTTCATTCGCGTTTGTGTTCTTGAATAGTACAGAAATTGGGGTTGCATATTTATGACACATTTGTGATGCAGTGGCGGTCACTTGAATCCTTATCTATGGGCCACGCAAAGCCAATTTGCGTAGATGTGAATGTCCTCATGGATATGGAGTAAGGCAAGGCAGCGCAAATCACTTTGTTTCCTTACTCTGTGAAAGGGAGGCATTTGATGGGTGTTGGTGGGTGTTTCCATGCAACACCCATGGATTTTGACACAACTTCAGATTTATAAGACCTTGTAAACCTTGGGATGCACCAAAACCTTATGCCTCCCTAGGGAGGTGCAACAAGGAGAAATATCTTTATTTCTTCTTGCTTTTTCCTCTTTCTAGGTGTGCTACATTCTGCAGCATACATAGAAAGAAGCGAAAGCCTCAGAGGATTGTTTTTGTGCAGGAAGGTGCCCCTTCCTGCAAAAAAACATTCCTGCATGCAACACAGGCATCCATGCACGATGGTGCAAGGGTGCCTGCGTTGGTGCCAGATTGCCAAATCCACACCAGCGCAGTGGAAAGTTCAGGAATGCACGTATGCCATAGATGCAGTGCTGCACTGCCCTGCATCAAAAGCCCATAAATGTCATGCCTCGGTTTCTGGTTGGCACAGGTATGCACCCTGTCCGAGCAGAAACCACAATCATAGTCAGGATAGGTGAGATACACACTCTAAATTAACCTGTGCTCATCCTTTGGTAGCTTGGCACAGAGCACTTGGGCCTAACTTAAGAGGCACTGTGTAACTTATTGTGTAAGAGTTAAAACAGTAGCACAGTGAAAACACAACACAAAAAAACATCACGACTGGTTAGAAAATAGAGCTCAATTTTGAGTAAAACAAGACCAAAACAATAAAAAGGCCAGTAAGTAGAAGTCGAGATATGGATTTTTGAAGAAGAAAATGCTTTCTAGTGCTTAAAAGCATAAAGTGCCATCTGAGGCTATCTGGTCGCTCTAGACTAGGTGAAACCCAAATGTTTAGGCCGACTGTGATGGAATGCGGGTCGAATGCAGTCCCTGCTAAGTCTTGCTGAAGTTTTACCTTCTCAAGTTGAGCCAAGAGTCCTGCTTGTGTGTACGAAATTCGCCAGGTGCAAGGAGAGCGTTGCTGATGGTCTGCAGGTGTGAGGAGTCGGCTAAGCATCACGGATGGACTGGAGCCTTGCAGTTGTGAGTGGTGACGCTGGCTGTGCAAAGAGTTGAACTTGCAGCGGCTCATGCTGATACCTCATGTGAGTGGCGCTATTCCGGTGCCACTGGGCCCATTCGCCGTCACAAATAGCCCAAAATATTGATTTCTGGAGCCCAAAGCCGCTTCCAGGGGCCCAGAACTGGAGAGGAGCCTCTTAAGTTCAGGAGTTGGTTGGGAGGGGTCCATGAGGCTTTAGCAGATGTATTGGAATCTCTTTTGTGTCCCTGAGAATTCAGAAGAACAGGAGGCAAGCCAGCAAGCCCTTGGTGTCAATTTGGAGGGATGCACGTCCAGTCCTTCCCACTCCCAGGCAAGGGGGAGCAGGTCAGCAAAGCAGGGGTCGAGCAGAATGTCAATACTTGCAGCAGCACAGCAGTTGTTCTTCTTGTCAGAGTATCCACAGGTCCAGAAGTGTACTCATTTGGTAGGATCAGAGACCCAGTACTTACATCCAACTGCGCCTTTGAAGTGGGGGTGAGTTCAAAGAAGAGAAAGAGAAGATAATGGGCAATGGACATAGATTTATATACTTTACAAAGACAAACTTCCTGAAGCTTAATTCTGATAAGAATGAGGTTATGCTCATGGGAGAACCATTCTCGATCAAGACCGGTGGCCAGCAGTGCACAATCTGGGTATTATCTCTGCTTATCAGTTCAGCAGATTGTTAGCCAAATTGGCAAACTTCCATCCTCCGTTATGTACACATCCTCGCACCTCCAACATCTTCAAATGCCTCTGGCAAGCTTTCTCCTCCCCAGGTTACATTACTTCTTCTACCCACCTCTACCAGTTACATGGCATGCTGCTTGCACTTCTTTTACAGGGATTGTGCTGGAATCAAGCAAGGGCTTTCTGAACTCGGACTCTGTCCCACGTAAGGTTTTCTTCTCACAAAGTTGGGTCATGGCGTCTCGCTGCCTGGACAAATTTTAGTACAAAGAAAGATTCCTTTCTTCCATTTTTGACCTTGGTAACTAGTTACCTACTACCTTCAGATATTCGATCTGCTGTTGATATGTTGTAATGCCTCAAAATGAACAGTCATTTGATAGCGTGTGCGGAAGAACAGAACAGAACAGAACTGGCTGGATTGATCACAGTGTGGCTTCTGAAAAGATCACTGTACTGAAACAGCATTGGTTGGTGGCCATTGACATTAGACAGTGTGTGGGTGCGGGGCAAGGCGCAGCATTGATCCTGTTGGATCTGTCCGTGGCCTTTTGTACCATCTGCCCAACTCTGCTAGTCGACTGCCTTCAGCATGTGGAGGCTTCAGGTATGGCCCTTCGGTTGCTTTCTTCCTTCCTCAAGGACAGATCCCAGAGGGTAGCAGTGAACCAGTTTTTATTGAATCCGTTTTCTTTACCCTGTGGGGTACCACAGAGCTCATCTTTAAGCCCTACCCTCTTTAACATGTATGTTTTCCCCCCTTGGTAGGATAATTTGTTCTTTTGGTCTACAGGTGGTGACATATGCTGATGACACCAAGCTAATCAATTCAATTACCAAGGGTACTGCAGCTGTTGATAAGAATTTCAATAGTTGTATGACAGCTATAGCCAGGTGAATGTCAATGGGGAAAAGACAGGTTTTGCTTTTTGAATTGCAATCCTCCATCTGGAATACAAATTAGTGACCTGAGTCACTGTGTACCCCCACTCTCCCTCAAACCGACTGAGAAGGCTAAGAATGTAGGAGTGATGTTGGACAGTAAGCTTTTGTTAGTCGCAGGTCAACCATATTGCGGCATCGTTTTTCTGGCTGATCAGAATCTTGAGTAAGATCTTTCTTCTCCTTCCCCTCTCAGCTCCGAAACAAGTGGCTCTTGCAGTAAATATGTCTAGAGACCATTATTGTAATGCCCTGTGTCTGGAGGCGAACAAGGGCGTCCAAGCCAAGCTGCAGTTGGTGCTGAACTCTCTGGCCAGACTTACACTGGATATACCAAAAAGACAGTCAGGGACCAAAGAACTACAGGCTCTCCATTGGTTCCCTATAAGAAATGTGTTATGTTTAAGGCCACCTCTGTAGTCCATAAGGCCCTCTACCACCATGTGCTGGCGTGAAGCAAACCTATGTTTCCTAGCTATAAGCCCAGGAAAAAACTCCTCACCTTGATTCGGTGATGGTATCCAGATTTCAGAAGGCGGGATGGGTTTAAGTTTATTAAAAATGTTGAGGTTAATTAAAACCATTGCAAATTCGCAACAATCATATCAAAAGTAAATGATAAAAACATTATAAATAGAAATTTCACCATATCACAATTACTAAGTTTTCTATTTGCACAGACTGTTTTCTTGCCTAACGTAGTTGTGACTTTAATTCATTCCTAAAGTGCGAGCTGACAGCCAAAGATTCAAAACTTTGTTTGTTTAACGCATCCAATCTCGCTGTGCCATCTGTGCGGTCGGCAGTGCAAAGGGATCATAAAACTACTGTACTTGAGGTGCAACGTCGCAAGTTTTAGGGGATATTTTGGCAAAAATATATTTGGACTGAACCAATTTTCGGGATGGAGTGTAATAATACGTAGAAAGACATGTAAGTGCAAAAGTCTCTCCGACTGAGAACATGCGCCCCGAACAAGAAGGAGCTTCCTTTCTGCCTTGGATATGAATTTCACAAAGCGGCAGTTCCGTTGAGTGTCCGATGTTGTAAAGCAGGCTAGAACAGCTTGTCTGCGTGTTTCAGATACGTCTCTGGTTCAAGAGCAGGCGTAACATAGCTCTTCGCTCAGCCACTAGCTCCTTGCAGCTGCACACTAGGTGTATCATGTTCTTTTAGTGGGGCCCGCGGAGAGAGAGACCCGGTCTAGTCTCTCCGCGGGCATGTTCGGGATACAGGAAGTGGCGCGGAGGCGCCCTATTGGGAGACAGGTAAGTGGGGGTGGGATTTGGGAGGCAGGGCTTAAAAGGGGGGTGGAAGGGTGGGGTCGGCCTCTGTTCCGCGCCCACCTTTTCTAGGTAGGGAACGGCGTTGGGGAGCAGCGGTTGGCCGGTGTCCAGGCCCACTCGGTGGTGTAGGAAGGGGGCGCTTTGTTAAGGTAGGAAGGCCGTTGCAAGGCAGAGGGGCATTGCCGACGAGTCATAAAGGGCAGGTGAGGCGCCCGCATTTTTCCGACGCGCTAGTGAAAAGAAGCAGCGCGCGAGGCCGCGTGCTCGCACCTGCACAGCGTTATCGCCCCAGTAAGCGGGGAGCGTAGCGCGGAGACCACGCGCAGATGAGGGAGCGCAGCGGGGGCCATAAATTATTTTAAAAGAAGTACGATATTAAAAAAAAAAACGAGGGCCCGGTGTGTCAAAAAAATATATATATATAAAGGGGAGGGGGAAAAGATAAAACCCCCGGGTGGGTGGGGGGGGCCAAGCCATAGGGTAGTTAACCCTGCGGGGGAACAAGAGTGGGGGCAGGCCCCTGCAGCAAATAGGGCCCCTCCTTTGCAACAGGAGGGCCACTAATATATATATATATATTAAAAAAAAAAGATATATGTAAAATAGAGCCACCCTACCGCCGGGCCCGCAGGGAGAACAGTCAGTACAAGGCCAGACCACAGGGTATTTTGTGACTACTCACCGGCATCGATTGACGCCGGGGGGTGGGGCATGGCAAACAGCCACGACGCAGAGGCCGTGAGGGCCGCGCTCCGCGTTTTGGGTGAGGCAGGCCGGGCGGATTTACTCAGGCCAGGGGTACTAGATCAGGCTTGGGTGGGAATGTCTCGGCTGACAAGGGCCGCATCCAGTATGGTCGCGGCTGCAATTGCAGCATGCGAGTCGCAGGACTCAGACGGCGACAGAGAAGAGGGGCCCGGGGCCCTCAGCCAGGACACAGGTGCGCCACAGGGGACCCCCAGCGTACACAGCCCGCGGATGTTTAGTGGAGAAGCGCTAGGCACACAGGATGCGGCAACAGGAACCGCAGGCGCAGACAGCGCAACAGCTGAGGCCGACCCCTCTTGCGCGGAGGGACACCTGGCAGAGGGAGGAGGGTCCATATTACAAGGCGGGGCGATCGAGCAGCCCTTGCCCGGGCCCAGTGGGGAAGCGGCCCGCTAGATTTGTCATACCACGGGGGGGGAGGTCACAGCCCAGGGGGTTTCGGGGCCCCAGTGAAGAAAAGAAGCAAATATGCGGGGAAACCCAGAGGAGGGGCGGCTAGGGCCAAAGCAGCTCCCCGCCAGGCCAGGTGGGGGAAACTCAAAGCAGCGGAGGAGACAGGGCCCATTGGGGCCCCGGCCCCATGCACACAGGGAAACTGGAACCAAGCAGATACTTTGGACCTAGAAGCCAGAATCCGCGAGCAGCGCAGGATTGTGGTCGAGACAGAGGCCAGGTGGGCCCAGTTGTGCAAGGACAGGGAGGAGGCGAGCACGCGCAGCGAGGCAGCAAAGAGGGCTAAAGAGGATAGAGAGCATAAGGGGACACAGCAGCCGGGGGTGGGCGGGGGTACCTGGGTCTGGGTTCCAGAATCGGAAGGGGATCAAGGACAAGAGGCTGGTGCGGCCGAGGGGCAGGTCGGCGCGGGTAACCCTGTTGACGCATACGGTCACCGGGGAAGAAATAAAACAATGCCAACGGCAGAGGTTGGCAGGAAAAAGGCTACGCCAACTGGGTGCAATATGGCCCAAGCGCGTTGGTACGAAGCAATGGAGGGGTCAGCGGCGGCCTTCTCCACCCCGGGGGAACGCGGGCATCGCAGTGATGGTGTGTGCCATGCGGGTACGGACGCGAGCGAGACTATATCAGCCAAGGCTAGAGGATATGCCCAACACGGGGGCGAGGGGCTGTTAAGAAAGGGGGGGGGGGGGGGGGTGAGGGCGCAAGAGCGGCGCAACCTCTACTTCTGTTTCTGTTTTCCAGGATACTTTCGTATCAGAAGGGCCGACAGGAGGGCGGCAAGCCTGGCCGCGCGGTAGAACTCTGAAGAGAGCTCCAAGGAACTTGGGAGAGAGTGTCGGAGGTAAGGGAACATGGTGGTCAGTTTGGGGCGAAGGGGGGGTGACATCAAGGGAGGCAAGCACAAGTAGATCTATCGGGGTTGGGGGACGGGTCAGTTTTAGAGACACCAGGTCCTGTTTCAGTACAAGGAGCGGGCGAGAATAAGGTTAAAGAAGGCACCTCCACGCTAGACACAGCCGCAGGCAGCCAGGCGGCAGGGATAGACACGACCACAGAAGACAAGGAGGGGGGAGGTCATAAGAAGCGTCTTCCATACATGGGTTTGGCTATGCCCCTGGGGTCGCATATCGCAGAGAAAACAAAAGCTAGGATATGGAAACACGAATACGTGGATGTTTTCAAGCTTCTACACAGGGACATACAGGCCAAGGAAGGTTCCAAGGAGGAGGAATGGGAACTAGCGCGCAGGCCGAGGGTTCCTATCACAATGGACAATTGGACGTCTGCTTATCTGATATTTGCCAGTATATACTGCGAAAAATACCCGGATAGGGCCATTGCGCTTTTTAAATACATGGACATTATTAGAAAGGCACAAATGCATTTTGGGGGGTTCGCATGGCTTAGTTATGACGAGGAGTTCAGAGCTCGGGTGAGTGTAAATCCCGAAAAGCCTTGGGGGGATGTAGATCCAGAGTTGTGGATGCAATAGATGGCATCAGCGCAGTCAACGGCGTCCACGCATACGGCGAGTGGTCTGCCAGTGGTGTATAAGCCCTTTCAGGCACTCTCGCCTCGGGAGGGGCGGGTGCTACCACAAAAACTATGGGGACAACTTTGGGGGCATGCTGGAACTTTAACAAAGGTTTTTGTTCCAGAGCACAGTGCAGGTTTAAACATGATTGCTCCAAGTGCGGGGCCCGTCATCCAGTCATCCAGTGTTTCTCCCTCTCTAGCCCCGCAGAGCAGTGGAGAGCGTCAAGGGGGAGAGGATCCCATGGCGCGCCTGCAACAAAAGGGTCCTACATCAGTTAGACTGGAGGTTTTGATGCCTTGGTTGCGCATATATCCTGATAGGGACAAAGAGCGATTACTGGAATGGGGTTTTTGAGAAGGTTTTAGAATAGGGTATCAAGGTCCCCGTGAGAGGAAGTGGGCAGACAACTTGCGGTCCGCCAAAGAACGGCCTCAGATAGTGCGTGACAAGCTGGCAAAAGAGGTGGGCCTGGGTAGAATAGCTGGGCCGTTTTTCGACTGGCCAAGTGAATTTTTGATATCTCCTTTGGGAGTGGTACCCAAAAAAGCGCAGGGAGAGTCTCGTTTGATTCACCACCTGTCATGGCCTGAAGGTGCATCAGTCAATGATTTCATTGCCCAAGAGGACTCCAAAGTAATTTACGCATCGGTCGACGACGCAGTGAAGTTAGTTTTAAAGTGCGGCCGTAACGCTGAAATGGCGAAATGTGATATCCAATCAGCCTTTAGATTACTTCCCATACATCCAGCAGACTTCGACCTCCTAGGAATGCAACTAGACGGCGCCATTTATGTGGATATCCTGCGCGCTTTTTGAAACCTTCAGCACTTTCTTACAGTGGGTCTTTGTGAGGATGAGTGGACACAGGACGGTGACTCATTATCTGGATGACTTCCTATTTGTAGGAACAGCCGCATCCGGGGCCTGCGGGCGGGCTTTGGACAGTTTCAGGAGGCTAGCTCAGCAGACAGGAGTGCCTCTGGCCCCAGAGAAAACAGAAGGTCCATTACCGATTTTGACCTTTTTGGGTATTGAACTGGATGCAGAAGCGTTGGTCGCCAGATTACCAGCAACAAAAGTGAAGGAAATACTGGAATTCTTGGCAGTTGTGCATACCTTGCGTAAGATAGATTTACGTACGGCCCAAAAAATGTTAGGGTACCTCAATTTTGAGTGCAGAGTAATAAGGGGAGGTCGGACTTTCTGCAGACGTTTGAGGCTATCCATGTCAGGTGCAGTGCTTCCACACCATAGAATACGAGTTTCTTTGGCATTACATGAGGACATCAAAGTGTGGGAGACTTTCTTAAAAAATTTCAATGGAGTACCAATGTCTTTAGGAGAATCGGACACGGTGTGGCAGGTCCAAATCTTTTCGGACGCGGCGGGAGCATCGGGTTTTGGCTTATACTGGGATGGGAGGTGGTGCGCAGAGACATGGCCTGCACTTTGGTCGCGGCAGGGGAGAAGCATCGCTTTCCTTGAATTTTTTCCTCTACTAGTGGCACTGGCGGTTTGGGGACGGGAGTTAGCCAACAGGACAGTGATTTTTCAAGTAGACAACATGACGGTAGTAGAGTTAGTCAACAGACAGAGGGCGAGGGACCTTAGAGTTTTGCGCTTGTTGCGTCAGTTTATGCTTCAATGTTTATCTTTGAATGTTATCTTTAAAGCTGCACATATACCTGGGGTTCACAACGAGATTGCAGACTCCCTATCTCGTTCACAGTGGCAGCGTTTTCGCGAGTTGGCACCTGGAGCGGAACGGAACAAGACCGCGGTCCCGGCGGACATTTGGGAGTGGGGGGCATGATGATCACGGGGCTGGTGGAGAAGTCTTTAGCGGTATCTACGCGGCGAAGTTACAGGCTTGCATGGTTGGATTTTCAATATTTTGAGCCTTTTGGGGGCAATTTTTTGGACACAAGGCCTGCAGAATCTCAAAGCACGGGCCATACGCTTTGTGCTTTTTCTGATCGGGGAGGGTCTATCGCCAGCCACAATTGGGGGGAAGCTGGCTGGCGTTTCATTTTATGGGAAACTCTTTTTTGGCTTGACCCTGCGCAGAATGACTTATTGGGGAAGATGCTGAAGGGTTGGGGCAGAGTCAGAGCCAACGGGGATAAGCCGGCAAGAGAACCCATTACTTTTGAAATAATGCTGGAGCTGTTGCATGTGCTACCAGTTTGTTGTACGGATGAATACGAGGTGGGTTTATTTCGATTATGCATGGTATGGATGTTCTTTGGCGCGTTTCGAGTGTCTGAACTGTTGGGGGTGGGAAAAGAAATTGGGGTAAGAATGAAGGAGGTATGCATGCACAAGGACAGGCTGGGGATATGGCTTAGGAGATCGAAGACGGATCAGCTTGGTAAGGGCAAATGGGTGTGGCTGGAAAAAGGGGGTGTGGAGATGGCATGCCCGGTAACAGAATGGAGCACATTCAAAGCGAGCCGACATAAGACAGGCGATTCGGGGGTTTTTGTACATGCATCAGGGAAAAAGCTGACCAGCTATCAGTTTTTACAGGTTATGAGAATGCCACTTGGCCGGATAGGGCGGCGTGCAGGGGATTATGGCACGCATTCATTCAGGATTGGCGCAGCTACAGCAGCAGCCCATTTAGGCTGGGATTGGGCTAAGATCAATGCCATAGGTAGATGGAAATCTAGGTGCTGCGAGTGTTATGTTAGGCCTTGAGGAGAACAGAGTGGGGGGGGGGGGTTAGCTTTCCACTACAGCCATTACAGTGTTTTTTCTTTGCAGGATGTGTGGCCGGGCCGCAGAAAGACAAGATGACGACATGGCTGGTCGGCCATTCGTTTGTTCATTGGGCGGCGAAATTTGCGGAGAGGCAAATTTACGGCAGATCATTGGGACTGCCCAGCAGACACCATGAAGTTCGTTGGTGCGGCAAGAGTGGTATGAGGTGGGGGAGCCTGCTCCCATTTATCATGGGTAACTTGCCGCAGTGGAGATGTCCGGACCTTTTAATGATCCATCTTGGGGAAAACGATCTAGTGAAGCTATCGGGGCTCACTTTGATACAACTTATGCAGAGAGATTTGGAACTCTTGAAGCAGAAACTATGCGGGACATGTTTGGTATGGACAGAATTTGTGCCAAGAAGGGCATGGAGAGGGGCGCTTAACCACAGAGCCATTGAGCGGGCTCGGAAAAAGTTGAATAGAGCCATGAGGGTTTTCTGTTGGGCTCAGGGGATCAAGGTGTTAAAGCACGAGGACTTAAAGGAACAGGAGGAGGCCTTGTTCCGAGATGACGGGGTCCATTTGTCGCAATTAGGGAATGCATATTACCTAACAGAGCTAAGATTGATGCTAGAGAGTTTATGGGGCGTGAACTTGTGGATCAGGGATTAAATAAAAATAAAATTTAAAAAAACATAGATAAAGGAGGAGCAAATACAGAATCGGAAAAAGGGTTGTTTTTCCTCTGCATGGGTTCCGCTGGTTGGCAGGAGATGGGGGAGGGTGGAGAGCCAGATGCGGGCTTGTCCACCCTTCCAGGGGGAAAAACAAGGAGGTGAAGAATCAGAGTGTGGGGCGGGGGTAGGTTACAAGTAAGGAAGGCAAGGGAGGAATAGGGGAGCGTCTATTTATTTATTTATTGGATTTATATTGCGCACAGCTACCCGGAGGTTTCCCGGCGCCTAAGACAATGCAAGACAAGGCAGGATCAGGAGAGCAGCTTGGACGGTTACTGGTTAAAGAGCCATGTCTTAAGCTCCTTACGAAATCTAATGAACACCCTTTCATGACGTAAGTAAGAAGGAAGAGAATTCCAGAGAGAGGGAGCTAGGAAAGCGAAAGAACGTCCCCCCATTTTGGCACGTCTGATTCTGGGCACCTGGAATTTTTGTTGATTGGAGGATCGAAGTGAACGAGAGGGCCGATATTGTTGGACCAAGATTTTAAGGTAGTTGGGAGCTAGGCCTGTATTAATTCTATGCATATAGCATAGGGCTTTGAATTTGGTGCGATTCTCAATTCTTAGCCAATGTAGTTCACGAAGTGCACCAGAAGTAGGAGCAATTCTGGGAAGTTGGCAAAGAAGCCTGGCCGCAGAGTTTTGAACAACTTGAAGTTTGTGTAATACTTCTTTATTCGCACCCAAATAGAGCACGTTTCCGTAGTCCAGTCTAGAAATAACCAGCGCTTGGACCACGGTTCTTTGGGCAGCCACAGGAAGCATCCAGAGAATTTTACGAAGCCACTTCAAGATAGCGAAACAGGTAGAAGCTACTTTGGTCACCTGTTGTTTCATAGTCAACTGGTCGTCGATTATGATGCCCAGGTTACGTGCAGAGAGAGAAGGGATTGGGGGGACACCCATTTCAGAGGGCCAGTGTTGGGGGCCCCAGAGTGATTTTTTGTTTCCAAATATGAGGAGTTCTGTCTTTCCTCCATTAAGTTTGAGTTTATTAAACTGCATCCAATTGGCTATCTTAGATAATCCTATTTGCAGAGAGGGAGGGTTAGAGGTTTCTTTGGAAGAGAGTGAAAAAATAAGTTGAGTGTCATCAGCATAAGAATAAATAGTTAGACCAGCTTGTTCTGCTATGCTCGCCAAAGGACTAACATATATATTGAAAAGTAGTGGACTGAGAATGGAGCCCTGAGGGACTCCATAAGGGGATGCGTGAATCAAAGAAGAAGCTGTATGGGAGAAAACCTGAAAAGTCCTATTGGATAAAAAACTGGACAACCACAGGAGGGCTTTGCCGCCAATGCCCTTGATGTTAAGAGTTTTTAGGAGAGATGAGTGTGATACAGTATCAAAAGCTGCGCTTAAATCCAATAGGATAAGAGCTACTGTTTCTCCTTTGTCAATTTGTTGGCGGATAGTTTCAGTCACACCCAGTAAAGTCGCCTCAGTTGAGTAGCCGACACGAAAACCAGATTGAGAAGAATGGAGGATGTTACTGGTTTCTACAAACTGGGTCAATTGAAGATTAACATGTTTTTCCAGAATTTTGGAAAAAAAAGGAAGGAGAGAAATTGGGCGGAAGTTAGAGAAAGTTTCAGGATCAGAGTTAATTTTCTTTAGTAAAGGAAGAACCATTGCATGCTTCCACAATGCAGGAACGTAAGCTTCCGTAAGTGACAAGTTAAGGAACTGCATGATAAAGAGAAGTATGGAGGGGTCTAGCTTTTGAAATACCGTAATGGGGATAGGATCTTGCGGGGAACCAGACTTAATGCTTGTGAGGATATTAAAAAAAGAGGCAGTATCCATAGGGAGCCATTCATTAAGTAGGTTAGTGTTATTAACTTGGGTTGTTTCTCGAGTGATAGGAGAAGGTAAAAAGTGAGTGGATTGGGGTTTAATACTAATGCTGGGATGATTAGAGTAATTGTGGAATTCGAAGTAAATTTTGTCAATTTTATCCACAAAAAAAATTGCCAGATCATTGCATTTTTTGGAATCAAGATCAGGAGGCTTGGATAGGCGGGAGTCACCAGAGAGTTCATTTACTACTTCAAACAGCACTTTGGGGCAATTCTGAGATTGTAAAATAATCTTGGTGGCATATTCAGCGCGCGCGGTGTTACACAATCGATGGTAGTTAAGAAGGGCTAGTTTGTAAGTAGATTTCCTGTCTGGATCATAGTTTTTTCGCCATTTCCTTTCCAAGTTCTTGCATTTAGTTTTTTCTGTTTTAAGTATTTCTGAAAACCAGGGGGCGGGAGGATGCTGGTAGCCCTGTTTGTTCTTTTTATTTGATAGAGGAAGACATTCATCAATGGCAGAGGTAAACCAATCAAGGATAACCCCGTCATCTCTTATACTCGTGATCGGTGGTAAGGTTTTTTTCAGCGTTGAGTTCAGAATATTAATATCTAAATTTTTCCAGTTTCTATAAGTACTGGATTTGGCGAGGGAAGCGGAGGGAGTCGGACCCTGTTTTTGTACAATCATAAATTCCACCAAAAAATGATCATACCATGGAATGGGAATGGCTTGTTTACATGAAATGGTAGCAAGATTGGAAAAAATAGGGTCTAATAAATAACCTGCCTTATGCGTGGGGCCTGAATTATGTAGAAGAACATTTAATGCCGCTAAATTATCTAGAAGAGTAGCACTCGTAGTACAAGATATATCATTGAAATGTAAGTTCAGGTCACCTAAAATCAAAAAATTGGTAGTTTCTAAAAGAAGGGGAGCAATAAGATCAGGGAGGGTCGATGCCCAAAGACCCGCGGGGCCAGGAGGACGGTAAATAAGGGCCCCGGAAAGAGTAAAATTAGGTGATAGTAGGAGTTTAAAAAACCCGGCTTCACAGTTTTTAAAATCCAGATCTACCCATTTACATGTGTAGTCTGTCTTAAAAATTAAAGCTATGCCCCCACCAGTTCGGTCAGTGCGATTTCTTCCAAGATAAGTATAATTGGGGGGAAGCGCATACGCCATATCGGGTCCAGAACTCTCATTGAGCCAGGTTTCAGTTAGAAAAAGGGCATCAGGTTGTAAGTCCATAAGAATGTTCAGAATATCGCCCTTATGCTTAGGTAGTGAGCGGCAATTTAGGCTGAGGAAGGTGAAGGGGGTGAGAGATAAGTTAGTCTTGTTAGTCAGAGGAAGAATTCGACTAGACTCATAACAAAGGGAGCTCCAATGAAGGGATGATGGGAGGGTAAAGCTACAACAAGAACAGCTGTATGGGGCTATATCAGGGATAAGGAGTGAGCAGAAGGGGCTGGGAACAGGTCGCAGAGTCAGAAGATTATTACGAGTGTAAGCAGCAGAATTTTGGGCAGGGGTTCTGGCCCCAGGCCCCGGATGGCCGCGGACGGGCGCAGACGGGCTTGCCTTAGGCGCGCCTTCGGCACGCGTCCGCTGCGCGTTTCGGGGGGCATCTGGATTTAAGCTGAGTAATCAGCTGTGAAGTTTCAAATTAGTGGGCGACCCGGAAGTGGTTAATCACTTCCTGTTGCACCAATCGTCCCTCCACACAATCCAAACAATTGGCGGTGGATCGGGGACGCAGTGCAGGTGAGGGGAAACGACTGAAATAACTAGTCAAAAAGGATCGTTAAAAAAAAGCAGAACAGAGTATGGTTTTTAATTTTAAAAGACACGGCGCGAAAAATGCAGAGATAAAAAAACAAACCGGAGCCCTTTACCAGGCGCTCCGTTTCAACAAGAGATTAGTGCAGTGCAACAGTTAAAATATGGGTAGCAGCGGAAACACGGAGCCCTTTACCAGGCGCTCCTTATCAACAAATTCGAGTGCAGTTTAAAGAAAGTAGCATTCAATTCAAAATTAAAGGCAGCGAAAGACAGAGCCTTTTGCCAGGCGCTTGTCTATTACCAAAGGCTGAGAGAGCTGCCACTCGTCAAGCGCGTCCGCTGCGCGTCGCGGGAGGCATCTGGATTTAAGCTGAGTAATCAGCTGTGAAGTTTCAAATTAGTGGGCGACCCGGAAGTGGTTAATCACTTCCTGTTGCACCAATCGTCCCTCCACACAATTCAAACAATTGGCGGTGGATCGGGGACGCAGTGCAGGTGAGGGGAAACGACTGAAATAACTAGTCAAAAAGGATCGTTAAAAAAAAAGCAGAACAGAGTATGGTTTTTAATTTTAAAAGACACGGCGCGAAAAATGCAGAGATTAAAACAAACCGGAGCCCTTTACCAGGCGCTCCGTTTCAACAAGAGATTAGTGCAGTGCAACAGTTAAAATATGGGCAGCAGCAAAATTAGAAGATAGCAGCGGAAACACGGAGCCCTTTACCAGGCGCTCCTTATCAACAAATTTGAGTGCAATTTAAAGAAAGTAGCATTCAATTCAACATTAAAGGCAGCGAAAGACAGAGCCTTTTGCCAGGCGCTTGTCTATTACCAAAGGCTGAGAGAGCTACCACTCGTCAAGCGCATCTGCTGCGCGTCGCGGGAGGCATCTGGATTTAAGCTGAGTAATCAGCTGTGAAGTTTCAAATTAGTGGGCGACCCGGAAGTGGTTAATCACTTCCTGTTGCACCAATCGTCCCTCCACACAATCCAAACAATTGGCGGTGGATCGGGGACGCAGTGCAGGTGCAGGTGAGGGGAAACGACTGAAATAACTAGTCAAAAAGGATCATTAAAAAAAAGCAGAACAGAGTATGGATTTTAATTTTAAAAGACACGGCGCGAAAAATGCAGAGATTAAAACAAACCGGAGCCCTTTACCAGGCGCTCCGTTTCAACAAGAGATTAGTGCAGTGCAACAGTTAAAATATGGGCAGCAGCAAAATTAGAAGATCGCAGCGGAAACACGGAGCCCTTTACCAGGCGCTCCTTATCAACAAATTCGAGTGCAGTTTAAAGAAAGTAGCATTAGTCAACGGTAGGAGATTTGAAGGCAGCTATTTGAGGAGAGAATGAAGGCAAAGGAATCGTAAAAGTTAAGGTCTGTATAAAGGAGGGATACAGTTAAATGTTAGTTGATGTTATGTTTAAACCCTGTCCTAAATAAATGACCTTTTACACTAACAAGGAGTGTCACTGTATGTGTGTCCCGATGGTGGGGCCCGCGGAGAGAGAGACCCGGTCTAGTCTCTCCGCGGGCATGTTCGGGATACAGGAAGTGGCGCGGAGGAGCCCTATTGGGAGACAGGTAAGTGGGGGTGGGATTTGGGAGGCAGGGTTTAAAAGGGGGGTGGAAGGGTGGGGTGGGCCTCTGTTACGCACAGACCGTTTCTAGGTAGGGAACGGCGTTGGCCACCCACCCAGCTCAGAAGGGAAGGGAGGAAGGCGATAGGAGGTGTGATAGGTAGGGCTGTAGAGATAGGGTTTAGAAGTCATTCAGGGCAGGTGATGTGGTGATGTGCGTAACAGGAGATGGGGGAGGGTGGAGAGCCAGATGCAGGCTTGTCCACCCTTCCAGGGGGAAAAACAAGGAGGTGAAGGATCAGAGTGGGGGGGCTAGATTACAAGCAAGGAAGGCAAGGGAGGAATAGGGGAGCGTCTTTGGTAGGAGATTTGAAGGGAGCTATTTGAGGAGAGAATGAAGGCGAAGGAATCGTAAAAGTTAAGGTCTGGTTAAAAGGAGGGATACAGTTAAATGTTAGTTGATGTTATGTTTAAACCCTGTCCTAAATAAATGACCTTTTACACTAACAAGGAGTGTCACTGTATGTGTGTCCCGAATAGCATTACTGCACAGCTGGCAATTGGATGAGGTAGGACAATGATTCCAGAGAGGAAGGTGCAAGAGCAAAGGCAGAATTCCCATTCGGTATCCACAGTTGACAAGAGGATTTTGGTGTTTTTTGTGAACCAGCTTTTTAAAGCAGCTGTGATTTACTGATGTCTCCCAATAATTCTGTAAGCTGAATAGGATGACTGATTCGTTAAGGTATGCCTTCGCGGGAGAATTATTTGTATTCATCAGTTCCTCCCCTAAATGCGCGTTTAAAGTATTTGATTCTGCATTCTTGATTTTTTTACAAGAACTTGACAAAAGATTGCCTCTGTAGACCAAACGCTAAGTGTATCTGAGCCGAGGAGGTATATTTGTGGGTGGAGTGGTGAAGATCATTCTGTATAATCCAACTATTTATCATCTAGTCAAAAGTGGATGAGTTTCTGCCACGTAATGCCTCTCTCCAATACATTATTGTCGGGATCAATTTAGCCTGCATAACCCGGAGCAGTGGAGTTAAACTTCGTCCTGCTGCCATCTTCTTGAGGTTTTTTAGGGCCAGTGCAAGTGCTTGCCCCATGCGCTGCAGGGCCTCTTTCTGCAGGGTAAACTTTTGTTGTCTGTGATGACGCCTAAATATCTATATTCCAACGCTTCTTCCAGGGCTTTCCGGGCGATGTGCCAGTTGAATGTTTTTTGTCTCCTGCTATTCACAGCCATTGTTTTTGTTTTCTCAAAATGTATCTTAAGGCCGTGTTATGTTGAGTGTTCGTGAGTGGTGCCAAGCAGGTGCTGCAGGCCGATTGGAGTACAGTGTATTAATACCAGATCTGCGTAGAGGAGATTCAATAGTCCTGGGCCCAATTTCAGGGCGTAGGACTTACAATAATCCAGACATGATGTCAGATCGACTAGGAATAGATTGAACAGTATTGGTGCGAAGACGCAACTTTGCTTCAAGCCCTTTGTGTTTGGGATACGTCTTGAGAGGTGTGTCCCTGTGCCCAGCTTGACTTGCACCCATGTGTCTGCGTGCAACAGTATCATTAGTTTCAGGAGAATAGATGGAACCTTTCAGCTTGCCCGTTTAACCCATAATTTGCCCCGATCGATAATGTCAAATGCAGTGCGAAAGTCTATAAAGCACAGCACAGCGCATTTTTAGACCAGTCCATTAATAGGGAAAGGGCCATTATGTTAGTTATTGTTCCCATGTGTTCGCAGAACCCAGTTTGATTTATCGGGATGATCTGATTTGCAGAGAACCAAGATGTTGAATACTTTAGTTGAACACTGGCAAAGAATTTGGCCTTGTTATCAATTAACGCCACAAGCCGGTAGTTTTGTGCTCTGCTCGTGTCGACCTGTTTGTGAATCGGTGTAATTATAGGCCCACTCTATGTGGCAGGTATTATGGCATCCACTGTTATTTGCAGGAACATCGGCCACAGTTTTTCTGCCCAGTAGGTGGACTTCTGTTTGAACAATCAAGGTGTAATTCAAGTGGGGCACAGGGGCCCCCGCCCTTCGGCTATCTGTATTTTAATTCTCTGGCTGGTTACTATGAATGGGTTCACTAATGAGACTGGAAAAGGCTGATCCGTCTTGCCCACACATCCACCGACTTAGTTGAGTGAGTTTTCGACAAAGTCTGGTCCAGTTCCTCTAGGGGTACTCAGCTGTAGTTGCTTCTCTTCACCATGGTTGAAGTGTTCTTGCAGGTGCTTTGCCCATACTTCTGTCAAATGTGAGCTGATCCCTTGATGTGTCAGTCCTGCAGCGCATTTACTTTGCGCCAAAAGCGTACATAATTGCTTTTAATGTCAAAAAGCTTTGCTCAGAGTGAGCCTTCCCCTTCCCTTTTTATTGACCATATAAGTTTCTTCAATGTTGCTTTGTTCCGTCGCAGCTCTTGCTGTAGGCTTATCATCGAAGGCGGGATGGGGAGGTAGAGCTTCTCGGTCTCAGCAGCTAGACTATGGAACTCGCTATCCAGTTATCTGACAGGTATTAGATTACTCCTTCCCTTTAGGAAGGCCTTCAAGAACGGATTTTTTTCTCTCTCGGTTACAAGGGAGGACTTTGTTGATGGACAAGCATTTCTGAGACTATAGCGCCTTTGGGCATTTGCTGGGCTCTGTAAATTTACTTCAAATCAATATGAATCATTTAAAAAATGCTGCTGCCTCAGTCACAGTGGCTCAGATACAGGCATTACTTCAGACGAGACTCTTTCACAACAAGTATACAGCCTTTAACTGATGAAAAAACAGTCTTGCACCAGATAATGGCATCGCAGAGTACAGTTAACCTTGATCCCACTTTGGCTGCTATAGACAGAACATGTTTTGATACATTCCAAACAATTAAAGGATTTCTTAACTGCTAGTATCATTTAGTTTACCTTTCAGCCTCATCAATTTAGTAATGATAGATCAGATTTGGGTTTTGTTATTAGTAACTGCTTTGTCATGGGCAACTCAGCTGATTTTATGCTGGACAATTATTAGTTCTGCAAGTGTAATTGGAGAATTTTTGCAACTTTGTGTTACTTTTGTAACACACAGCTACCAGCAAATTCTGCCAGTCACCTTGTGGCGGAATGTTTTCCCCATTCAAGCAAGGCAGTGACAATGGGAACAGCATGAGGTTTCAGACAGCGAGCTTACAAGCGAGATTTGCTCTCCCCTATTGTGATTTCCCATCACTGGGTGGACCCCTGGAGAGCTTTAACGAATGCGGGTGGTTGGTTGTCGCCGTGGTCAGAGTACTGCTTTCCGAGAAAAAAATCTTCTCTAGTGGCTGCAGATTTAACTTGAAAATAGCATGGTGCCATTTGCGCAGATTTTTTTCCCGCACAAAATGCAATACCAGCTCTAAAACAAAGTGCAGGCAGCGTGACTTTTGTTTTTCACCTGTTGGCATGTCTCTGTGGAATCTTGCAGCGTTTTTATGTAAATCCTTGTGATTCTGCAGAATTAAATTCCATGAGTTCATCCCAGGCCAACAAAAGTTTTTCTTGAAGGCATTTAAAAAAGTTGAACATCTGGATTATGTATATCATGCAGAATTGGCCTTAATAGACTTTCAACAATGAACCCATGATAAGCTTGTTTATGTCACTCGCATCAAGAATCTGGCTTAGGAAGAAGGGTCATCTGAACAAACATAATTTCGTAACTTTAAATGATGTAAAGGATGAATTAGCCACAACAGCGAGGCCTCAGTCTTTGAAACCGCCCTTGTATCTGGCCTTGCAGATTGACATTAACATATTCCTGAGAGAACGGCAGAAAGACTAAAGTGTACATCTTTCAATTCTGCACGATGTCCTATGCTTTCTATGGCTCATGAAAACGCTTTTGAAGATGTGGAAGAGCTGATGCATGTAAGTTAAGCCTACAGTCTTCTTCCTGAGGAAGAAAAGAAACAAAGACAAACCGAAAGTCTTTGTCTCTAGTGTGGATAAAAAGGTCATACTGACCCACGTCTGGGCATACCCTTCCCACTTAGGACAACTTTAGCAACACAAAAGGATGATGGACGGAGTGACGAAGTTTCAACACTCCATCCATCATTTTATTTTGTTTTGTGATGTTGCTTTGCACGCCCTAAGTGGAAGGGGTATGCCCAGAAGTGGGTCCCTTGCTCGCTGCGCCACTGGATTCAAGCTAGCCTGGCTGATGAAGGGTGATACCCTGAAACCGGTCCCAGGATGCTTGTTTCCTGTCCAGGGAGGACCTGGCCCAGCAGTTCGGGCTGGACTGTTCCCAGGGGGAACATGGTCAAGACTGATTTGCATATGGCTGGGTCCAAACTGGGTTGACGTGGCGAACAAAATAACGATGGATTAAACCCAGATCTGTGACTGGGGGTGAGTTTCAACACTCTGTCCATCATTTTATTTTGTTTTGGGATATTTGCACTGACAACATAGTAAGTATGTCTTACTTGAACCCACAGTTCGGCACAGGGTCAGCTCCCTGATAATATAACACAACAGATCTGTATCTGGCCCGAACAAAAAAATCTGAGACCTCAGAGCAATTTACATCAAGGGTTCTCTAAAGTCCCAGGTATACTCCTCAGCAGGGTCTTTCCATGCACCCAGTACTTTTTCTTAAGTCCTGTCATCTTGAGGAGTCCCTCTGATGGATTGACCCTCGGCGGTGACACAACTCCCGACTTCCCCTGTTCTTGTTCAGGTGTCGCAATCAGCAGGCAACAGACATAGATGCCCCATCCAGTCACTGGTAAAAAGGACTCCTCTACGTCTCCCTCCCCATTTCCCTAATCCTGAGTGTCCTTGTGAGATTTCAGTGAGAATCAATAGAGATTCTTTTGATCTGCACTTTCTGGACAAGGAAACCAAGGTTTCTCATTCTGAGACGCCTGTAGGTGGAACAGGAATGGAGTCTCTCCCTATCTCCTCCCTGAACACACCTTCTACATCAAGAAACCTCTAGAAACCTTAGCTCAACTAAGAACATCGGTCTTAAGGTTAATGGAAAGGAATTCCTGAATAAGGCTATCTCCCTTTCAGTCCCTACTTCACTGCAGACCTCTAGAAATACTTCCACTAATAAGGCCTGTGATCACTATTGGGCTTCTTTTGGTATATGGTATATGGTGTAGGGGTAGGACGTTTTCCCCTATTATTATCTACCACAGGTCCTAATATCCTCCAATTTTTACAGGAGGGTTTTGACAAAGGATTGTTGTTACGGCACTTAGATTGCAGTGGTCTTTCAAAATTGTTTAGTGGGTTTGAACTCTTAACAGACAGGCTTCCCCTTTCCAACTTGGGATTTACCTCTAATCTTATTCATTCTGCAGAAAACTCCCTTTGAGCCCCTTTAAACTACATCTGAAACATTCTTCACTCTGAAGGTCTTCACCCTAGTAGCCATAACTAGTGCTTGACGTTTAGGAGTTGAGTGCTATTATCTGTCAGCATTCTTACTTGAAGCTGTTTGAGGGTTGTACTTTGCTTACCCTCGATCTTCAATTCCTTCCAAAGGTCAATACCGACTTCCATGGAGGTCATAGGGTTGTTCTCCCTGCTCTACAACAAGACAGCACCAATCTAGACTCTTTAATTCACCTTCTGGATGTAGTGAGAGCAGCGAAGATTTACCTAAGAACAGCAGCTAAGTACAGGGTCTCAGATTCTCTTTTTATTTATTTCGGGCCAGTCAAGAGGGGAGAGAAGCCCTCTTCCTTCATCTTGACTAGGTGGATAAAGACAATAATCTCTGCAGTTTATCAAGACTGTTGTAGCGAACTCCCTGCTAAAATCAAAGCTTACCAGAAGAATGGCAGCTTCATGGGCTGAATAGGCAGGACTGCCCTTTGAAGACAATTGTACAGCAGCCACCTGGTTCTCTCTGTCCCCATTTATTTTGCTTTACAGATTGTATACAGGTAAGGGTTCTGAGTTGGGTCACAAATGATTTTAGGATGCATATTGACTAAATAAGATTATTTTCCTAATTTAATCCTAAATTAAATTGAGGACTTGGTATTCGGTATTGTTTTCTGCTTCTTTGGGGAGTGATCGAATGAAGGAGAATACCATTATTTTCTGTTCTGCTACTTGTCGCAGTATATATGACCCTCCACTCTGTTTCCGTCATAAGCCTCTAGTCAGGGTCCTGTCAAGGAACTGTAAGTGTTCTGAGAGGAGAGGTGTTATAAATGTACTTCCTCTTCACAAACATAGAAATAAAAGACAGCTTGGGAGGCAGTGATAGGAAAGTAGTGAACGGGACAGTCACTATTAGAGTAAATACTGGGACAGATAAATAAAAATGGAAGTAATGAAGATTACTGGTAAGTATTCTAAATTCTACAATTCGTTAAAACAGTAAGCAACTTATGCCCTTTTAAAATTTAAAGAAGGGAAAACTAAAAGAAAGAAAAAAGATATAGGGAAATAAAACAACAAAAAGGAGTAATACATTTTTAACAAAACTAGTCTATACATTTTAAAGAGCAGTATGATCTAGCTCTACAAAAGAGACAGTCTGAAAAGAGAACAAGGTCTAACCACTTGCAGAACCATTTCACAGGCTTTTCTCGGAGACAATCTGCCTAAGAAAGTATAAGACATATACTGTTACAAAAAATGTTTTGCAGTGCGTACTGGTTGAATAACAACAATGTATTGGAAAGGAAATAATAAGAAAAATTAAAATGGGTTTATCTTGTATTTGATTGTAGGGCTGGAAAATTGTCCCTCAGCCACCCAAGGACCTTGTTCCGTAGAGCCTGTCTGGGTTCATTGCTTGAATCTTTGGAGACATTAGTAATTACGTTGATTTTTGTTTACACTCTTTGTGATTTTGAGCCACTGAGATAAGCTATTCTGTTCCATTTGGATAAGATTTTCAGAGTCCTTGCCCAAACAGGCATGTTCAAAACCCTCTTATACATATTTGAGGTTTCAGTGAAAATGTCACCAGTGTCCACATCTAATGTTACTTGTCGTGCTGACTTTTCAACGATTAGTTTGTGAAAAAACAAAGGGAGTGTGGTTGTAATTACTTTGAAACATCCAGTGAAGGTTCAGACTTTGGTAATTTTTTTTGTTTTTTTTTAGTATTGGCTCCTCAGTGATTGGCAAACTATTGACTGTGTTGTCTAATTTTCCCATTCTGTCTTGACTGTTGTTAATCTTAATCCCATCTCTCTCCTTGACCTTTCCTCCTCTAACTCTGTACAAAGTCTCAGTATTTCCTTCTTTTTGTTTTCACCCAGCTCTCCAAATCCTCATATCAGTACACTCATTTTAGAGGAAAAGGGTGAGTGAGAATGTGTTGTGAGGACCTCTTAAATCCATGTTTGTTCCCCCTGTTTTAGTTTCATTTAGCTTCATTTTACATTTCATATTTTAGTCGTTTTACTATGCTTTTAGCAATGACTTTTTACACATTTTATAAGCTAAGTTTTAATCTAGGAAATATAGAGAACACACTGCTTGTTTAATTAGCCTTTACACGACATGTAATCAGTACTTTGTGTCCAAGGCTATGGCTTCTAAAAGCTAGACTCAGTATTGCATCAGGACTGTGCTTCCTGTGCAGTATGATTTCATTATATAAGTGAAGGACTGACCCGGGAGGGGTAGAGGGCATTCTGGCCACGACCGTCCTGGGACAAATGCTGTTTGACAAGATGTTCAGCTGCGCTAGCCTGCCAGCCATGAAAGGATTGCCATCTCTAAACCAGGCTGGCTTCTGGCACCGTCTTCAGGTATGGGGCTAATTCCTTAGATTGGGTAAGGCAGGGGGGTACACCCGCTATGCTCTAGAGTATAGTTTTATGGTTAGTAGCAACTTATATAAACTATAGAACATCTTGATCTACATTGACCATGGTTGAACTGTTCATCTCTTCACCCTGTTTATAATGCTGATTGTTTTGTCTGCCTAATTATCCCAGCTCACTTGCTTTATGATAGATTGTGATTGTTTCAATAAATGTATTGAACATGTATCCCATACCTCATTTGTCTCGCCTTGGCCTGCATGATTAATATAACAAAAGGGTAAGATCTGTTTCCATTACTTCTTTGGGGAGTCAGAGTGTCATGTTCAGGTTGCCACAATCACCTTCTTACTCCAGTTGGTTTGGGATAAGGTGCGTCACTGTGAGCTGGCCAGGAATTGGGCCAAAAGTTTCCTTGTCACCTCAAACTTCTAGTCTCCTCCGACTTCTGTCAAGAATTGCTAGAACAGACTGTGGGTGCTCGATGTTTGACACCCTAACTGATCCACTGTTTTCTCCATTTTCCACATTTGAGTGTGTTTTACTATGAAAGGGCTGGACATTGGATTTACTTGTTATAAGGACGGGACAAGGGTTCTGGTATTCATGTATTGTGACTCAAAAAAACATATTATGTATTTGAATGTATTTCATCTTATGAGTGACTTTACCATAGAAAGCAGTTTTAAAATTTGACTGCTCCATTGATGATAGCTTGTGATATGAATAGTGCAGTTGATATGGGTGATATGATAATTTTTACTTCACCTTCTACCACTTTCTAGACTCACCCAGGAGCCCTCCTAACACCGACACTACATTGCCCTCAGGATCCCTAATACATAAATTTCTATAGCTAGGATTAGGGTGAGGTTGTTTAATTGCATGTCTTTGTGCTTACCACCAGTCTGGTCTAGAAACCACCATGCGGAAACTGCCTGAGTAACAAATGCTGGTGACAAAAGAGTTAGCAGAAGAGATGGACAAGTGAATTATCCTAGAATTGCTGCCCCTGCAGGCATTCCGACCACATATAGAGATACGTCCCTCTTGCCTCACTACCTCTCCAGCAGGTGTCAGTGGTATTTGTCATGGCTTTGAGATATGCCTGTGTCAAGTACCAGCGTAACAATTTTAAAAGCATTACCGTTATGCTGGAGGTACATAGACATAACCAGTTATGCAACTGTATAGCCGTGGCATTTTTCACATAACTATGGACCGGCTAGGTAATCCATCATCTGCTGCATAATCTGCAGATTTTTCCAAAAACAATTTAGTTTCTAGCGTACATGATTCAAAAGTTAGTTAAATCGAAGTGACACGTGTTCCTGTGCAGTGAAAAGTTCTGTGCATATATTGATGTCTCACCTTTCTGTTGCTTATTGCTATGCTTGGGTTTTGAACTGATGTGCATCCTATGCTCAGACACTGTTAATAAGTGTAAAAATTACAAAATAATGAAGTAATACTATTAGAAATTCTGCTGCATTAAGCCGCATAATTTGATTTTTCTTGCCACATAATTTAGACAACCTTCCATATAATTTGCCCCTTTCCTCCTGCATAATTCTAGTGGCCCTGCATATGGAGCACTGAGCGGCCCATGTTCATATTAGCACCAGTCTCCCTCTGTTAGTTCTAAGTTTAGGTCTTCTGCCCACTTGCGTGTATAGGGAAGTTATGTCACGGGGTAGTGTTAACCAAAGCTTTGTATAGGTGTAACAGCATTCTGAAGGTACCCTCTTCCGTGTACGTCTTCAATAACAGTTGTATCGTGCATGCCTTGCATGGAAATCTCCTGTTTAATTGCCCAGTGTAGAAGCTGTGTAATCCAGTAGAGATTTTGGGAACCTAACTGAAAGTTGTTCACATATTGATCTCTCTTCTTGGGTGAGCCCTCTGTATATATTTGCCCCAGGCATAACGTCTCCCACCCACCCTGGGATCATTAATTAGTGTTTGTCCATTATCCCCGATTGAAACTCCTAGTTCCCTACCACAGGGATCGGGGGGAGGGTATGTTGTGATGCCCCTTGCAGCTTTTGACCAGTATTGTAGTCATTTTCATGGACCACCTCAAGGCAAGTATGCAGCCTTGGGACTGTGGTGGTAACCATTGAATATGGTGAAGGGGAAGGCAGCTATCTTGCTCCATCTTGCACCAGGGCTTGTCCACATCTGGGCAGCACAATAGTAGAGCTGGGGAAATCTGTGCCGCCAATAGGTATCACTCAATGTCGAGCACCCCAGGCCCCCATCACCAACAGGGATTCAGGCCGGACAGGAACAGAAGAGGTACAGTAGTCAGGGCAAAAAGTTTTTTTTAATGTAATTAATCCTACCCACCCAAGAAATTTCTACCCTCTCCCATCTGCATAAATCTTTAAACAGCATGCCCATGATTGTTGGGACATTGCATGAAAACACCCTGTCGAGTGAGGGAGGGTTCGAACTGTCCCCTCCCCCTGTCACCACCCACCACTCAGTTGGAATCAGTTCTGCACCATGATCGCCTCAGATTTGGCATAGTCTCCACCTACCTCCATTGCCGTCGACTTCTGGTAATTCATTTTGAATTACGCCGGCAGTTGGAAGCGCTGTACCTCTGCCATAATTGCGAGCACCAAATTAGTTCCCATTTGGCCGTTAGGCCCATAATTGACAGACAAGCTATAATCCGGCGATACATAGGTTCCATCATGAGAAACAAAATCGGGGACGAGAGGGAACAGCCCTGCCATGTGCCCCTAGTAATGGGTATCGACTGGGAGCAGCGGGAGCCTAACTTAATTTTTGTGGAGGGTTTGACACAATTGGCCGGTACAAGTGCTTTCATCTGTGGGATCAGGTAGACCTTTCCAGTCTCTTTGTTAGAAATGACCAATGGACTTGGTCGCTGAACTTCACATCAACAAGTGCAAGAAAAAGTACCTTGTCTGTGCCTATGGCCGTTGCCTTGTTGACTGCATTGATGGCCAATAGAATGCTGTAACCTGTTTGTTGGTGTCTTATAGAGCTATACTGAAATGGCGACATCAACCGCAGCCAGATCGTGCCTAGGCGGCGTGTGAGGATTTTCACAAGAACTTTTACATCAGTATTCATAAGTGTGATCGGTCTATACGAGCCACACTCTTGCGGGTCTCTATCTGGCTTAATAATAAGTGCTAGAACGTACTCGATCATTGATAGTGTGACTTCTAGCCCCAATTGGGATTTCTAATTCCACTCATGGAGAAATCTGGCAACTCTGCGTTAGTCTTGTAGCACGGTGTTCCAGACAAATTCCCCTAATCACTGTTGTCAGAATTTTTTTTCCCCGTTCGAGCAACGTGAGGACAATGGGACCAGCGCAAGACTCCAGAATGTGAGCTGGCGAGTGAGATTTGGTGTCCCCTCACACGATTTCTGATCTCTGGGAGGACTTCCAGTGAGATTTTCTAATGCAGGCGGTCGCAGGAGCAGTCGTGGTTAGAGGGCTGCTTCTCGAGTTGATTTTCTACATGAGCAGCAGCAAAGACAGCTGGAATGGCTGCGTGTTCTTGTGTACCATGTGGTGGTGTTTGTGCTGATCGCAGAGCAACATGCATTTTTTCTGACTGATGGCGGAACTCAGTGGAATCTCGCAGAGTTTATTAGTAACTCAGCAGAATTCTGCAGAATTTAATTCTGCTGAGTTCCAAGCACCCCTAGTCATCTCTCAGGTGTCCAGGAACAATCTGAATATCTTCACCAGGAAAGGCGTTGGAATCCCAGCAAAGGTTTTGTAAAAGGAGTTTAGGAACCTGTCCGGTCTGGAGGACTTATTAAGGGAAATGGATTTAATAGTGAATAGGATTTCGTCCTCCGTTATGATGTTTTCTAGTTTGTCGCTGACCTCAGGGTCAGGTTCGGCAGGGAGAACATCTGCCACATAGCTATCTTGTTCCATGGGGGAACACGGCTTGCTGCTGTGCAGAGACGTGTAATACCGTGTGATTGTCTCTATGATTCCTAGTTCTGATGTTCTGAGACTCCAACTGGGGTCTAACATAGACTGAATATGGCTCTGCAGTTGGTGAGCACTTTTCTTGTGGGCAAGCAACGTGTCTGCTTTATCTCCTCTCTCATTGTAGAGCTGCTTGTCTCAAACAATTTATGAAATGCATCTTTAGTCAGAGCTCTCCATAAAGACAGTTGGGTTCTACAGCAAGGGCTGGATTTGAAGTGTTTTCTCAATCTGGCTACTTCGGCTTCAAGCACTAAGCGTTTGGCCCAAGGCAACCACAAGAACGTAGAGGTATGGTTCATAAATGCCCCTCTTATGTCTTGCTTTCCATGAAATAATTTACTACTGCCTCCCAAACATTCTCAGGGAGGACCAGGTCAAAGAACAATATTTGGTTCATTCTCCATAAGTGGAGATGTGGGTTGTCGGGTGCAGCTGTTCGCATTATTGACAGTGGTGCATGATCTGACAAAAACCAGGTCTCTATTGCAGAGGACTCTACTGAGGAGTAGACCTAGTTGGGTATCAAAAATTTAGTCAGTCCTGGAGTGTGTTTGATGTACATGGGAGTGCTATGTGTAGTTCCTTTTCATTGGCCGATATCAATACGACTATTTGTGTGTCATCTGCATAAGAGATGGCAAAAAAGCCAAAACGTCTAATAAGCTCGGCCAATGGGTGACATAGACATTAAACAGGGTCAGGCTAAGAGAAGGAGCCATGTGGCACTCAACTTGGAAGAGAAAAAGGGACAGACGCAAACTCACAAAGAGCTAATACTTGCTCTTTATCTTGCAAAAATGAAGTCAGATGCGAAAGAGCAGAATCTCTGAAACCAATGGCCTCTAGTCGGCTTATAAGAAAAGTGTGTCGGAGATCTAACACAATCAAGGCCACCTTCCCACCTTGATCATCCCCCCTTCTTATTTCTTCTGAGGATAACATAAGGGCTGACTCTGTACTATGGTTTGCCCTAAAACCAAGTTGGTAGGAATCTAAGATGTGATTAGAGTCAATGAAGGACAAAATCTCCTGATTCATTGCCTTTTCCTGGATCTTGGCTGGGAAAAGAAGACTCGAAATTGGGCGATAACCTCTGACATCTTGCCGATCCAATGGTCGTTTTTTTTTTTTTAATTAATCAGAGGAAGACTCGATGCTTTTTTTTCCAGGATGCAGGGGACTTTCCCTCTAACATAATCTTATTTTAGAGATCTGTAAGTGGTATTGTAACTATATCAGAAACCGGATGCAAAATATGAGGAGAGCAAGGGTCCAAAGGAGCCCCAGATTTAATAGACCAAATAAGATTTGCAACCTTCTGTGCTGTAAATAAAGAAAAACCATCGAAAGTATTGAGGTCCTCGTTAATGTTAGCATCCTGACTTACGGCAGAGATCTCATGCCCATAGGTGCAACGGAGAGGCCCCGTCTGGACCATGGTAAAAGCTTGAAAGATTAAATCAACCTCTTAGACTGAAGGAAACTGGCTAGATTTTTGCAAAAAGATTGGTCGGGGACAGAAGGCCATAGTATTGCTTATGCTAGCAAGATGATTCACTGTTTTAAAAAGTTCTCTGGTACTATTCTTTGCAGACTCTATTCTTTCGTTAAAATACTTCGTTTTAGTGGAGTTAATTAGCTTTTTATAGTCGCAAAGGAGAGATGTGTAAATAGTTTTTTTGTGTTTGGCAGTACTTATTCCTCCATTTCCGTTTCTGTGCTCTGCACTTTAGTTTACGTTCTCTGATCTCCTGCTAGGAGCAAGAGGCCTTTCCCTCCGTTTAGTTCTAATTATTTCTGGAGCTAATACTGAAACAGCAGCGCCTATTCATTGTGCAAATTCAGAAGTGGCTGCATCAACGCTGTTGAGAAGGGGAGTATGTTGTTTTCCAGAATAGCCGCTAGTTTATCTGGGGTGGCATTTTTCCATGCTCTGTACTTAGAGATGACTGATCTAGCATTTTTTCAGGGAAGTTTTGATGCAAATTTTTAAAGAAAGGAAGATGGCCTGGTGGTCAGACCATACTAGGGGCAGGATTTTACAGCAACTGAGAGTCGGGTTATTAGTAAAGACGCCATCCAATGTATGGTTTGCGTCATGTTTAGGGGTGTTGATAATCTGTCTAAAATCACAAGCACCAACATTATCTAGACATTGTTCTGTATCCTTGTTCCCAGTTAATTCCTAATGGAAATTAAAATCACTAATAATGCTAAAGTTTTCCAACCCCATGCAGGATTCAATAATCTCTTGGAGTGATAAAATGAATTTGTCCCTAGGACCTGGTGGCCGTTAAACGAGAATGCCATTAAATCGTTCGTGGCTGTTTAATTTGATCCTAAACACCAATGCTTCCCTATCATAGAGAGAGATGGGCTCAAACGAGGCCTTGAAATTATTACGATACATGATTGCAATCCCTCCACCTCTTTTTGCCTGCAGGTCTACTCTGTTTCCATTGAAACCTAGAGTTAAAGCGACTTTAAAATCTTGGTCTGATGGGGAATCCGCCCAAGTTTCTGTAACAAAAATGATGTCTGGTTTATGGTGCTCAATAAAATCCCTGAAGACATATTCGTTTTTTTACCAATGACTGAGTGTTTAACATTATGCAGGTAATTGTCCGTTCTGAAACGACACTACATGATTTATGCTCCCCATTGGATAAAGGTAATTCATCTGTGAAAGGTGAAGACAAATATTTTCTTGGTGGCATGCGTGGAATTAATCTGTGACAAAGTGAAATTATAGATTGAGCAATGATGGAGATTAAGACTATGATTGTGAACATAAAAGAACAGTGAGTAAATGTACCCTTTTCCCGAGAATAAGTAACGCTTCCAAAGAATAAGCGTAAATGGTGGAAGAGCCAGGGGTCCTGGCACAATCAGGGCAGAGACAAAATATGGGCCAGCATTGGGGGGTGGAGTGGTCAAGGATGTGACCAAATCCCCAGTTGCAGCAAAACATCTCGGGCCAAAAACTAATGGGGGAAACAAAAAGCAGAAATCGGGTCCAGCATCCCCCTTCTCGGACAACAGGCTCCTCTGCAGGTGAGACTACTTAGAAATAAAAAGTAAAATTAAATTAAAAGTGAGAAAGCAAACCCATAAAATCACAAAAAGAGTCTATACAAAAGCCTGATTACAGCGGAAACAGTAACGTGGAGCCAGGCACCTCCAAAATAGCTTCTAGGAAGTCTACTAGGAAAATAAAAGATTCTTGTGCTGTGCGGTGTCAGAGTGCTAGTCAGAGACATTTCAGGAATTGTATGACGCAGGTTGTACACTGGATGGAAAGAAATTGTCTGAAATTAAACTCAGCCAAAACTGAGGTTCTACTTTTTGGTAATAATATCTCTTTCTGGGATGTTATATGGAGGCCATCAAGCCTAGGTTCACTTTCGACCCTAAAGGTTAAAAATCTGGGAGTCATTTTTGATCGGGATCTATTCTTGTCAGAGCAAGTTAGACAAAACCACACCAGCTTGTTTTTACCGTCTTGGAACGCTGAAAAAGATCTTCCCTTTTATTCCTCCGGCTCTCCAGAAGATTGTAATCCTCGCATTGATCACGTCAAAAATCGACTGTTGCAATGCCCTACTTTGAGGCTTTCCGACTAATGTGTAAACTTCAGATTTACAGAATGCGGCCGCATGGCTGCTTTTGAAGATTCCCATATTTGGGTCTGTCCCTTCGGAACTTGAATTGGCTCCCGGTTCAGGAAAGGATCACATTAAAAACCCTTTGTATTGTTATATCCAAAGGATCTTTAAGTGGTACATACCTGGACGTACTCTTCGATCTGGCTCGGTCAATATTAGTGCTGCCCCTAAAATTAGAAACGCAAGGTGGGACGGCAGGAGTTTCATCTACTGTGCTTCCAGACTGTAGAACTCTCTTCCATTGTCGTTACGCTCTCAACCCAACCTGAATGCTTTCAGGAAGAGGTTGAACACCTTGCTTTTTTCTTAGGCTTCTAAGATTCTTTCATTCAATACTCTCTGTTTATCTACCTTCAATTAGATTTCATCTTAATCTTTGCCGTTGTTAGGGATGCTAGTGCCAAGACGCCCTTTGTGCAATCGAACACTTTATAAACTTTACTTACTTAGTTCCAGTCTCCCACGTGATGTCTCCGCCAAACAGCGATCAACTTCAGGTCATCCAATCTTTGTCTCAGAGGGGTTGGGGAGATGACTGTTGCCATGTCGGATGTGATCTGTCAATACTGGGTCCCAATGCCACGTTAAAGTCTTCCCTCAACACAAGACTGGCACCTGTGTGGCCAAGAAGGGGAATAAACAATTAAAAGAAAACTGTCTTTGCTGTCAGTGGGGCCTTAAACGGAAGCCGCAGTCACGGTCTCTTTCCATGCGGTCCCCACAATTAAAATTGCCTTCCACTCTCCATCCCTAAAGGCAGTTGGTCCCAGTCTGTGTGCCGTGGCACCTTAGTGCGCTGTCAAAAGTAGCCAGGGGCGCAGCACACCAAGGCTTTCCGATTTTCTATTTGAAGAAATAATAGCCGGGTAACATCTGGATAGAAATGTGAGGTTTTCAGTAAAAGCATAAAACCTCTAAAGTTTTCCACTAGATGGCAGCAGAGCATTATTTATACAGTGTAGAAGTGAATGTTACTTGTCCCTTCAGCCTACTGCAGCAGTTTCTGCTCTGACCTGCATTTCAGCAAAGAGAGAAATGGAAGCCTCAACTGCTGCAGCTTTTCATATTCGAGAAATGTGAGAATGGAAGCTGGGCACAGGGCTTAGATAGCCATCTTGAATAGTGCTTAGAGGCTTGTGTTGCCCTTCTTCTCCTAAGGCAAGCAGTGAACTTCCTAAGGGCCATATGAAGCCAGTGTCATCACGTTCTGGGCTGGAATAGCCGTGCCTGGTCTTTTACGGGATACTTTTAAGGAACAAATGTACCTCTTATAATGTTTTCCTTTTTGTCCCCTCTCTCACTTTGGCTCTCTCTCTCATCTGAGGATAGTCTCTCATTTCCTGACATTGCACCACTAATTACCAATAAAGTACTTTTTTGGCACCTTCAGCTTATTTTGAGCATGACCATCTGCAAAAGATGAATACCAAAGAAATGTACTATAAAAAGATATTAAATGCACACATTTCTGTTGTCCCATTCTTAACCTCATACATTTTTTAATATAACGTGTATGATTGATTGAGAGCGATTCTCTCAAACAAATTGACATTTTCGTTTTTATTTGAAATAAGAGAATAAGAAATCAAGCAAGGCAAGGCTTAGTCCTTGTATTATTGTATATGTAATGTCCAGCTTTCCTTGCTTTATAAGGCTTCTTTATCTCCACAAAAGACCAAGTAACTCCAGTAACAGCTATGTCAGCCCAGAAACTGACACTGAAAACGCAGAACTATATACAGTGCCTCCTGACGTGCAAGTGCAAACATTTCATATTGTTAGGTAACTTGTCATGGGGAGAAAAATGAATGGTAGGTTGTAGAGAAACTAAGGATTTTGTTGATTACCTGCTTCTGTTAAGGAGAACCCAGTAGTGAGCCCATCTCTGTCCCCCTCCACTCCCTTCAGGTAGGTCATCAACCCTGGTATGGACCCATGTTTCTCCTGTGGCATGCTCTAAACTATTTTGGAGTGAACCCACACTACTTAGGAATTTGAATGTGCCTGCCTGAGGAAGGAATTTGCCTTCAACATTAAATTGTGTACTTTCATTGTAAAGTTTTATGTTGACTTTTTACAGTGCTCTGCTACCTAGTGTTGAGGCTCAATCTGGTACCATCAGACTAGAGGCAATAAAGTTCAAAAAAGAAAAAATAGATAGCAGACCTTCTCTATCATACACCCAGGATCTGAAACAACATTCCTGAATCTTGCCTCACAAACCCTGCTCAGGAACGACCTAAAGACACTCCTCTTTAAAGAGCACTACATCACAATGCAGTAACAGTTCACTTCTCCGAGAACCCCGTCTCCCTCCAATCAGTTGTTGACACTGCAGGGGGCTCTGTAGTGAATAGGATAGGATTTCATCTATGATTATAATACATTTATCCCAGTTATTTTCAGGGAGAAAAATGGAAGTACTTGTCCATATATTTTTCACCGTTTGACGAATCTTCACAAAATGTTCCAAAAAAAGTGGCCCGATGATTCTTGTTGCACATGGAAAGTTTCGGGGTGATCTGTCCAGTGGAGGCCGTGAAAAAGGGGGCTAAAGAAACATTGCATTTCCCACATGTTAATTCCCATAGGACCTTTCAACACGTCAGCCCGGACCACTAGACGAAATTACACCAAATTTGGCAGAAAGCTAGCTGCCGGTACGCAAATTGTGCTTTTTGTCATTTATTGTATATACGTTCAGTAGTTTAGGAGATATTTAGGGACAAATACATTTGTATGTCTCTGGCCGCGAATGTTTTGCAAATACACATACAAAAAGAAGTGCTGCTATTGGCTTAACGCGACCTGACTAGAAAGTTGCAACCGCCATTTTATTTCATAGAATACAGTTCCCGGGTGTGAAAATTCAAATTGAACGTGCCATAAGGGGACAGGGTGAAGGTACCCTGACCCCAGGGGTGTGATATAGGTGTGTTTCAGGGGCAAATTATAGATTTAATATAATTTTGTGTCACAGCGTGTTCACGAATTTCCACGAATTATTCGCAAACCTTTGGAAGAAAAACCACAGACTCATTCATACACTAATTCATTCACTCACATGCACTCAGAGGCTCAGCTGCTCACTTACACACCCACTCAGACACTCATCAGCCCACTCAGACCCACTCATAGACTCATGCACCCACTTTCAGAGACACTCACTGAAAAAAACCAAAGGTCACAGGGACGTTATAGTTAGGTTCTGAATTTACTTGTACAAAACCATAGAAATTCAGCAGTTAGTTTGTTCAAGTAACTATAACTCACGCGCCAATGGTAACCATAACTCGCACCTTCGCTATGCACATATCCACATATTATGTCATCGATGAGATCTTGTATGGCATCTTTGATATCACTGCAGCATTTGCAATAACATTATTGATAAGAAAACTCTGCATGGCAAGGGCGCGAGTTATAGTTACTTGAACAAACTCTAACTATAACTCACGCCCTATGGTAACCATAACTCGCACCTTCGCTATGCACATATCCACATATTATGTAATCGATGAGATCTTGTATGGCATCTTTGATTTCACTGCAGCATTTGCAATAACATTATTGATAAGAAAACTCTGCATGGCAAGGGCGCGAGTTATAGTTACTTGAACAAACTCTAACTATAACTCACGCCCTACGGTAACTATAACTCGCACCTTCGCTATGCACATATCCACATATTATGTCATCAATGACATCTTGTATGGCATCTTTGATATCACTGCAGCATTTGCAATAACAACATTGATAAGAAAACTGTGCATGGCAAGGGCGCGAGTTATAGTTACTTGAACAAAACTCTATCTATAACTGCTGAAATTCTATGGTTTTGTACAAGTAAATTCAGAACCTAACTATAACATCCCTGTAACCTTTGTTTCTTTCAATGAATATATATTTATATATCCATATATATATATCTCGTCACAGCCCATGTAATCCATGTGTACCATCACCATTAAAAGCAAGCCTTAAACCATAGACATAAAATAAATATTTGTTTGTGTGTGTGCATATAAAGAAAAAACATTCAATAATTAAAGTGAGATGAACAAATTTCAAAAAGCAAACTTTTGTGAATATACACCAAATAAATCAATAGGTGAATTCACATTTCCATGATTAAGCATCAAAATGTAAATTGTGCTGGTAGATATTAAACCCTGATAAGCGACTTAAAAACCTACTGGCCAAGTGGCCACACAATTATTACATAATACTCAAAGAATCAAATTTGTGTTTGCGTATTACCAAAAAATTTAATTGTCAACCTTCATGATTGATGTGTACATGTTTGTAAAAAAACAAAATATATCATGATAAATAACATGGAAAAAGTAAGGGCTATGCGGTCTTGCAATTAATACAAGAAATGATGAGGAAGACAAGCTGCGAAGATCAACCCCTCTCACTATCTCGAGAAGGAAAAACCATGACTCACATATGATTACTCATCATACTGGCCCAGTGGCCATAAGTCTTGTAAATAATGTCACAAAATCTCTCCAAATACCCACAATTTGACAAGAATATGTTATTGCGTGTTTTTGCATAATCACATTCTTCAACTCCCTGTGCACATCAAAAAATATGATTCCAGGATAGCCAACACAGCTAATCCTCTCTGAGAAACTTATTTCACTACTTGGTTTAATTATTCTAAAGAATGTTCATCGAAGGCCAATTACAATTAAAATAAAATACAATTGATGAAATACCAAGAGAAACTAACTGTCTTCTAGTAATTTTATTCTGAGTCAATTACAGTTCAGTGCAAATCAAAGTTCAGCTAATATGTATATGAAGATCCTCATCCACATTCAATCTCCAGGAAATTTGCTGTTGAGGAGAATGATGTATAAAGAATCTAACAGTCTGCACCTCTCCGTGTCAGGACAATCCTGGCACTCCCAAAAAAGAATAACTTGTCAGGATTATGTTCATGCACTTACCTCCAGAGCCTAGCTACAGGATAATTAGGGTCATCATTCTTGATCGCCCTAAGATGTTCGAGAACCCTTTTCTTCACTGGGAAGATTGTATGGCTTACATACTGTTGGTCACATGGGCAAATCAAAACATAAACACAATAATCACTATCATAAGTGATGAATTTATTTATGTTGTCAAACTTCCCTGTCTGTAACTGATATGTTGACTGAGTCTTGCTCCGTTTACAAGCCTTGTATCTTCCAAATTTAAAGAAACCCAGTTGTTCCTTTAGCCACCCTTCCTTTTTCTGTCTTCGCATGTAACTATGCACAAGGATGTCCCTCACTGATCTAGATTTCCCATGGGTCACCAGTGGATGGGGTGACATTTTTTCACCTATGACTAGTCTGACCTGACCAAATGCCAGTGTTTATTAAGTTTACTCCCGTATTTGAACTTCCATAAATTCACATGCTTGAATCATTCCCCGTCCTTGAGATGGGAGTCCCCGGTATATTTAATTAAGTAGTATTAACATAGGTTTAAACCTATATTTCCTTAGGCCTCTCAGTTAAGCACTCTATCAGAGTCATTTTAAGAAAAAGGACCACACTTCAGGGTCCACCAATCAGGTGATGCCACCCTCTAGAACTTTCCTGAGAAAAGCTCCAGCACCTCAGATTTTCTCCTCAGAATTCTGCTCTATTCTTCACATCCTTTGGCATAACTTGAAGGTTATACTCTTCAAAACCTATTCTGACTGATTGCTGATAAAGCCTACAACATGTCTGACAAGGAAAATAAGGGTTTGTTCAGATTCTGCAAAGAGATTACACTCTGAAGACCCTCCACAGAACTGCATATACTGCTTTTACCCAGACCACTTTGCCAAGGACTGCAAGGTTTGTCACACCTTCTCTTCTAAGACCATGAAGGATAGAGAGGGCAGATTATTAATATGGCTGCAGAAACTAAAATCTAGAGACACCCCAGTCTCTGATTCAGACAGCGATGATTCTTCCAGCAAGTCATCTAAGAGACCTAGATCTCATTCAAGGTCTTCCTCCGAGCAGCCAAGAAAAGCCCGCAAAAAGACCATCTCAGGGTCTTACAAAGGCTGCAGCCCTCTTTCATCACCTCACAAACTCTCCACAAAAGGGGAAAGAGGACATGTCAGCAGTTCTGAAATGCCTAGAAAATCATCATCTGTGCCTCCATATAAGTCTGCTGAACCATTTAAAAGGCCTTCCTCTGCTCCTACAGTTGACAGGCCATTGGCCAAAACTATACAGTCGACGACAATCTCATCGACGGCAGCGATGAATGCTATTCCACCGTCGATGACGGTTTCTAGATTAATACCGTCGACGGCTGCTCCAACGACGATGAGTCTTCCACCGTCGACAAGGACAGAAGACCTACATGTCATCACTGTCTATGACAGTAACTGCGGTCTCCTCATTGCTGGGTTCATCGTTGACGACCCAGTCGAAGGTAGCTTCCACCACGAAGGTTATGATTTCCATGCGGACATCGACGAGTGCTCAGAATACACCGTCTACGACTCCGTCAGCTAGCTCGTCAACAAGGGACAAAAATCAGCAGAAGTCAGGAAACAGCAAGAATTACTCCGGAGCATACTTCTCTTAGTAAGATAACCCCTCGTATTCCAGTACATCTTTTGGAGAGTGATGATTACTCGGATGATGAGGGTCCTTTTGGGACAGCACACAGCCCCTCACAGTTGTACGTAAATTATGAGGATGATGATAAGGAGTACGGCGAAGCTTATGATCCACAGTACTATGCAAGTGATCAACCATATCAGGAGGATTTGTATATGCCAAGCTCATTATTATCTGACCTCAGAGCGAGGCTAGCCGACTACAGTAGGTGCTTTCTTCATACAGAACAGGTGAAACCTCAACCTCCTTCATCGCCTGTTTCAAGAGTAGCCATCCCACGTCAGAGGCCAACCACTGTACTGCTGTCAAATGTGGCCACACCGGATATGACCCTTCCACATGAGACTGACATATCGGAGGAAGGTGAGCTCCTCGACAACCAGTCAGAGTGGGAGGAGTATATTATTCCAGCTCCTCCTTCACATCCAAAAGTAGATTCACCTCCAGATGACATCGGAGGATTCCATTATCTTATGGAAAGAGCAGCTAAGCGTTTTGCACTTCCAATGCCATCCAAGCAAACTGATTGTTTTCTATATGATTTTAAAGACCCCTTTCAGTAATCAGTACGCTCCATGCCACTGGTCAGTTACATATGGGAGGAGGGTTTGAAAGTTAAGCAAAACCCTGCTACAGTCACAGCAGTACTTCCTCGCTTGGATAAGAAGTACAAAGCACCGGAAGATGCCCCAGCATGCTTGACTGGTCACCCCCATCCAGATTCGGTGGGAACACAAGCAGGCCAGAGAAGATTCAAAAATTCCTCTGCTCCAATTTCCTCACCTCCCGACAAAGTGGGCAGACGATTAGACAGCATCGGTAAAAGATTTTCATCAATCTCCAGTCTCACTGTAAGAGCGGCTAACTCCCTGGCAGTGTTAGACAGAAATGATAGGCAATTATGGGCTGACATCGCCCCCATATCTTGATCAGTTGCCGGAGGACATGAAATCAGAGGCTAGAAGGACATTGCATGAGGGAGAACGCGCATCAGCGGAAATAATAGATTGTGCGATGGACATAGCCACTACTGCGCTTTGTCAGCTTGCAGGTGCGGCTGTCCTCCGAACACCAGGTTGGCTGAAGGCCACATCATTCCGTCCGGAAGTGCAGAATAAGATTCTAGATCTTCATTTTGATGGTCAAGCGCTGTTTGGCAAGCATATTGATGAGGCATTGCAGTTGATTAAATCCGACACGAAAACTGCAAAACCTTAGGGTACACTACAGTTTCGCAAGCCTTTCTTTCGAGCCACAAGAGGGCGTGGAATGCTTTCATATAGGGGAGGCTACCAGCAATTCAGATATCCGTCGTTTGCTTCCTCCTCTCAGCAATTTCATCAACATTACACCCAAAGACAGTCGCCACAAGCGGCGTATACTAAGTCTGCCACCAGGGGACGGTCAGCTCATCCAACTAAAGACTCGGCTGGCATAGTATGTTGTGTCCAGGGCTCCGGCTACCCGCAACCATATGCCCCTAATTCTAGGTGGAAAAATATCTTTGTTTCTCCAGCAATGGCAAACCATAACATCGGACATTTGGGTCTTATAGCTGATAAAGTGTGGACACACACTTGAGTTTGTCCAAATGCCTCCTCCCAATCCTCCTCGCAGAACTTCCCTAAAGTATCCAGAACAACTCAAGAGAGAGATCAACAAAATGCTCCTCGAGGACTCAATAGAAAGGGTGCCTCCATCACAGCGAGTAAAAGGTTTTTACTCTAGATTCTTCCTCATTCGCAAAAAGTGTAAAGACTGGATACCGATCCTCGATCTCAGAGAATTAAACACCTACTTGAGAAAACAGTCATTCCGCAGTACCTGTACCTGAGATTCATAGTAGCCAGAAGCCATTTTCAATTTCGAGTCCTTCGATTCGGTCTAAAATCAGCTCCACGAATATTCACAAAGTGCCTAGCTCCTACTGCAGCCTTTCTCAGGAGAAGAAAACATCAAGTATTCCCCTACTTATACGACTGGCTGATAAATGCAGAAACCTATTCGGCAGCACACAGGTCAACAAGAAAGTGCATTGCCTTACTCAACAGCTTAGGCCTGACTATCAGCTGGGAGAAATCCAAACCTCAACCATCACACACGATCACTTTCTTAGGGGCAAACCTAGACACTCAGTTCACCATGGCCTACCCCACTGTAGAAAGACAATAGAAACTGCTATATCTTGCAAAGTCAATACAAAGAAAAAAATACATTTCAGTACGCCTTTACAAGTCCTGGGGATGTTGTCTTCATGCATACCTCTAGTTCTTCTCTGCAGACTCAAAATGTGCCCCCCTGCAAGAGCAGATCAATCTGCTATGGCTCCAGGTTTCAGGAAGCTTTGAAGATCAGATTAAAATTACTCCAGCAATCACCAAGGCTCTGGTGTGGTGGTCTCAGGAACATCATCTTTCTATCGGTCTATCTTTTCTTCATCGCCCAGCCCTGTGGACAATCACCACAGATGCCTCTCTGGATGGTTGGAGAACGGTTTTGCAAGACCTACAAATAAGTGGCAAATGACCACCAGAGTTGCAAACAGTTCACATCAATCTGCTACAGCTGAAAGCATTCCGCATAGCTTTTCAGGCTTTCCTCTCAAAGATTGCAGATTCAAAGGTGGTAATAAGAACAGGCAACACCACTACAATGCATTACACCAACAAACAGGGAGGCACAGGATCTCTTCCTCTCTCCTGGGAAGCTCAGGAGATTTGGAACTGGGCTGTACAGCATGGCATACTCCTCACAGCAGTTCACCTTCCAGGCATCCAGAACAGGATAGCAGACTCGCTCTGCAGATAAAAATCAATACGTCACAAATGGGAACTAGACCAGTCCACGGTCAACCACATTTCTCAGTGATGCTCACCCAACCTCGACCTCTTCACCAGCCGGTCAAACACTAAATGCCAATACTACGCAAGCTGGCATCACCAGAGGGGATCGTGGGGGAATGCGTTTTCCATAGCATGGTCAGGAATCTTTGCATACGCTTTTCCACCAGTTCCCTTGATCACGAGAGCCCTAACAAAGATGAAGAGAGAACCATGCATGCTAATATTAATAGCCCCCTACTGGCCTCGTCAACATTGGTTCACGGAGCTTCTTCTCCTGTCAGTGAACCCTCGCATCTCAATGAGAATATATCCACATCTGCTAACAATGAACAACAAACAAATCTTACATCCGAATCCTCAATCAATGCAGTTATCAGCATGGCTCCTGAGCACCTTGAGTTTGCAAACCTAAACATTCGGCAGGAGTGCAGAGATATAGGCCCTCATTACGACCTCAGCGGTCTTTTTGCAACACCGCTGAGGTACCGCTGTGCTGAAGACCGCCAGTGGTGGCAGTCTTCCACGCCGCGTACTATGACCACTGGCAGCCCTCCACCTTTTTCCGTACGGAAAGCCGCCAGCAGCCATACTGGCGGTCGGCGGGAAAGTGGAGGCTGCTCAACCTCCACCGCCACGTCAACAGAACACCGCCCACAGAATCACGTCCCATGATTCGGTGTGGCAGTGTTCTGGTGACAGTGTGCTGGTGGCGGAGCTGCCTCCATGGATCCCGTCCCCTCCCGGAGGGCCAACAGACAAGGTAAGTTGATAGTCCGTCAGGGAAGGGGGGTGGTGGGGTGATGTGTGTTGTGTGTGTGCATGGGGGTATGCGTGTGAGTGTGTAGAGGGGGTGTGTGAGTGCGTGTATGCGTGCGGGGGTGCTGTGTGTATGGGAAATGTGTGCGGTGTGCATGTCTGTATGTGTGCCGGTATGTGTTGTTGTGATGTATGTGTGAGTGTAGGGGTGTATGTATGTGCATGTTGGGGGGGTGTGCGTGTAGGGTTGTGTATATGTGCATGTTTGGGTGAGGGTGGGTAGGGGGGTTGTGCCACCTTTGGGGGGTGGCAGGGAGGCAGGGGTGTGGGGGGAGGACTCGTGGGGGGTAGCGTGGGGTGGGGGAGATCCCTATCAGTGCCAGGGAAGGAATTCCCTGGCACTGATAGTGCCTACCGCCATGGATCTCATGGCGGTTCCCAATCACCTGAAATCCATGGCGGTATGCATGGTCCTGATACCGTTGGCGGTCTAGTGACGGCCGCCGGTCTGGAGACCGAAATCTCCAGCCCAACGGTCATCACCGCCATGGCGGTTCCTGCTGCTGTCATAATTCAATTTTTTTTTTCCCACCTGCCTGTTTGCGGTCTTACCGCTGCTTTACCACCGACCGCCAGGGTCGTAATGAGAGCCATACTGTCCAAAGCCAGAGCAATTAGCACCAACAAGACTTACTCATGTAAGTGGAAAAGATTTTGTTTACGGTGTCATCAAGAACAAATTGATCCTCTTTCATCATCACCAGAACAGATATTGCCTTATTTGCTACATTTAGCGCACTCAGGGCTTGCACATTCCTCCATAAAGGTTCACCTGGTAGCGATTGCGTCTTATAGAGAGACAGACTCTTCACCTTCGTTATGGCCCTCTAGGTTGATTAAGAGATTTCTAAAAGGGCTTTTCAGAGTTTTTTCCACCACTCAGACCTCCTCCTCCCTCCTGGAATTTAAATATTGTTCTCCGCAACTCATGAAGCAGCTGTTTGAGCCATTCCACAGAGCTTCTACGAAATTCCTTTCCTGGAAAGTTGCCCTCCTTATTGCTCTGACATCTAGGCGTGTCAGTGAGATACAAGCACTTTCCATACAGGATCCGTTTTTACAGATTAAACAAGATAGAATAATCTTGCGCACGAACCCACGTTTCATTCCAAAGGTCCCCTCAGATTTTCAGTTGAATGAGCCCTTAGTTTTCAGGACATTCTTTCCAAATTCTACAACTCCAGTGGAGAAGGCATTACACTCTTTAGACATTAAAAGGTGTATACAATTCTGTCTGGACAGGACTGATGCATTTCGCAAAACCAGCCAACTATTTGTGGCTTTCAGCGCACCCAGACGGGGTCACCCGCTCTCTAAACAGAGCATCGCTAGGTGGATCTCTTCAGCAATTCGATTTTGCCATCAGGCGGCAGTCAAGCCACTGCAAACTTTTGTCTGTGCAAATTCAACTGGGCAGCTTCCTCTTCAGCAGCGCTGTTTGCAGGTGTACCACTTCAAGACAATTGTAACGAAGCAACTTGGAAGAGCTGCCATACTTTTACTAGATATTACTGCTTGGAGGCATTATCACAAGGAGAGGTAGCGGTGGGCCAAGCAGTCCTCAGGAATCTTTTCCAGTGAAGGTGAGCTATATCTTTCATCCCACCATCCTAATTTCAGGTATGCACATTGCCTATAAAAAAAGACTTTTGAAATACAAGCTAAATTCTCATTAAGGTTTTGCCTATAATGTTTAGAATTTTTATTATGTTTATGTGTATTTATACATGCGATTAATGTATGTATTGAACAGGATAGATGCGTAATACGATGTGCATAATACTGCTTACTACTCTGGTTCAAGCATGTGAATCTATGAAAGTTCCAATACTAGAGTAAGAAAATTAGTTACCTGTAACTTTAGTTCTCCAGTATTGGAATATTTCATAGATTCACATGTGACCCACCTGCCTCCCCGGAGAAGCTCACCTTCACGTCTCTTTTATATCCTATACGCACTTGTGCTTAGAAAATCTGAGGTGCTGGAGCTTCTCTCAGGAAGGTTCTAGAGCGTGGTGTCGCCTGATTGGTAGACCCTGAGGTTTGGTCCTTTTTCTTAAAATGACTCACAGAGAGTGCTAAACTGAGAGGCCTAAGGGCTTAAACCTGTGTTAATACTACTAATTTAAATATACAGGGAGTTTCCATCTCGACGACGAGGAATGATTCAAGCATGTGATTCTATGAAAGATTCCAATACTGGAGAGCTAAAGTTACAGGTAAGTCTAACTAATTTTCATATGTTTGATGGTGGCTGATTTCCTATTAAAAGTGGTGATCAACCTAACTTTGAGTCATCCCTATCTTTACACTTCTTTACTAGGAGACGGTCTGTAGAAAGTTTGCCAGCCTTTTCACTGGCATGTTGTAGTAAGGGTAACCCCTAGTCTTTAACCTGGTAATCATCCTATCTTCGTACTCTTTGAAAATGTGTTGCGTGCTGTAGTTTTACTGCGACCTCAGAATCTAACCAAATGGGATACTCCTTTTGAGTTTCTGAGGGTGGCTACTTCGTGCATGTAGGATACTGTTCTCAGACTCGCAAAAAATGCTGGTGTGTATGGATCCATCAAAAACCAAGACAAATGTTAGAGGAATTCTTGAGACACATCTCTGATTATGACCTCAATTTGAGGTTTACTTATAAGATTCATTACACTGAGATGGATTTCTTGGATGTTTGTGTCAAGGTTATATCTACATGGCCTCCGGCTTTATATGGTACCAACACAAGGTAGTCTGACTGATTGAACTGTTACCGGAATGGACATGTAATAATACGAACTGCTCTAAGAAAGTGATTCCGATCCTGATCAAGCATGCGTGGGAAGAATATGAGAGTACAAACACATTCACTGAAAATTTGGAAGGGGAATTATAATCTCTCAAAGAAATGCATTAGATAAGTACTCATAAAGAAGAGATGGTAATAAGAATGCAAACATATGAAACAGATGTAAAGAAACTGAAGCGTTGGAAATTTACAAGAGATATTTTATGAGAATGGACGAGTCCTTACATTTGCCAAGAAGCATGATTAAGCAACAACAGAAAAGATGAATCCAAATGTACAAGTTCGAGATGGAAATGTATCTGAAGGGCAGTTCTTGTCTTGAGTTCTGATATAGATTCAGATTTTTCAAGGGGCATAATAGGATTCACGAGCAACCCGAGTACAGGAAGAGAGCTTTTAAATGAGTAGAGGGTGCTGCAACAAGTAGGACAGGCAGCACCCAAATAAATAAAAAAATAAGAGGTGGAGACAACTAAAAGGGTGAGGAAAAGGAATTGAAGAGGAGGCAAATTAACTCAAGACAGGGTCAAAATCAAGCATCAGTTGGAATGAGTGTGAATACTATGATAAACCTGACAGAAAACGAGCTATCCAAGAAGGAAATGGAAGTACTGAAATTTGGCCTATCCTTGTATCCAACGTCACATTTCAACTATGCTGAAGCTAGGGTTGATCTAGTCAAATTTGTTTGCAAATTGAAATTAATAAAAACAGAAGTGGTGACAGAGGGGACCCCGCTTCTGTTGACAGTTGAATGCTGTGGACAGTGGCTGATGCCGAAGGGCTATGCAATGTATTTGAATTAAATGAAATTAACAACACAATGGAGAATCTGAGTCTGGATAGAGATGTGAATGTAATGATTAAAACATTTGGAAAGAAGATGACATTTTGGAATACAAGGAATATACATTTCTCAAAATAAATATTCCAAGTGTTCCTATGTTCTATTTGTTACAGAAGGTGCATAAGAACAAGATACCACCAGGTAATCCGATCGTATTGGCCATAGGAAGCCCTTTGAAAAGGATTTCTGTTTACATCTATCATTTTTTGTTCCCATTTGTAAAGACCCTCCTATCATATTTGAGATAGTGCAGATTTTCTGAGAAAGATAAATCACATCCCTGTGTTTATATTTGTTTATATTTGTGACACTGGACGCACAATCCTTAGACACAAGTATAAAGCATAAGGATGAGTTGAAAGCGGTGGAACATTACTTGACCCCATAGCCTGTTTGAACAGAATAAAATGCTTCTAGATATGATTAAGTTTTGTCTGGAAGAGAATGTTTTCCTATTTGACGGGGTCATGTTTGGAAAAACCCCAGGGACTGCTGTGGCCACCTGTTTTGCCCCAGCTATGCCAATCTGGTAATGGGCTGGTGGGAGGAACAAGTCTCAATAGAACCTAATATGGAAAGGTTCGTTAGACAAGTTATTGTATTGCTTTGCTATGTAGATTACTTATGATTTGGGAGGGATCAGATGAGTAATTACATGACTTTCTGAACTGTCTGAATTACCATAATTTAAATTTGGTTTTCACAATTTCCCATAGTAAAACAATGATTAATTTTTGGGATAGCCATGGAGAGGTGCAGAATGAAAGATTAGTAACCTCTCTGTTTAGGAAAGAAACAGCAGGCAACACAGTGCTTCATACATCGAGTAGCCATCTCAAGCAAATGAAATTAAATATCCCTTATGGGGAGTTAGTGAGATTAAAAAGGAATTGTAGTACAGAGGGGAAGGTCGGAGCGATACAATGGACAGGTTCAGGGCTATCGGATACCTTACTCAGATAGTGAGGAAATCACTGGAAATGGTAAAACTTGTAGACCGAGAGAAACTACTATATGGGATTGGTATTCCAGAAGATAAAAGTTTTGAATCAAGAGAAAGTTAATCTCAACGAGATTAGAGTGATCACGACCTACAATACTGAATCTGAGAAGGTGGCTGACATCCTAGTGAGAAACTGGGAAATTCTGAAAAGTTAAGAGACCCTATGAGAACTTATAGGTGAGACACCAAGTACAAGATATCATAGAAATAGAAATATCAGTGATATGGTGGTCCATAGTCATTTCCAAACAGAAACACAAGGCACTTGTCTAGACAAAGAAGCCGCTGATTTCTACCCTTCAAAAACTGCCGGGTGTGTAAATATAGTCCACCTACAACAGCCTATGATGGCCCATTCTGCAGGGCCATAACCGGCTTATGGGGGCAGTCCATAGGGGAGCAATGTGCCCCTTGGATGGCCTGCGAGAAAAGTGGGAGACAGACTTGGGGATCCCCGATACCGGAAAACTCCTGAGAGCAGATACTGGAGAGGGCGCCAAAGGTGTCTAGAAATGCTAGGTTTCAACTCATACACTTTTATGTTCTACACAGAGCATATCTTACTCGGAGATGGCTCCCTGACCACCTCCGAGTGACAGATGCGCAGTGTCCCCACTGTGGGAAAGAAGCAGAAGACTTTATCCACATGATGTGGGCCTGTACGCACTTAGCCGATTACTGGAGAGCAGTGACATCATATGTAGCGGAGATCATAGACTGCAAAACCTCTTGTACGCCAGGCCACTGTCTCCTACATTGGTTCCCCCATACCCACAAGAACAAAGCCACTAGTAAGCTACAAGACCTTGCACACACCCTGGCCAAAAGAGAGAGAACAAAGAACTCAAAGAAGCCGCTAGGCCTCAACCTCCTTTGCTGGAAGAGGGAACTCGAGCGCTGGGCAGAATATGAATGTTTAGTGCTGCAACGAGACCTCAGACAGGGCAGGGGCTCGTCAGAAATAACGGACACTTGGTAACAGCTGGTTGCAACCTTGACAGATTAGACTAGGATACCCCTTACTGAATCTAATGAGCCCGCACCATCACCCACCGCCTGAGAAGGCACTGCTCCTACAACAGGGAGAACAATTAGCCCATAGGACAAGTCGCCCACAAGCTTCAAGGTACCAGAACCCTAAACAGCGCAGCGGCACAACACATGCACACCTAGCATTGAAGAGACTATTGTTCGGCAGGGGAGAGGGAGAGGGGGAGTTAGAATGGCACTACGCTACTCACCATGATTATTAAATGAAAAGAAGAAGCTTTATCTTAGCCCTAGCAACATGTGAAGACACATTAGAACCTGGCCTACACAGAGGGCAGGGAATCCGAAATACTTGTGGACAGAAGCACCATACTAATTACTTGGCCATGTAAGGTGGGGTGGACGACACGCGCCTACTTGCTAGGTGCTAATGATTGTATTCAGTAAAGTAGCCGCATATATCAATGGTTGCTGAAAGCTAATGATTGATATGGTAACAACTATATAAATGTAGAGATAAGCTAAGCTTCAGAGGAGGAATGCATCGATACCAAAACTTCAATAAAATCTGTCTACAAAAAAAATGAAAATGCTGGCCCATTCTGAAAGAAGCCGTATGAAATTTGCCAGTACATCTCATCTAAGACAGACCACTTGGTATATTGTATTGAAAGCCACTATCAATGAAGATACGTTGGCAGCACTATTTTTCAGGTCAATAAATACATTTTTGAATATGTGAGGACCATTAAAAACAATGACCTGAAATATCCAGTTGCCCATTGTTTTCAAGAGGTCTGAGGTGGAGGAATTGGACATTAATTACATTTTGGGGCTAGCAAGGGTTACAAATACATCACAGAGAGGGGGATCGATATTAGAGGTGATTGTAGGCTGGATTCAGAGTATATCATCAATCTGGACACCATTGAACTGTGGGGGTCTGAACATGAGTGAGGATCTAGCTGTACATCTGGATGTATATATAGAACAATACCTGCAGATAAATCAGGACTTTGGTGATTCTGTACCTACTTTCCCATAAAACCTCAGCCACTAGATGAGGGAATGTTTTTCTACAAAATGAAATAGGAGCTAAAGGGTTTTTATCTAAAGTTTTGATGAGAGCCTTTTTTTTCCTCTTTTTTCCATCTTTTCACATGATTGTTGTCTTTTATGAAATAGATAAAGAATCCTACTAGATTGTATATTTCTGTTGTAATAGTTTGCTTGCTTTGTATAAAAATGTATTTGCCCACTAGTGTTATGAACAACAGAACTCCAAACATCAATTACTATAATTCTCAAAAGAGACATACTTTTATACTAAAAAAAATAATATGCATCTTCACCTTTGAACACTTTTGGCCCTCATTACAACCCTGGCGGTCGGTGATAAAGTGGCGGTAATACCGCCAACAGGCCAGCGGTAACAAAAATGGAATTATGACCATGGCTGAAACGGCCAACACAGACAGCCACTTTAACACAGCGACTGCCACAGCAGTAGCAACTAGCACCGTGGCGGTAACCGCCAACAGCCAGACGGAAGACAATGTACCACCCACAATATTACAACTGGCCTATCCTCCACCTTTTCCGGGGCAGTACCAACAACAAAATCACGGTGGAAACAGTACACAGAAGGCAAAGAACTCACCTCTGGAGACTCAGGGAAGAACCACGACGCCATGGAGCCCGAACTTCAGGTGTTCCTCATGCTGGTCTACCTCCTCCTTCATCAGGAATACCAATGCCGGCAATGACGACCACTGTGAGTACTGCTGCCTAGCACACGGGAGGGGGGAGGAAAAAGAGAGTGACACACGCAACACCCCCACCCCCAACACCATACGCACAAACAGATGCAGTAACATTACATATTCACCCTGTACAAAATTATTTGAAGAAAGTGAGTGTAATAAGATAAAATACTATAAATACGTCCTCAAAAATCAAAACAATATTTACAGATATACAAATGTGACAGTCCAGAATGTCCGTGGGCCACAGGGGCATTTCACATAGGCCAAGGCTCCACTTGACTCCTGCCTCAATACGGAGAGAACACTGCTGGAGCATCAGGTCGAAAATACACAGGCACCTCGGGGAAGGGGGGCACCTCAGCCGGAAGATGGTACAACACCATAGCTCCTGAAGGGGGCTACATGCCCCCTGCGATGTCCTGGGGAGTGCAAGGCCACAGTCTCTCAAGTGGGTGGTTTGCCCACTGCTTGGTCCTGGGGAGTGCAAGGCCACAGTCTCTCAAGTGGGTGGTTTGCCCACTGCTTGTTCCTGGGGAGTGCAAAGCCACAGTCTCTCAAGTGGGTGGTTTGCCCGCTGCTTGGTCTTGGGGAGCGCAAAGCCACTGTCTCTCAAGTGGGTGGTTTGCCCACTGCTTGGTCCTGGGGCGTGCAAGGCCACAGTCTCTCAAGTGGGTGGTTTAACCACTGCTTGGTTCTGGAGTTGGCCTTGTGCCCAGTGTGCTTCATCCTGGCAAGGATGCGGTGAGTGGATGCCTTCTTCCACTGGTTCTGGAGGGGGCCTTGTGCAGAGTGTGATTCATCCTGGCTAGGAGGGGGTGAGTGGATGCCTTCTTCCACTAGTTCTGGAGGGGGCCTTGTGCCATGTGATGCAGCACATGGGGAGTGCAAGGTCACCTGGATGTCAGACTCATGAGATTTTCAGTGGGCAGGATGCATGACACTCCATGGAGGCAGGGCTACAGTTCATCCGCAATGGCTGCACAGTGGCGGCAGTGCCGTGCTGGTGGCGGTGTTGCCAGTGGTGGGGGGAGGCTCCAGCCCTTCCGCTGCAGCCTCGGACGGCTGAAGCGCCATGGTTGGTGGTGGGGGTTCAGATCCTGTCACAGCACCAGGCCTCCTGTCCCTCCGCAGGTCCTTTGCCCTTGCCCTTGGCAGCTGGTGGTGCCTCCTTGCCCTTGGCAGCTGGTGGTCCCTTCTTCCCCTTGGCAGCTGTTGGTGCATCCTTGCTTTTGGCAGCTGGTGTTGCCCCCTTGCCCTTGGCAGCTGGTGATCCTTTCTTGCCCTTGGCAGCTGGTGGTTGTTCCTTGCCCTTGCCAGCTGGTGCAAGCACACTGCAGTGTCTCCTTGGAGCCTCTCACACCTGCAGTAGCTGCCGAAACTACAGTGGCCGTGGACTGGGTGGCTGAGGTGCTGGCCTGGGTTCTGCCCACCCTGGCCCGAAGTGAAGGACGGGGGGAGCGGTAGGAAAGAGGTCAAGGGTGGAGAGGAAAAGCTTCTTAGGGACACTGGGGCGAGAGGGGGGTGACGGTTTGGGAGTGGAGGAAGAGGGAGTGGTTGTAGGAGGTGTCTTTCTGCTGTGTTTGGGTGCAGGTGCATGGGCTGGATGCTGTTGTGAGGTGGATGGCTGTTGGGTGCCTGAGTGCTTGCGTTTGTGTACTTTGGGTGGAGGGGGCACAGACACAGTGGGTGACACAGGGGACGTGTGCATGGATGTGGGGGTGGTGACTGCCAGTGAGGGCCGTGTGCTGATAGGCGTGATGGTGATGGAGGTAGAGGATGAGGATGTAGTGCATGCAGGTGTGAGTGTAGACGCTACTGGGAGGGAAGAGGAGGAGGAGGGGGACACAGTGGAGGAAGTGGATGTTGGTATGTCTGCTTCTGGATGGTGTTTGTGTGAGTGCCTGTGTGATGATGTTTGGTGCTTGTATTTGCCTGAGTCACTCCTGTGTGTTGTCTTGGGTGCATCCTGGTCTGATTGTGTGCTTGGGCTAGGTTGGGGTTCAGGGGAATGGGAAAGAGGAAGTTGGAGGGGGGAGGCTAGAGACGGGGACAATGGCTGCCATCAGGGAGGAGGCCAGAGCCAGGAATGATCTCTGTTGGGCCGCCACGACAGAGTGAACGCCCTCCAGGAATTAATTTGTATGTTGCAAATGCCCTGCCAGCCCCTGGATGGCATTCACTATGGTTGACTGCCCAACAGAGATGGATCGCAGGAGGTCAATAGCCTTCTCACTCAGGGCAGCAGGGCTAACTGGGGCAGGACCTGAGGTGCCTGGGGCGAAGGAGATGCCCACCCTCCTGAGTGAGCGGGCACAGGAAACACACTGAGGGGCTGCTGGGAGTGCGGTGCTGGTACAGGGGTGGTGGCTGTACCTGTAGTTGGGGTGGGCACAGAGGTGTCCGCCACCAGCAGGGAACTTCCATCAGAGGAGGTATCACTGTCCGAACTGTCCCCTCCAGACACCGCTGTGGTGCTCCCCTCGCCCTCCGTCCCACAGGTGCCCCCAAGGGGTGGGAAGAGACAGAGGATACACTTGGTCAATGCCAGCAACAACACCACCGTTGGCGTACACAACACACAGGGAACAGCCCTATGCACTACGCAATGCAATACCAGTCACAGTGTTAGTCACCAGGCCCTGGACAGTAATACCTAACGCCGATAGCAGCATACCTGAGACCCACAGATCCCTGCCCAGTAGTAGATGCCCACTAGCATGTTTGGGGGTGGAGTGCATCAGCCCCTGCCCAACATGGAACCTACCCTGCAGTGTCGGGCCTGGACTAGGGGCACCCACAGGCTCAAATCCCCCACCCAGAGACCACCCCACCACGTGCAATTTGCAGAATTGGAAACTGTACTCACCTCCTTGTGGCTGCTGTGATGCCCTCAAGCGCCCATCCGGCTCCGGATAGGCCACCGCCAGTATGCGGAATATCTGGGGGGTCAGGGTTTGACGGGCACCCCTTCCTCGTTGGGAGACCATCCCTAGGTAGGCCCCCGCCGTCTTCCTTGCCCAGCGTCTCAGGTCCTCCCACCGTTTGTGACAGTGGGTGCTCTGCCTGCCGTAGACCCCTAGGGTCCGCATGTCCTTGGCGATGGCATGCCACATAACCTTTTTCTGATGGGCGCTGACCTGCAGAAAAATGAATATAGAAAAAGTGATCAGTCATACCGTCCGACCTGTTACACCCATTGTCCACCATATCCCTCCCATCCCCTTACACACATACATTGCCCACCATACATGCAGCACGATGCTCAGGACCCCTCAGCCACCCCCCCCCTTACACGAGGCCTTCGCACACAGCACTCCGTGAATTCATGCCCCATGCATTGTGCACACAGTGTACTCACCTGTTGGTCTGGAGGCCCATAAAGCATTCGGTACTGGGGTACGACCCCATCCACCAGTCTCTCCAACTCCGCAGCGGTGAAGGCAGGTGCCCTTTCCCCAGTGACTCGAGCCATGGTCGGTTCCAGACATAGTTCGCAGCAGAATTTGCAGTGTAGGTCCTCTCCTGTTGAAGGTAAGGTAGCAAGTGAGTGAACAGATAGAAAATGGTGGTCACGTCCGTGGCGGTGCGTACTGTCACCGCCGGCGTACATCACCCTTGGCTACTGTAACCCATAGGGCCCAATGATAACCAATGAGGAGTTGCATGGCGGTCCTCGACCGCCTCCAGCAACGGCGCACAACGTCAGCAGCATTACCTCAATTCCACCTGTCCCTCCATACAGGACAGGCGTCCGCCATTTCAGGGGGGGCAGGCCATAGCACCTAACTGCGTCACAGCAGACATAAGCACATTTTGGGTCTGCACATCAACATACTGTTTCTGTCACAACATGCAATACATTGTACTTTGAGGAAATGTTGAAAACTGACCAGATGCTCATCGTTTTGCCCCCTAGATTACAACCGCTGAGGATGATTAGGAGATGGAGACATCCCTCCGTGTACAGGCCCTTGGTGGACTTGGCAACAGACAGGCACATTATCCTCACCTACCGACTTGATAGGGCCACAGTCTAGGAGCTGTGTGCCCATTGAAGCCAGACCTGATCTCGGCTGTCCATCAGCCCACGGGGATCCCCCCGTATGTGCAAGTCCTCTCTGTGCTCCATTTCTTGGCAAGTGGCTCCTTCCAAGTGACAGTGGCCATGGCAGCAGGAATGTCCCAGCCAATGTTCTCAATAGTGCTGACCAGAGTGTTGTCTGCCCTGATGACACACGCGCAGCTACATCATATTCCCCCAGGTGGAGTATTTGGCTACAGTGAAAGCTGACTTCTATGCAGTGGGACATATCCCCAACTTTGTTGGGGCAATTGATGGTACACATATTGCCCTTGTCCCCCCCAGGAGAAATGAACAGTTGTTCAGAAATCGAAAGAGATTTCACTCGTTGAATGTTCAGCTAGTGTGCCTGGCTGACCAGTACATCTCCCATGTGAATGCAAAGTATCCTGGGTCTGTGCATGATGCCTATATCATGAGGAATAACAGCATCCCATATGTGATGGCTCAACTCCAGAGGCACAGGGTGTGGCTAATAGGTGAGCCCATGGTCCCCACCCATTGTTTGTTGGTATATGGGTGTTGGGTTGGCCCTAAGGGTGAGTGTCTGGCTAACAGGTATCCACCGATATTTGCAGGTGACTCTGGTTACCCCAACCTCTCATGGCTACTGACCCCAGTGAGGAATGCCAGGACAAGGGCAGAAGAACGTTACAATGAGGCACATGGGCGAACAAGACGAATTACAGAGCGAACCTTTGGCATCCTGAAGGCCAGGTTTTGGTGCCTCCATCCAGCAGGTGGATCCCTGTGCTACTCACCCAAGAAGGTGTGCCAGATCATCATGGCATGTTACATGTTGCACAACCTTGCCTTGAGACACCAGGTGCCTTTTCTGCAGGAGGATGAGGTTGGAGATGGAGGTGTGGCAGCGTTGGAGCCTGTGGACAGTTTCGAAGAGGAGGCAGAGGATGAGGATGTGGACAGCAGAACATCTATCATTCGACAGTACTTCCAGTGACACAAAGGTAAGACACTGTAACTTCACCTTCCATTGCAGTTTTGTGTAGTAAATATTCTGTGGCAGGCTGCTGTTCCCACTACTATGGCCACTTATTATACCCTTTGACATGTCTATTCACAGATATTTGTGCCCTACTCTGGCTCCTGGTGTATTGACTGCAGCACAATACAGGTCATACCTATGTATACATTACTGTGCAGTCTACTTGCAATGTCTACAAATTGGTAAAGGAATACATACTTAAATCATTTGACATACTACACACTTGTACTTTTTCAAAGGGTGTTTATTTAAATGCTGAAAATGTAATGGGGATGTGCAGTGGGTTTGGGTGATCGTGGAGGAGAGTCTAGGATAGTGTCCAGTCTATTTGTATCACAGGTGCATTTTCCAAGGGGGCTTAGGAAGAAGAGCAATGGCAGTTCAAGGTGGACAGGGTGACAGGGTAGGACACCAGGGTGACAATCAGGAGAGTCTTATTTCCTGATGGGGGTCTTGGCAATGTTCTCTGGCTTCTGCCTGGATCGCAGGGGCCATTTGCGGGGTGTTTCTCCTTCTGTAGGGGGAGGGGTGCTGGTGGCCTGTTGTTCCTGTGGTGGGGCTTCCTGTCCACTAGCGTCAGCAGAGGTGGCGGGCTGTTCATCGGTGTGGCTAGTGTCAGGGGTCCGTTGGTGTGCCACTGCCTCCCTCATGGTTTTGGCCATGTCTGCCAGCACCCCTGCAATGGTGACCAGGGTGGTGTGGATGTCAGTCAGGTCCTCCCTGATCCCCAGGTACTGTCCCTCCTGCAGCTGCTAGGTCTCCTGCAACTTGGCCAGTATCTGGCCCATCGTCTCCTGGGAATGAGACGATGAGTGTCTCCTGGAGAGTCGGTTCCCTGGACCTGTCCTCCCCCTGTTGCACAGCACTCCTCGCAGCTTCCCTCTTGTCCTGTGCCTAAGTCCCCTGATCTGTGTGCCCACTGCCAGTGACCCCAGGTCCCTGATCATCCTGTGTTTGTGGGGTTTCCTGGGGTCCCTGTAGTGGTGGACACACTGCTGATTCACGTGTCCTGGGAACAGAGGTATGTGCCCGCTGGGTGGGTGCTGTGCTGGTGTTTCCTGAGGGGGAGGCCGTGGTGGTATAGGACTGTGCTGGGTAACCAACCGTCCGGAGGTCCCTGATGGGCCAGATTGGTCATCCAGATCCAGGCGAGCAGAGCTGCTGTCATCACTGTGGACCTCGGGGGCGTGGCTAACCCAGCCAAGATGGCGGGCGTATAATCCATCGGCTCCGTCGGGGCCTGATACGAGATCCTGAGACACAACTCTCTCCGGGGACCAGCCAGGGAAACTACACGGACCGAGATCGTCTGACCTGGTGGGAATCAGCAGAGCCGGATTTGAGTCCCCCGGGGAGTCTCTGTGCAGCGGAGGAGGAGCAGTCTCGGCCCGGCCAGGGCGCGACCCTGAAGCCAGGAGCACGCATGGAGCGGAGTCGCCGGAAACTGTGGGGAAGAACCGCGGGCTGCAGCGGACACCAGGTGGGTGCTGGTGAGGCCCGGAGCGGCGCCGAGGAATCGCCGGTGGAACCCTCTGGATGCTGGCCAGCGGTGGGGCTGACTCTCCCTCGCGGAGCAGGAGACAGCCGCTGCGACTCTGATCTCCGCACGAGCCAAGCAAGGAAGCAGCGATCGAGAAGTGGGGTCCTGGACGTGGGATGAGTGCGGCGCCCGGCATTGGGCAGGAGACTCCCCGAGCGGGAGCGGTGGAGGCCGCATGGACCCTGCGGGAGATGGGAAGGCGCCCCATAAGGTGATGAGAGGCGCTCCTGGGCCCTTCCCGCCGCCCAGGGGGGCGGACCTGCTAGGGGCCTGGTGGTGGGCGTGGCCGGTGCTGGTGGGGGCAACGACGGCCTCTGGAGGAGATGAGGACCCGAAAGGGACAATAGGAAGCGGGCAGAATTGCCCTGGGCACCGAGAAGACGCCACAGGACACCGGCCCCCTCGCGTGGACCACTGGTGCGCTGCTTCAACTCTGCGGTAGAGACCTGGAGGGGGTGCTAGCAGCTGGCTCCCAAGTAGACTTGAACTGGCATATTGTGTGTGCAAAGAGCATCCCAACCGGTGGGCACCGGCGGGGGGAGCACCCACTGGACCAGGGAATAGTCGTTCCGACGTGGCGGGGCCTGCTGGAATGAACCACGACTGTGGCCAGCGAGAGGCAAGACCAACAAAGACAGAGGCCCCATCCCTGCTGGGCACTTAGATCACAGGGTAGCATACCACAGATGTCACCCAAGAACCGGAACAAAGGTACCATGACGAGCCGCAGAACTCCAGCCGACCGCGGCGGGGAGCACACCGGAGACCTCACCCATCCAACAGTGCAAGCCACACTAGATAAAATGCTAAGTGCAATTGAGGACACCAAGGCTACCCTGCAATGTGACATCAGGTAGCAGTAGAGGTGGGCCTTCTGAGGGTGGACCACCAAAAGCTGACAGAGTGCGAGAGGCAGAAACTACACTGACGGAGCTTACACCGAAACATGAAGACTTGGCAGCCACAGTAATCAATCTAATCGACGAGTCTTGCGCCTAGAACGACGGACAGAAGATGCGGAAGGGAGAAGCCGCAGGAATAACGTGCGGGTAGTGGCCTACTGGAGGGAACGGCGGAAACAAGCATGGTGGAGTTCCTCGAGGAGTGGCTACGCACGGTGGTAGCGCCAGAGCGCCTGACTCCGTTCTTCTCCTTGGAGCGTGTGCACTGGGTGCCCTCGAGACCCCTAGAGCCGGGGAGGCTGCCCCGGGTGGTGGTGGCCAAACTGCTGCACTACAAGGACAGAGACGCCCTGCTCCAGCGAATGGTGAGGTAACACTGTTCCCAGATTTCACACTAGACATTCAAACTAGACGGGCCTCCTTCCTGACTGTGAAGAGGGCACTCAGGGAAGAAGGGATTCAGTACTCACTCCATTTCCCGGCCAAGCTGAGGGTGATTTTCGATGACAAAACTATGTTTTTACAGAGACCGGAAGAAGCATGGGAATGGCTGGAGACGCTCGGAATAGAGGAAGGGCGCCGAGGCGGGAGCGACCAGGCTGGATGCAAACGCCGTGGGGGACAGAGGAGACAACGAAACAGGCGCCGTCCACGGGCTGAACCGACCAGGGCCCAGACAGACTTGGCCAAGAGAGCAGCCCTAGAGGCAGCAGCTTCCATAAACAAGGAGGCGTTCTCGTGGGACGGTAGTGGAGGAGAATCGGACCGTGCCTCTGTGACCTGGGCGAAGGGATCGGGCTGCTCCGTGCCTGATCCGAGGGTGACCCTGCAAATTGTGGACGAACTGGGCTGAGCAAATCCATAGTCTGCACCCAAGGTGGGCAGCACAGCACAAACAGCAGGCCCCGACGGGCATGGAGTCACCACCCCCACAGGTGTCTCGGGCAATCAGCTTAAGATGGCAAGATCTATACCTAACTTGTTGACTAAGTTGCACTGTTGCACTTTTTTGTGAGCTGCCTACAGTTGGAGAGGTGCCCAACGGGGAGTTGGGAGTCACAGTTTTATGTTTTGATGGTGATGTCGAGGATGAGGGGCACATATATACAGGAACTGCAAGTAAGGGATGGGGTCCGGGCGGGTGGAGAGGGCATGGTTCACTACAGATACATCAATATGACAGAGTATAATTTACTAACATGGAATATAAGGGGGATGGGGTCACCCACTAAACAACAGAGTATTAGCCTACTTGAAAAGATGGGGTATTCATGTGGCCCTACTACAAGAAACCCACCTGACTGCGAGTGAAATTGAAAAACTGAGACGTAGATGGAGAGGGCAGGTATTTGCTACCAAATACTCGGCTTACGCTAGAGGGGCACTGGTGTGGGTTAGGGCGGGAGCCCCCTTTGAAGCTACTTCGACTGACATAGACCAGGAAAGCAGATTTGTAATAGTGAAAGGAAAGCTACATGGAGCCCCGATTGTCATGAGTAGTTTATATGCCCCTAACCAGTATCAGATCCCTTCATGCAGCGCCTATCGAGTCACCTCACCCACCAACAAGGCGAAGAGCTATTTATTGGGGAGGACTTTAACAGCATAATGGACATAGGGCTGGACCATTCCACTCCCCTGCTGGCAGGCACAGTAACTCACAAAATAGCTAAGCACCTGAGGGACTGGATGCGGGCCTGGGAGTTGGTGGATGTCTGGCGCAACCAACACCCAGGGGAAAGGGATTACTCATACTTGCACCGGGTCCATACCAGGATAGATAGGATAGTATGCTTGGCCTCTGTAGCGCAGGAGATGACACACTCAGAATATTTAGGACACACCCTCTCTGACCATAACCCCCTAATGCTTACATGGAGGGCGATCAACGATAGACCCCCTGTAAGGAAATGCCTCCTTGGCATGGTTACACCCTGACTTTTTGCCTTTGCTGATGCTAAGTTATGATTTGAAAGTGCGCTGGGACCCTGCTAACCAGGCCTCAGCACCAGTGTTCTTTCCCTAAACTGTACCTTTGTCTCCACAATTGGCACAACTCTGGCTCCCAGGTAAGTCCCTTGTAACTGGTACCCCTGGTACCAAGGGCCCTGATGCCAGGGAAGGTCTCTAAGGGCTGCAGCATGTCTTATGCCACTCTAAGGACCCCTCACTCAGCACATGCACACTGCTTGCCAGCTTGTGTGTGCTGGTGGGGAGAAAATGACTAAGTTGACATGGCACTCCTCTCAGAGTGCCATGCCAACCTCACACTGCCTGTGGCATAGGTAAGTCACCCCTCTAGCAGGCCTTATAGCCCTAAGGCATGGTGCAGTATACCACAGGTGAGGGCATATGTGCATGAGCACTATGCCCCTACAGTGTCTAAGCAAAACCTTAGACATTGTAAGTGCAGGGTAGCCATAAGAGTATATGGTCTGGGAGTCTGTCAAACACGAACTCCACAGCACCATAATGGCTACACTGAAACTGGGAAGTTTGGTATCAAACTTCTCAGCACAATAAATGCACACTGATGCCAGTGTGCACTTTATTGTAAAATACACCCAGAGGGCATCTTAGAGATGCCCCCTGAAAACCTACCCGACTTCCAGTGTGGGCTGACTAGTTTTTGCCACACACCAGACATGTTGCTGGCCACATGGGGAGAGTGCCTTTGTCACTCTGTGGCCAGGAACAAAGCCTGTACTGGGTGGAGGTGCTTCTCACCCTGCAGGAACTGTAACACCTGGCGGTGAGCCTCAAAGGCTCACCCCCTTTGTTACAGCGCCACAGGGCATCCCAGCTAATGGAGATGCCCACCCCTCCGGCCACTGCCCCCACTTTTGGCGGCAAGGCTGGAGGAGATAATGAGGAAAACAAGGAGTCGTCACTCCCCAGTCAGGACAGCCCCCAAGGTGTCTTGAGCTTAGGTGACTCTTACTTTTAGAGGATTCCCCCAGCAGGATTAGGGATGTGCCCCCCTCCCCACAGGGAGGAGGCACAAAGAGGGTGTAGCCACGCTCAGGGCCAGTAGCCACTGGCTACTGCCCTCCCAGACCTAAACACACCCCTAAATTGAGTATTTAGGGGCTCCCAGAACCGAGGAAGATAGATTCCTGCAACCTAAAGAAGAAGAAGGACTGCTGACCTGAGGCCCTGCAGTGAAGACAGAGACGACAACTGATTTGGCCCCAGCCCCTCCGGCCTTTCTCCCTACTTCGAAGAAAACTGTAAGAGCGACGCATCCAACAGGGTCCAGCGACCTCTGAAGCCTCAGAGGACTACCCTGCATCTAAAGGACCAAGAAGCTCCCGAGAACAGCGGCCCTGTTCAAGAAACTGCAAATTTTGGAAACAAAAAAGCAACTTTTAAAGACCACGCGTTTCCCGCCGGAAGCGTGAGACTTTCCACTCTGCACCCGATGCCCCCGGCTCGACCTGCAGAAAACTAACACTACAGGGAGGACTCCCCGGCGACTGCGAGCCCGTGGGTAGCCAGAGTTGACCCCCCTGAGCCCGCAGAGCAACGCCTGAAGAGGAAATCCAGAGGCTCCCCCTGACTGCGACCGCCTGCTGCAAGGAACCCGATGCCTGGGAACAGCACTGCAACCGCAGCCCCCAGGACCTGAAGGAACTGAACTCCAGTGCAGGAGCAACCCCCAGGCGACCCTCTGCCTAGCCCAGGTGGTGGCTACCCAGAGGTGTCTGCCTGCATCGTTGAAGAGACCTCCGGGTCTCCCCATTGATTCCTATTGAAAACCCAACACCTGTTTGCACTCTGCTTGTGTCCCCCCAGTGCCCTACAAAACCCCCCTGGTCTGCTCTCCGAAGACGCGGGTACTTACCTGCTGGCTGACTGGAACCGGGGCACCCCTATTTCCATTGAAGCCTATATGTTTTGGACACCACTTTGACCTCTGCACCTGACCGGCCCTGAGCTGCTGGTGTGGTAACTTTGGGGTTGCCTTGAACCCCCAACGTGGGCTACCTTGGACCCAACTTTGAACACTGTAAGTGTTTTACTTACCTGTGAACTTAACATTTACTTACCTCCCCCCAGGAACTGTTGATTTTTGCAGTGTCCACTTTTAAAATAGCTTATTGCCATTTTTGTCAAAACTGTACATGCTATTGTGATAATTCAAAGTTCCTAGAATACCTGAGTGAAATACCTTACATTTAAAGTATTGATTGTAAATCTTGAACCTGTGGTTCTTAAAATAAACTAAGAAAATATATTTTTCTATATCAAAACCTATTGGCCTGGAATTTGTCTTTGAGTGTGTGTGTTCCTCATGTATTGCCTGTGTGTGTACAACAAATGCTTAACACTACCCTCTGATAAAGCCTACTGCTCGACCATACTACCACAAAATAGAGCATTAGAATGATCTCTTTTTGCCACTCTCTTACCACTAAGGGGAACCCTTGGACTCTGTGCACGCTATTTCTTACTTTGAAATAGTATATACAGAGCCAACTTCCTACACCCCCCATACCAATGTGAAGATTGACCCCAGCAGTGCTGGAAGACCAGGCGTACAGAGAAATGCTCGGCTCTTACCTAGTGGGCCACATCGCTATTAGTAAAGGATCCGCTTCGGCTAGGCATGTGGAGTGTGAGACACTTAAGGTGGCGACCAGGGGTTACTGCCTATGACAGACGGTTAGAATTAGACGCATGCTGGAGCGGTAATTAAACAAGATAGAGAAGATCATACGTGAAGGAGAAGGGGGGGAGCGTAGAGGCGATTGAGCACGACAGGTACGAGGAGGACCCACTCACAGATCGAGGAGCATTTGAGATGCCATAGTATACAGATCAGGCAAGATGTTAGCTTGGTTAGTGAGACCGAGAGGGGGGACACACCCATCATGAGAGTGCGTGATATGAAAGGGAAGAGTAAATGATGCCTTTAGGGATTATTATACCTTCCTCTACAGAAGTCCAGATGTACCTGAGACCGAGTCATTGGATGCATATCTGTGCCCACTCCCCTTGAATAGACTGGAGTATGAGGAGAGGGACAGACTGGGTGGACCAGTGACCTTAGGGGAAGTCCAGGAGGCCATAGCGCAACTAGCATCAGGGAAGACCCCGGGCACGGATGGACTCCTGATGGATTTCTATAAGAGGTACTCTGCCTTGCTGGCTCCCCAGCTGGTGGAAATGTACACGGAGGCGTTCCAACGCGGCTTCCTACCGGACTCAATGAGGGAGGCCCTGGTGGTCTCTCTCCCCAAGCTGGACTCGGGGATGTGTCTGTGACTGACTTCCGCCCACTGTCAATGTTGAACAGTGACTTCAAGATTCTCTGCAGACTTATGGCCAACTGACTGCTTCTACATATATCCAATTTGATCCACCAGGATCAAAACGGGTTTGTACCGGTATGCAACACCTCGCTAAACCTTAGACGCCTCTTTGCCATCTTGCATATGCCACGTGAAGAGAAGCCCCCTGCAGGGATGCTCCTCGCGATCGACTTTGAGAAGGCCTTTGACTCGATTCGATGGGACTATCTGAGGAATGTTATGCTCCGAAAGGGATTGGTGGAAGGATGGGTGAGATGGGTGGACCTGCTATATGCAGCTCCCCTGGCAAGAGTAATAACGGGCAGTATGGTGTCGGAGGCTTATCCCATATATAGGGGCACTAGGCAGGGGTGCCCGTTATCCCCGTTGTTATTTACTTTGGCTATTGAGCCTCTAGCGGCCCGGCTACGGACGGAGGGCAGGGGCAGAGGAGTGGAATGGGGACAGGATGAACATATTAGCTCACTCTATGCCGACGACATCCTAATCTACTTAAGGGAGGGTGAATTGGGGCTGCCGTGGGCTCTGGCTAATGTGGACCACTTTGGAGGCCTGTCTGGCCTGCGCCTCAATAGGGGCAAGATCTTTGTATTCCCCTTGATAGCTGGGGGTGAGCGCCCTTCATCCTGTCCGGAGGATATGGTATGGACACCACATACTTTCAAGTATTTGGGCATACAAGTGTTCTATGACCTCAAAGACCTCCGCGAGGGTAACGTAGGGAGGGCGCTCCGATCGCTTCGGGCATCTGTGGGGTTCTGGCGGTCTCTTAGGCTATCCATAATGGCCAGAGTATCATTATCTAAGATGATTATGCTGCCCCGCCTCCTTTACTACTTCACCAACCTACCAGTGTTAATCCCTCTGATGTGGTTTAGAGAGCTGAACAGCCTTCTCAGGGACCTTGTTTGGGATGGAGGCCGCAGACGCACCGCGCTCGCAATCATGTGTAGACGGACTAGTGCAGGGGGATTGGGGATTTCGAATTTTACTATCTGGCATGTCAGCTGCAGTGGATCTCCAGATGGTGCGCTGGGGAAGGTCGCTTAGACAGGTACACTGCTAACGGCGAGAAGAATAGAGAGTGGATCATAGCACAGATGATGTGGAGGCGCAGGAGGGGAGTGTCATGACGAGGGTAGCCCTGTCTTGTTGTAAGAGATGCATGTGCCGCGTGGGAGTGGGACAGCCTTATTCTGCAGCATTGCCCCTGTCGGTGATAACTCAGAGCACCACGGAGGGCGCCTTGTTGAGTTCAGGGCTGGGAGTTTGGTTGAAAGCTGGGGTGGAGACTATAGGGGACCTTTTCCGGGATGGGGTACTGAGGACCTTCACAGACATGACCGATCAAAAGGGAATTCCAGCTGGACAATTCCTATTATACCAATACCTGGTACATCACATAAAGGAACACTGGGGAACGGTTAACGCAGAACCTACTTCACACGGGGTCTTGCACCTACTGCTCACTTCTGGAGTGGATCGTCATCTGGTATCCGGGCTGTACAAGGCCCAAAATGACGACACACTGGACCCACTGCAGATACTGAGGGAGGGATGGGAAAAGACACTAGGCAGGGACATGTCGGAGGCGGAGTGGAGGAAAGTTTTAGCATACCCGCGGGTGGTCTCACAAAATACACGACTTCGATACATACAGTATAACTATATCCACAGGACGTACCTCACCCCGCACCGGCTGAACCTCATATATGAAGGTGAGCTCAGAGGGTGCCCAGGATGTGGTGAAGTGGACGCGGACCTGGACCACATGGTATGGCTCTGCCCGAGCTCCTGCGGAGTTGGAGGGCAGCATTGACTGACCTGGAGGGCCTCTTGGGCGCCGCCGTGGAGCTGGCCCCTTCTGTGTGCCTGCTGGGCTTGTACCTGGGGCCGACCCTTGGGAAAGTAAGCAACCGATTCCTTGACCTGGCATTGGTATTGTTTAGGAGACTCATTACGCTAGGCTGGAGAGCGCCAGGGGGCCCCTCCATAGAGGACTGGAGACGGGATGTATCAAAGTGGGCAAGGGCCGAACTGCAGGTATTGCGACGTGAGGAGGCTCGGGGAGTGTGCCAGACGCCCATTGCACCGATCTGGGAGGAGGCATTGACCAAATGGGAGCGTAGTGATTGGGAAGCAAGACTCCGACAGAAGGGTTGGGGGCAGACGTGGGACAAGAAGAGAGAGTAACCGAAATGGTAGTGACACACTGAACCATAACATAAAGGGGATGAATCGGACTACCTCCCTCAAGCGGGCTATGATTGAAAGGCCCAGAGGGGATAGCGGGCAGGCATGGATGGCACCAGCTGACACTATAAGGGGTGATAAGCGAAGGGAGGGAGGCTGCCGTTCAGAAAGGAAGTTGTAGGGGCAGCAAGTGGACCTGACACTCCGCCCGGCGGAGGACCCATGGCCTGTATCCATGTGACTAGTAGCAGTCACCCCCCCCCCCCCCCCCCCCCACGACACACCATCATGTATATAGTTGGTTTAAAGTTAAGCATAAGAATGGTATGAGGCCAAGAGAACGACAGCAGGATACACGACAAAGGAACATATGCTTTAGACTCAGATTAAGCACGGAGCTGGAACCACGCAGAGGCTGAGCACCAACTTTGAGTAGGACCCCAGCAAATGATTTATTAGAGATTACTCTTAGAATTTGCCACAGCTTGCATAAGTGTATGTTAATGCCATAAACAGAACTGATTATGTACAACAGTAAATTGTTAATAAAAACAACTTACAAAAAAAAAAATCACTGTGGACCTCTGCGGGGGGGGGGGGGGGGGAGGGGGGGTATGGCTATGGTGGATGGGGAGGTGAGAGGCGACTGGTTGTTGCTGGCATCTCCTCTCCGGTGATGTTGGGTGTGGGACCTGTGGGGATGTAAATGCAGTGTTAATGTTTCTGCGTGTGACATCTTGTGCATGGGTGTGTTGCCCTGTATGGTTGTAAGTGCCCTGTCAGTTTTGCCTTGTGTGAGTAATTACTTTGTGGGCTAGGTGCCTCTCTCTAATGTGCATGCTGTAGTGATGGGTGTCTATGCAGGGCTGTGAGTGATGTCCATGTATTGGTGGTGCATGCAGTGCTGGGTACCGGGATGGGTGGGTTGTGATGGTGGGGCGTATGTGAGGTGGTTGGGTGATGGGGGTGAGGGTAAGGGTAGGGGTATGTATGGCATGCAGGTAGGGAGGAGGGTGAAAGTAGTAAAGAGTTGACTTACCAGAGTCCAGTCCTCCTGCTACTCCTGCCAGGCCCTCAGGATGCAGTTTTGCCAAGACTTGCTCCTCCCATGTTGTTGGTTATGGGGGTGGAGGTGGGGGTCCACCGCCAGTCCTCTGTACACCTATCTGGTGTCTTCCAACCACGGAACGTACCTTCCCCCGTAGGTCGTTTCACCTCTTCCTGATGTCATCCCTTTTTCTGGGGTGCTGTCCCATGGTGTTGACCCTGTCCACGATTCTCCGCCATACCTCCATCTTCCTTGAAATAGATGTCTGCTGCACCTGTGACCCAAATAGCTGTGGCTCTACCCTGATGATTTCCTCCACCATGACCCTTAGCTTCTCCTCTGAGAACCTGGTTTGTCTTTGTGGTGCCATGGGTGTAATGTGTGTGTGAGGGTGTGTGGGGTGATGTGTTGGGGTGTGTACTGTGAGGTGCGTGGATGTGGTATGGGTGATGGTGTTCTGTGGCTCTGGTTCTGTGGGTGCTCTTGGTGTCTCTCTCTCTCTCTCAGTTGTCAATTTCTTTGTGTCGTAAAGGGTTGTGGGTAATTTGTGTGTGTTTTTTATAGTGTTGTGGGTGTGGTATGTGTATGAGTGTCAGGTGTGTGTAGTTTCAGTTGTCCAATGTGGTTTTGTTTTGTATGTGTGTGTCTATTTTGAGCGCGGCAATATGTACTGCCAATGGTTTAATGCGGTTGAATGTCCGCCGCAGTTATTCCTAGGTCATAATGATGTGGGCGTAGTTCTGTTAGTGTAACAGTGTGGGTCTTGGTACCACCATTTTATCACTGGCCTTTGGGTTGGTGGACTTGTGTTTGTGTCTGTATAGTGACGGATTGCTATGTGTGGGTCATAATCTGGGTAGCGGTATACCGCCGCGGTATGTTGGTGGCAGTCGGCATGGCGGTTAGCGGGACTTACCGCCAATGTCATAATGAGGGTCTATGTCCCTGTATAGATTTCGTGAAAGGAAAATTTTATATATTGTTCTAATTAGGAGCTATTTAATTTCCATTAAAAAAACATGGATATAGCATAATTGATGTAATATTAACAATGAGTAGACAAATGAATTAGGCATGATAATGAGATAAATATTTAACTGCATTGTATATTCCCTACAAGTGATTCATTGTATATTCCCTACAAGTGATTCTGGAATTGATGTGGTACAATGGAATATACCACTTGAGAAGTAAGACTATGTGAAACGTCTTTATGTCTTCTGTGTCGATACTTGAGCAGGATCTGCTGAAATGCTGTTGTTTGAAAATGGTGCCCATCCGTGAACAAGATTTGAGGAAAAGAGCTGAAACGTGCTGGATCTGTGATGTCCTTTTCAAGTGGATTGGAAAAAAGCACTTTCTACACAAGTAGTGGGCCTTGGGTCTTAAACTTTTGTTTTTTGTTGAAGCAGAGTGAAGTGTTGTGTGTATTTGTGTGTGTATATAATTTAGATTTGGTGGGCAGCTTACACTGCCTACTTTTAATAACAAACTGAAATGTAGTGGAACACTGTGCATAGCACAGGTAATCATTCAAGGAGGACACATCATTTATTTGGCCCCGGTTACCTGAGCGCTGAGAGTTGAAGAAGACTGATTCAACCTTCAGTTCAAATACTGACTTTGAAATAAGCAGATGACAGCCTGCTGCAATAGAAAGTCTCTGCTTCCTAAAAAGAACAAGATGTCTTCCAACCCTATCCTTTGTTTCATTCCATTGCTGGGCTGCCAGTGAAAATGTAAAAGACTGTCCTATATTTTGTATCACTTCAATGGAGAAGACAGGCTCATAGGTAAATTGACACCACATCTGATACAGGTACCTTATTTGCACTAATGAGTATTACCAAATAAACGATTCATGTTGTGATGGATGGGAGGGTCTGGTTAGATCGAGTTGATAAAAGTAATGTTAAGGAGGATCATTCTGCATCAATGCTTGTCTTTAACATTTTATGGATCAAATCTGTTTATTAATTTCAATTTTCAATTTCAAATATCGCTTATGCAATACAATACTATATTGTGAGAAGACTCAGTAACATCTTGCATAAAGCGAAACAATAGAAAATAAAGTTAATAATTAATGCAACTACGTTTCCCCGCTGCCAGCTAGCCATTCCATGATCATACCCTCCCAGGCTCTGATACCCGGTGGAAATAATAATACAAACATATCTCTTTACAAGTACCGTCCCTTACAATCAGGTCAGGTTCAAAACCCTCAAATAAACTGGGCATGTCAGCTCTGCGAACTCTTCGGACAAAATACTCAAAAATGGTTGCCAGAGATCCCTAAAATCCTCAGCTCGCTGTTGAGATGTCAGGCTGAGCTTTTCCATAGCAAGGATAAACCAAAGTCTGTGCAGCCACGAGACTGTTGTCGGGATTCGCTCTGACCCCCAGTGAGATAACAACAACTGAACTGCTGCGTTCAAGGCTAGAGCCATCTGTCGACCTCTCAATGATCTCAGGGGGAATGTCAGAGAATTGGGAAGGCCCAGCAAAACATATGCAGGGAATCTAGGGATCTGAGTATCAAAAGCCCTGTCCACCATGTCTAGTATATCCTTCCAATACCTATATAACTTGGGACAGTGCCATAATAGATGCACAAGTGTACCCCCGCCCCCACAACCCCTCCAGCAGAGACTAGATTTATCAGGATCCCAGGCGTGAATCCTACTTGGGGTATAGTACCAGGAGGAGGCCACTTTATAAGCTGTCTCAGTACCTGCTGAGTGGTAAGCTGTGTGATGCACCCTGTAGAAGACACTCTCCCACTCGTCTTCCGATAACTCTCTCTCGAGTTCCCTCTCCCATCTCAGCTGCCCCTTAGTCTTGGTCGGGCGAACCGCCCCCCGTAGAAGGACATAGAGCTCAGAAACCACACGCTTGTCATCTTTTTTCATTGGAGTCCATTTTTCAAACGGTGTTAATGGCCTATCTATTAATGACCTATTGGCCGGAAGCAGGGCCCAGTGTCTTATTTGATAGTACATCATCCTGTCAGCTTCGGTTAGGCCGTATAGCTCCCTCATCCGGTCAAAAGGGATGACCCCCTGCTCATCAAATAAAAACCCCACCCTCTTACAGCCCCCCTCGTACCACCAACGCAATGTTTCAAACTGTAAGCCCGGGCCAAAGTCAGGGTTCGCGCGATCCCACACTCTGATCGAGATCCCCGTGACCGGAGATATATACAAACCCTGTGCTCTGTGACGGCGCTTAAGCCAAGGTTCTTTCCATACATGAGAGCCCGCTACTGCTTGGTCCATAAAACACCAATGCTTCTCGGAGGACGGGCGGCTCCATTCCAAGAGGAAACGCAACTGGGCAGCCTGGAAATATCGAAGAAGACAGGGGACCGCCAGTCCCCCTTCTCTCTTGGGGCGATTCAGGATCTGCCCCGATAACCACGACGGCTTCCCTTCCCATATAAATCTTAGCACCGCCGATTGGAGGGTCGCTATCGTCAGCGGCTCTAATGGGAGCTCCTGAAACAGATACAATATGCGTGGTAAAATAGTCATCTTCACTGCCGCGACCCTGCCCAACCAGGACAATTTAAGTTTCCCCCACGCCTCTAAGTCTCGGTGGACCTCCTGAGTCAGTTTCACATAATTCACCGCCACTGTACGAGCGACTGTGGATCCCAACTCGATCCCCAAATATGGGAGCCCCGTGGAGGACCACGTGAAGCGGAATCGGGCCTTCAAGTCCCGCTCCTGTTCCGCGCTAATAAACTTGCTCATAGCCTGCGATTTAAGCATATTCATTCGGAACCCCGAGACTTTCCCAAATTCCTCCAGGACACCCATTAACGCCGGGAGCTAAATCGTCGGCTCTGCCAGAGTAAGAATGACATCATCCGCGTAAAGTGATATGAGATGTTTGTCTCCCCCAAACTTCACGCCCCTAATCTGAGGTTTATCCCGAAGCCTCTGCGCCATAGGCTCCTTATAGAGCACAAAAAGAAGGGGCGAAAGAGGACACCCCTGTCTGGTGCCTCTTTGGACTGCAAACGGCAAGGAAAGTATCCCATTAACCCGTACCGCCGCCCGAGGTGCCTGGTAAATGCAGCGAATCCATGTCATAAAGCCCGGCCCCAAACCAAAGCGCTCAAGCACCTTGAACAGGTATGGCCAGTGAACCCTGTCGAACGCCTTTTCAGCGTCAGTGGATACAAATAGCACCGCCCTATGAGAAAGTTCGGTTTTATCCAAGAGGTGAAGCAGTCGCTTGGTATTATCGCTACACTGCCTATGCGGTATAAATCCTGCCTGGTCAGGCTCCACTAGCCCCGGCATATAATAGTTAAGACGATGTGCCAAGATGCCAGTAAATAATTTAGTATCAATATTCAGAAGGGAAATCGGCCTATACGAAGCACATTCCTCAGGATCTTTCCCCGGCTTCGGAATAACTACGATAGTCGCGTCTAACATACTAGGTGTAAGAGCGCCGGCCTGACGAAAGGAGTTAAAGAGTAGCACCAAGACGGGAACAAGTTCCCCACAAAAAGATTTATAAAAAAGGGCCGAGAATCCATCAGGACCGGGTGACTTCCCAGTCTGCAGCCGAGCGATCGCTGAAATAACCTCTTCCGCCCTTAGGTAAATCTAGCGCGGTTGCCTCTTTCAAGGACAGGGGAGTGATTGCTATATCCTCTAAGAAGGATTCTGGGGTTAAGGCACCGGGCTCTTCAGCCCTTTATAGATTCCGATAGAATTCTGCGAAAGCCTGCGCTATTTGGTCACTCGAGTGTGCTTCTATTCCCAAAGGGGAGCGCACCATCTTTATCATTGACGCTGCTCACTGCGCTCTAAACCTATGTGCCAGCAACTTCCCACACTTATTGCTTCCTATGTAGTACTTATGTTTAAGGCGGGCTACTGCGTACTCTGCCCTATCCCAATCCAATCTACTCAGCTGTTTCCGCACCCTCTCGAGCTCTCGCCATATTCTAGGAGCACCCGTGCGTTTATGAGAGCGCTCCAACACCCTTACTCGCTGTTCTAGGTCCCCCCTAAGTCTACTCCTTGCCTTATTATCTCTAGATGAAAGGGACATCACTTCACCTCTCACCACAGCCTTCAGTGCCTCCCACAGTGTTGCAACGCTTACTGTCCCATCGTTGTTAAAACTAAGGTAGTCTGTTATTGCCCCTCGAATCGCCTCTACCGTCTCAGCGTTCTGAAGCATTGAATCCCTAAATCGCCATCCTGATGTACCAACCCTCTCCACGTCCACGTGGATCTCGACTGTAATGGGGGCATGATCTGAGATGGCCCTCGGCTCAATCTCTGCGTCTCTAACCCTAGAGAGAAGCTCTTGGGATGCCAGAAAGAGGTCCAACCTAGCGTATGTTTTGGTTGCTGAAGAGTAAAAAGAGTAGTCCCTCAACGAGGGGTGCACATTTCTCCACACATCCACTAGACCACACTCGCTGAGCCATTGCCTCCCTGCGTCCGAGAGAGACCCCGTCTGCCCGTGTCGCTGACCTGAGCGATCCAGGGCCCCATCCATCACAAGATTAAAATCTCCCCCAGCAAGATAGCACCGTCATGGGATTGGAGCAGCGGAGTCAGAGACTGTCTCAGGAAGGGTTCTTGTTGGGAGTTAAGTGCATAAAGGGAAGCGATCGTGAAGGAAAAGCCTCCCAGTCTTAGGGGGTTATTACAACTTTGGAGGAGGTGTTAATCCGTCCCAAAAGTGACAGTAAAGTGACGGATATACCACCAGCCGTATTACGAGTCCATTATAACCTATGGAACTCGTAATACGGCTGGTGGTATATCCGTCACTTTACCGTCACTTTTGGGACGGATTAACACCTCCTCCAAAGTTGTAATAACCCCCTAAGTCTCATAGCCAAAAGCCTTCCTGGGATCTCATGCAGTTTTGATATCACTTCCCCCTGGAATGAACGTGATAGCAGTATCGCCACCCCTGCATGCTTTGATAGTAACGATGACCAGAACTGTCTGGGGAACCACTTAGAGCGCATACGGTAGGTGTCTTTCAAGACAAGGTGCGTTTCCTGCAAGAGACAAACATGGCTCTCCGATCTCTCTGGCACCGACAGGATGGCAAGTCACATTTAAACTTAAACATTTAATAATCATAGCCTATACTGAGGCGAGCCAACAGAGAGGGATGGGGCACAGCAGAGGGCTACCCACTACCTTAACATCTAGCCCACCTGGTGCGATCAGGCCCGAGAGCATTTCCATAAAAAGCCAACACTGCAGGGAAATACAGCAACAAACAAATGATAAGCACAACAGGTGCATAGAACACAGAAGTCCTCGATTGTCTACAATCACGAGGTGCGATTTCCACGGGGCAGTATATCCGACCAGATCGAGTGTTCAGGTCCACAGCCTCCGCCGCCTCGACCCGCTTCAACAATCAATATATTGTTAGCGAAGCGGCCAGTAGCTAACCCAGTCGCCCCCGGGGGACCAAACTAGGTTGAAGTTCCGGCAGCCACATTGTTCAAAGCGGCCTCTCTCTCGATCCTCAGCTCCGAGGCCGTCGGGCGCTGCAGCTTCCTTTTCTTTTCTTTTCTCCACCAACGAGAAGGGCCCCGCGCCGGCAGAGCCGCTCCCCCGCTCGACTCACAGCCAACGTCCTCCAGACCCAGGACGCGACCAGCCTCCAAGACGGTTTTCACCTGCCGAACCTGCTCCTCCCAACGGAAGACCAGTCGGAACGGATGGCCCCAGGAATATGACACGTTGTGTGCCCGCAGATGATTTGTGATTGGTCTAAACTCTCTCCTCCTCTGCAGAGCCTGCGCTGACAGATCATGAAATAGCTGGAGTTCATGCCCACGAAAGTGTACACTGTGGAGATTGCGGGCCCGCTGCAGAATCTTTTCTTTAAAGACATAATTATGGAGACAGGCTAAGATGTCAGGGGGGCGATCTCCAGGCCCTCCAGCGCGCCCTACTCGATGCACCCGGTCCAGGGCCACCTCCTGTGTCTCGTCCGCACCAAGCAAGGAGCGAAACAGGTCCACCACTTAGCCCACGATGTCCTCCTTTTCAATCCCGGCCGGGGCCCTTCTAATGCGAATATTCTGCCGCCGTGAGCGATTTTCCAGGTCCTCGTCCGCCATCTGCAGGAAGTCCTGCTGCTCTCTGAGACGGGCCACCTCCTGTTGTAAGCCCGCGACCTCCTCGCCGCGCGGGATCTCATTATCTTCGAGCTGCGAAACACGCTCACCCAAGGAGGAAACCTCACCCCGCAACTCCATCATCTCCTGTGAGATGTCCCTGCGCAGCTCTTGGATGTCTCCCCAAAGTGACTCAAACAAGGAGGTCAAAAAGCCCTTCGTGACAGGGGAGTCTCCGCTGGATCCGTCTCCCCACGGCTCTCCAGAGCCCACGTCTCAGGTGAGTCCTCTGCCGCCGTGCCAGAAGTCGGGCGCGTCCCTGCCAGCATGCCCTCACCGAGCGCTCGCGCTTCGACTTTGACGCGCCATGGTACGCCGGTCTGGTCGCTCCACACCGCTGCCCGCCTCCGGAAATCCAGAGTCTCCGTCCGGGGCCGATCAGTATGGTCTCCCAAGACCAGGACCGCGCCCATATCCAACCTCCAGTGACTTCCTCCGCAGCAGTCAACTCCTTGGCCCTTTCCTCGGAACCGCGGGCCACGATCATCAAAGACTCCTATAACGGGGTGAGCCCAGACCCCTATGCCCCTACCTTCTGCCAGGGGCCCGCAGCTCCAACGACCCTCTCCAAGGCCCAAATATGAGGAGGCCTTGCCTGTTCCCCTCAATCTGCCATACACGAGGGAGCACCTTCTCCCCCAGGCGCCCAGATCAGCAGGCCCCAGGTCTTCACAGGCCGGTCCACCTAATATGGGGCCCAGGGTGATCCCCAGGCCCTCCGCTCCTCAATGCTCGGCCCAGAGGAGCCGCCTGGCAGGGGCCCGTTCCGCGGCCGAGGCCGCCCCCTGCACCTCTCCGCAGCCCCGCCCCTACTGCAGGGCCGAGGCCAGCTCCCCTCGCGGGAGCAGCAAACTCTGTTCGCGGCCGCCGCCGGGCGAAGCGAACCCCCAGGGGCACCTCACACTACGGGGGAGCCTCAGACTACCCCGTGCTTCCCCCCACCAGCGGGCCGCAAAGCATTTTGCTGGATCGGGCGGCGGAGCACTAACAGACACGTCTTAGCGCTCCGCCATCTTGGCCACGCCCCCCGTCTTTCACACGTTAAAGAGGTATATACTTTAATTTTCCTTCTGTTAACTTAAATCCATCATCCCTAGGTTCTTCTAAGACCAGTTAGTTTATTTACTGTGGCAGGGCTGGCAAGGCAGACCATGTCGGGAACTCTGGGGGCATGGCAGGGACCTCGACTAGCGTTCTAGTCATGACAGAGGTTCTGCCTCCTGAACATTAGTAGCGGACTCGTAGGCCGGCACTGTGAGTAGTGACCGAGTGACGACGGACCCGGAAGATGATCTGCCTTGACCCAGCAGGGGTGAGAAGACAGAGGCAAGGAGAAGTAAGTTGACATTTCAAGAGGCAACGGTGGGCCAGACAAAAACAGCGGATGGTGACTGTCGATGAACCCGAACTAGCCACGGTTTCATCTATCCAGGCAGGGTGTACCCCAGAGACAGCTGCAACACTGGATGAGGTTGAGAAGCTATCAGAAGGATTCGGCGGTACTTCTAAAGTCTTGTGGAAAGGTGAGAAGGGTGAGGCTTCTGCGGCTCTTCAAAAGAGTTGCGCCTCAGGCTTGTGACCCAGGAGGGGGCATTCACATTGGCTTGGTGGATGGTGGCACAGGCGACTTGGTGAGGATGGGACATGTTTTTGGGTGATCTGTGAAAGTGTCATGTGGTATTGTATGAGCACTTTATGTAGTTTCTTTTTTAGACCCTTATTCTTGGTTTTCTGTGCACCATAACTTTTTTAAACTCTCACCGGTGAGAGGGAGTGATGTGGAGAGGCGTAAGTGTTGTGAATCCTATGACTCGTGAAACACTGGGAATTGTGTTACAGAACCCTTTAGTGACATAAAGGACTGTTGAGAGTGGCATATATCGGACAAGGGTCCTTGTCAGGCAGATAACTCTCTCCAGTGTTATTGGTGACAGGATTTTTCATATTGTGAGCTGAGACTTCAAGCCTACATATTCTGTTTTCCTTGATGGTGCAGTCCAACCTCTAGGGGAGCGTCAAGGAAGAGAATCCAAAGAAGGTCTGATTATATCAAACAGTGAACCACAGACAAGACACTTAGGGCCAGATGTAGCAAGAAAACATTTTGCGAGTTGCAAATTGCGAGTACTAGCGACTCGCAATATGTAATGCAGAAAGGTGTCTCAGACACCTTCTGCGACTCGCTATGGGGTCGCAAAGACCCACCTCATGAGAAATACCAAAACCATTTGGTTTTGTTTTTTTCAGAGTAAGCAGTGGTCCATAGGACCACTGCCTGCTCTGAAAAAATATTTTTATTGGCATTCACAAAGGGGAAGGGGTCCCAAAGGGACCCCTTCCCTTTTGCGAATGAGTTACCATCCACTTCAAGTGGATGGTAACTGCGAGTTGGTTTGCGACCGCATTCGCGGTCCCAAAGCAACTCTGCATGGTGATGCGGTCGCAAATAGGAAGGGAACACCCCTTCCTATTTGGGAGTCGCAGCCTCAAATTGTGAGTCGGTACTGACTCGCAATTTGCGGTCGCACATCGCGTTTGGCCTTTTGCGCCTCGCAAACTGCGTTTTTCGCAGTTTGCGAGGCGCAAAAGGCTTGCTACATCTGGCCCTAAGGGCCTCATTACAACCCTGGCGGTCACTGACCGCCAGGTTTAAAGTGGCGTTTGTACCACCAACAGGCTGGCGGTACGAAATGCCATATTATGACCGCGGTGGTACAGCTGGGACCGGCGGTTTACCGCCATGGATGTCCCGGCTGTCAGAATCCGCCAGGGCAGCGCTGATTGCAGCGCTGCCCTGGGGATTTTGACTCCCCTTACTGCCAGCCTGTCCATGGCGGTAGACACCACCATGAAAAGGCTGGCGGTACGGGGACTCGCGGTCCCCCTGCACTACCCATGCACTTGGCAGACAGTGGAAAGCATGACGGGTGCTGCTGCACCTGCCGCACCGTCATAATGGAGCCGGCTGCAATGTTACGGCCCAGCAGGGATGTTGTAATGCGGCCGGCAGGTTTGCGGCCTTTAGGTGGGTTCGACCTTGGCGGGCGAAGGTTGTAATGAGAGCCTAAGCGTGTAGAGCATGGCAACTCCCTTTGATGTCATTTGTTAATAAACTCCTTACTAAATCAGCAGGCTAGTGTGGTCCTGTCTTACCTTCCTGTAACACTAGTTAGAGAGGGTAGGCCAACAACAGTAAGTAGTAAACAAATAATACTGACACTGATGGGAACATGGGCGCTGCTCAGTCTGATCAACTCAATAAAGGGTGGGAGGGTTGTGTAAGATCACTCATATTCTGTTTTATAACACTATCTGCCTGTCCTGAACTGAAAGAAGTAAGGTAAGTAAATACACTACTTGAAAACACAGGAGAGATCAGGAAGGGAGATACTAAAAACATGAATGGGGAAGGGATGGAAACAGGGGGACAACTGGTTTGTAGTGTGCCAGATGCGGAGAACAATCTCTGTCATTACTGTGTTGGTAGCGCTTCATCTTCAACTGTGTGAGTTGGTACTCTAACAAGTAATGCAAAGACAGATATTCATGATAGGAGACAATCCAATTTACTTAACAAAATGTATTAAAACTCCAAACATATCCTCCCACAACAGGCCTACCCCTTCATCCAAACAATCCCCCCAAAACACCCAGTCACAGAATGTCCTCCCCATTCTCTCCTCCACAACAATCTCACCCCCGCACGCACCGAAACCAAAAACAATACCCAAAACACTATGTCCTACTCTGAGAGTCCTCTACAGATTGGTATTCAATGGTGGGATCGCCCTCCCACTCCTTTTGGCATATTACTGGGCCTCCCAACTACAGGTGATTAATGGCTGTGTGTTTGCCCAGAGAGAGATCCCGTCAGTCCTCTTTGGTACATGCTCCATTATTGGGCCCACCTAGAAGCACTGTGTCCATGATGGGGAGGGTTTGTCCAATCTTTTGGCTCCGGTGGCTGTTTTTTTTCTTGCCTGGGAAGGAGCAGGAACCCATATGAGATAGAAGGGAAGAGCCACTGTCCTATGGGTGGGTGCTGTGTTAAAGGAGCTTTGCCTGCTGGGGCCCAGTTGCTGTTTCCAGCCTGGGGTACATGTTAGAAGGTGGGTTGGTCAAATCTTTTGAATGATTGCAAGAGGAATATGTGCTTTCACATACACAACTTTATAAATACACCAAGCTCAGACACACTTTACGCACCAGGTGTTTTGACTGGTATGACCTAATTGGCACATCCCCTCTTGATCTCCACTTACGGGGAGGCCTAAAAGGGAAGGAGTTATCATCAGTAATATTCCTAAGGTGCTCTGGAGCCTCCAACGGTGATGGGAATGATAATGGGTAGCCATAGAAGACGTGGACTGGAAGGCAGTCTGAGGCACCCCCACAAGGTCAATATTTGGGCACGTTTCCGCCTAATCCAGCTGCAGATTCTACACAGGGTATGCTTTGCCAGGGACAGACTCACAAGATGGGGAAAATCACCACGACATCCTGCCTGAGAGGCCAAGACATTAATGGGCCCTTCCACTTGCTTTGGGAGTGCCTGGAGATTCAGAAATACCCAAACATTATACTGAGAAAACTGGGGTATGTCCTGGAGGAGCAAATCCATGTAACCCCCACTTTGTTCTTTGTAAGTCCTGGGGAACATTGACCTTCTCTGTTCAAAGGTAGTCTTTTGCTCACTGGGCTTAGTAATAGCAAAATGGGACATAGCCCAAGTTTGGGGTGTGCGACTTTGCCTACAAAGGCCCAATGGGTCACTCTATTGGATGTATGCATAGGGGCAGAGAGGGTGGTGTATGCAGCCAGACTGTGCCGTAGAATGTTCAAGACGTTAGTGGGCTCTTTCCTTTACAAAACATGGTCATGAATGATCTCTGTAATGGGACCAGGCCAGTGGCCGAGGGAATGACTCCCTCCTCCCTGCCAGGGTCTATAGTGGTAGTGCTTCCTCGTCCTTAGGAGCCAGCCCTCGGGTTACCCCCAGGCAAACCTGCAGTACTATACCAATCCCATTCTGGGTGACAAATCCTGTTGGTTTGTGATGGCATTATGTTCTATGCTCATTAGGTATGTGAGTGCATAAAATGCTAACAAAAAAGAGTTGACAAAAACACTGTGTCCAAGATTGTCCTTCCCACAATCTTCTCCCACCACAGTCCCACCCCCTCACCCAATTACTAAAACACCCTGTCCCTAACTGTCATTCCCACCTTCACCTCCCATAACAAGCCCCACCATTCCTTATAAAAAGAATAGACCTCAGCAGCCAGTGCAAAAGTTCCTGCTGGCCACACATGATCTCCTCCAAGTCCGATGTGATTTGCTGGAGGAGGGCAGAATGCATGGTGGGGATGGTTGGGATGGGTCGGCAACTTGCAGTTGCAGATATATTGTTGCTGATGTTCCTCCGACGGGTGATGCGCGGCAGCAGCGGCTGTCTCCTCCTCCTAAAGCATTACCTGCCAGGGGTACTACACCATAGTTGTCTCAATTTTCAGGAAATGCAGCCGAGTGGCTGTGCTCTGCCGGGAGTGGGCTTCTGGGACAGGTCCTCCAGCAAGAATAGTTAAATGATCCAAAAAAAAACGAGGAACATGAACTGTAGTACTCAATGCAAATACTTGTTTGTTGTACAGTAGCCAACAACAACACTAGGAACACCAACATTTTTCGACGTGATTATTGGTCAGAAGGCAATGTTTTTCCCAGAATACAGTAGCTGTGCATGGTATGAATTAGTTCATGACCACCATCATAATAAAACATAGATTTAATTTTAATATAAAAGGATGAAAAGCTAATATGGTTTTATGTGGTGACACATGCAACACGCTTAATGTGTTAATTAATCAATGAAATGCCAAATATAAGTAAATATTGCCATTGATGACTATGGCACATTAAATTAATGCTGCACAATGTACTTGGGTGTAAAGTGCAACATTAATGAGACATCCTGGAGGGGTAGCACATTTTTTGGGGCAGCTAGTGGTGTGGTATGATAAATTCCAATGGCCCTGCTCTTATTCTTTCTACTCCCTCCTGAGTCTCGCCTTGAGTATGAGTTCCACACTCCACCCTCTACCCACAATAATGCTCTACAAAGACTTGGCTATGGGGCAAGTAAGTGACATTATAGGGTCAGGTAAGTTGAACATGAGGCCTTGGGCTAGGTTTATGTTTGGCTGTGGACAGGTTGGGTGTCATATACTAGTAGGCTTAGTCACATGGTTAATGGGAGGTAGAAGATGGAAAGTAGTCGCTTAGGCAGTAACTGTGGGAGAAATGTGCCACACGCCTAGATGGGTTTGCAATTTATAGGCTGGGTGGCACAGAAAGAATGGGGTAAGCTGTAGGTAAATGGGCACTGGGCAGCTCACTTTTCCTTCTAAAAATGCAGGGGAAATGCCTGTGAACAAGGTCTTGGAGACCGAAACGCGTAGGGCGGCATTGGATTGAATGTAATCGAAATTAAGCCCAGAAAATTATAGAGCATTATACACGTCAACTCGAGTGCGGTTATTCCTTCAATTTTGCTAAGGAATTTGTGTTTTTTATTTATTTATTTATTTATTTATATATATATATATATATATATATATATATATATATATATATATATATATATATATATATATATATATATATAATTATTTTTTTCACTTAAAAAAAAACAAAGATTACAGGGACGTTATAGTTAGGTTCATGTTTTACCCGAACAAAACCATAGAAATTCAGGAGTTAAAGTTATACTTATTGTTATACTTGCGTTAAGAAACTATAACTCGTGGCCTAAAGTTACTTAGCGCCGTGCATTATCATTTCTTCCGATAAGTATAACTATAAGCTATAACCACTAAATTTCAATGGTTTTGTGTTATTTTTTGCTTCCTCGGGCCAAGCGACAAAGAAAATGGTAGCTAAAACTTTCCTATCAGGTTGCCGCCAGTTAATCTGGGCCTTGTTTTTCGGCTTGATCTGCGGATCTCCCGCAGTTGGATCCGTGTCCTTGGCTATCTCGATTTTGTTTCCTTTAGCCGGTTGGTTGCCTTGGACGCAGCGGTTTACGTCCTGGGCAGCACCGCTCGGGTACCTAGGACGTAACCGTTACGTCCAAGTAGGGGCCTCGCACCCCTCTCCCCTGGGCAGGGATGGAAGGGGAATCACCTCCCCTTCTACCCCCGCCCCCTCCCCAGCCCTCCTGTGGCATCTGATGACTTCAGCGACCTCATCAGAGGCCTGCCCCTCTGCGCTGAAAGCTCAGCTTCCAGCGCTGACCAAAGGAGAAATGCTTTTGCATTTCTCCTCCGATCACGTGGAGGGGCCGAGAAAGGCATCAAAGGAAAGGAAAGGCCTTTCCTTTCCTTTGATGTCTTTCTCAGCATTTCTGCTGCCCGATCGCGATGCGATCATGCAGCAGAAATGCCCACTAGACACCAGGGAGTTTTTTGTTTGTATGCATAAGGGGAGTGGCCCGTTGGACAAGTGCTGCTCCCAGGGTGGGCAAATTATTTTTGGGAAACCAATAGACCCCGGGGATTTTTGTTTTACGCCAATTTCACGCAAGAGGAGCGACCCCTTAATCAAGGGTCTTTCCCCTGGGGGGCAAATTTATTTTAGGCCATTTCTGCCCCTGTTGGGGGCAGGTCAGCCCATTTCTATTAGGCCAATGTGCCCCCGGAAGGGGCAGAAACCACTTAGGCACCAGGGATTGGTGTGTGTTTTGTTTGGGGGGGCAGCCCCTTGGGCAAGGATCACTCCCCATGGGGACACATTACTGTTGGCCATATCTTCCCCCCTCAGGGGCAGATCGGCCTATTTTGGGAAATCCCATCTGCCCCCCTCAGGGGCAGAAAGCCTACCAGAGACCTGGGAATATTTTTTTTTTCAAAATAAGAGGGTGGGGATATGGCTATACCCCACCCCAAATAAACTGGGCTAGAGTTGTTCTGCCCACCAGTGGACAGATGGGGCAATTACCCCTGATCCACACCCCAGGGGGGTAGAAAGCCTACTAGATGCCAGGGAATTTAAATAAAACAAAAAATAGTGTAGTGGTGGCCACCAACCAGTATAGGCCTGGTTATGCCGCCACCCCAACTGAAGGGGGTAATAGTCTTTCAGCTCTCCCCCAGCACACTAAGACATCTTATCCCACGGCGAGCAAGAGGACTTTTGATTATTTTGGGTTTTGGTTTTACATTTGGGCCATGAGAGCTTGGCTAACTCTCAAAATCGTCCCACTGGGAATGGTGAGGGTTGCACTTTTTGGACTTTGGGACGCTGCCATGTAGAAAAATCCACAAGACCTAGACACATCTGAAAACTAAACATCTGGGTGAGTCCAGGGTGGTGTGCTTCACATGCACCCAGCACCATTTTCTTTCCCACAATGCCCTGCAAACCTCCAACTTTGCTTGAAATCACCCATTTTTCCCACATTGTTGTGATGGAACCTGCAGGAATCCAAAAAATTCCTACCACCCAGCATTGTCTCATCTTGTTTTTTTGTTTTTTTTTAAGAATAAAATTAGAATTTTGTTGTTTATCTTGCCAAACTTTATATGTCCTGGTAAATGGATGGCCTTTTTACATTTATGAAATTCTGACAGGAAGATATTGCCAAATTTTAACGAATTTTTTATAATACCTAGTAATTAGTGGCTCTTGTAATTGTGAACCCTGTGAAAATAAATTTTTTGAGTAAGGATCAAAATATAAAGGTCCACTTGTTATCAGCAGTAAGTGTTGGTTCCATAACCTAGGTCTGTCCAGGATAGACTGTTAGGCCAAGACTATGACTTTTGAGGGTAACAACCATCTCAGGATCTATACTGAATCCACTGGGATACATTTGTTCCATCACAAGCTTTTAACAAACCCCAGAGAATCGGTGCAATTCACATGTCTGAAATGTTGGGTGCAATAAAAATCAAATGCGCTAAATTCAGCAGTGATTTTGACCTCATACGGTATGTCGTGAACATGCACTAGTGGTGAATGTGGGCAAGTAATACAGGTGGCACCTTAACTCCATAGTTGATACTACAGTTTTATATTTATAAATAGTGTTCAAAATACGTTTTTTGAATTTACAAAATTCTCTTTAGTGTATTCCTATTGTTACGATACTGCAAAGGAAAAAAAAAAGAAAAATAACATACAGTGGCAGTTCTTCAGCAGCTTTGGATAATCAGAATATCACAATTGAAAACCGAGCCAAGAAAGAGCAACTCTTTCTTTCTCATTGACAATTTTTATCATAGTTTACATTTCTAATATTCCTCCTTGTGTAGTCTAACGAAGTATTCATTTTTTTTTATTAAGTTGGCTTGATTATTGTACTCACTGTATCCCTCCACTCTATCTCCCCTTCTTTTCACCCCCACCCGCAAGCAGCCAGTAAAAAAAAAAATGCTTATTTGGCAAAGCTGTTCTGCGTTAGCAAAACAAAGTCCTTCATTGCTGATGTAGAACAGCAAGAACAAAAGCATCACTATGCATCCACACATATTCGTCATGGCACAATGGCGTTTTTAAGTCTCAGCAGTTTCCGAAAGACATCTTGAGGCGTTTTAGAGCGTTGACTGGGGAATGCCTTCTGCCTGTTTCTTGCTATTGGCCTTGTGGTTTGTAACTCACGTTTTCTGGGTTTCTTTTTGCTGGCTTAATTTGATTGTGTGCCCAGCTCGAGTTTGTACCTGCCAATGCTTGAACCATGTTTACAGTATACTTTCACTCGTCTGTAATAAACACGGCTGTATAACTTATCTCATAACATTTGCTGGGCATTCAAGTACCAATGTCAAGCTGTGTTCTTTCTCCATGAAGCCTACTTGTACATTTTTTTTAAATTGTATTTGTATTTAGTTATAGCCATCTCAAAATGTATCTCATTTTTCAGCTGCACAAAACATTTGCCTTTAAATTCGCATGGACTGAAGTTTACTATTGGCATTGTCAGGGTGGGTGGAAGCGTGAACATTTTTAAAATCATGTTTAAAAACTATTTGGCAATTTAAGCTGTCCATGGCCCATTCACTGTCAAGCACAGAATAAGATCTTTTCACAGGAAAGGGCCAGCCACATTGTAACACAATTGAACAGTGCTTGGTTTTCACGTTGATGTTTAAAGCATATGCTTTAGTTATGGCATCTGTGTCAACTCGTTTTGGTGAGTTAGTTCAAAGGCACTTTTTATGAACGCTTTTCTGTTTATGTTTAGCTACACAATAATTATGTATTCCATCTGCAACTCTGCCTATATTTTGCTACTAAACAAGCAGTCACCAGTGCATATACCTTGCAGCCTCTAGGGCCATGATTTGAGTGGTGCAGCAGATGCAGTGACGCTGGGGCCAGAACCTCTCAGAAATCCACTGTGCTCAGACTATTGCTATATTTTACTAGTAAGCAGGCAGTCAAAAGTGCAGTTACCTTGTAGGCACTAGGACCATGATTTGAATGGTGCAGCAGGTGCAGTGTCAGAGGGGCCAGGAGCTCTAGGAAACCCAGTGCTCACCGATTATTTCTATATTTTACTACTAAACAAAAAGTCCCAAGTGCTGTTACCTTGCAGGCACTATGGGTATGATTTGAATGGGGCAGCAGGTGTAGTGGCACCTGGGACAAAATCTCTAGGTAACCCTCTGAACAGGATTATTGCTGTCTTGTACTACTAAACTAGCTGTCACAAGTGCAGTTACCTTGCAGGCACTAGGGCCATGATTTGAATGGTGCGGCAGGTGCGGTGGCACAGGGGCCAAACACTTTAGGAAACCCACTGAACACCGACTATTGGTATATTTTCTACTAAATAAGCAGTCACAAGTGCAGTTACCTTGCAGGTACTAGGGCCATTATTTGAATGGTGACGCAGATGCAGTGACGCAGGGGCCAGAACCTCTAGGACACCCACTCATAACAGCTTTTTGCTATATTTTACTAGTAAACAAGCAGTCACAATTGCAGTTACCTTGCAGGCACAAGGGTAGGGCCATGATTTAAATGTTGCAACAGGTACAGTGGCACAGGGCCCAAAAGCTTTAGGTAAGCCACTGAACACAGATTATTGCTGTTTTACTGATTATTGATAAATCACATTAAATAGTTACGTTGAGCTTCCACCCCGTTGAGTGGCAAAAAAGGGACGCAACTACTTAATTGGGCCATTCATAGTTCCCCAGCCGCTCTACAGCCCTCCTGTCTGCCACTGACAGCGCAGCCCGTATTTCTGAGCCTGATTGCGAAGGCTCCACCCGCATTCCTGAGCCTGATTGCGTCTGCTGACAACCCATGCCGACACCTCCTTCGTGCCACTAACGCTCCAGCCTTGACCCCTCCCACCTCCCTGGTCATATAATGGAGGCCAAAGGTGCAAGCCCATCTGCGCCCGTCCGACCTGGACCGTGCCAGCGCCAGGACCCCTGGTCCCCCACCACACCACCAAGGAGCTCCAAGCCCTGAAGGTCGGACACCCCATCAACAGCTGATTCACGGCCTCCTCATGTTCAAACAAAGGAGCCTTCACCTGCCCACACTGCCGTTTCTCCTGCAGCGTGGGCCCACTTGCGCCCACCAATGCCCGCACTGCACCCACACAGAATACTACGAACAACCAAGCACCACGCAAGTTCATCCTACTAAATGCCTGCCTTTTCGCAAACACACCACGGAAATCCGGGACACCATCTCACCCACAACCTGGATGTCGCCTTCGTCAACAAAGCATGGCTAACACCCTCCTCAAACCCCTGACTGCTACAAGAGGATACACCCGAGACAGCACCAACAAACATGGTGGGGGCATCGCCATAATCTTCAAGAAAAGATCACCGATAACAGCCCAACGCCCCTCATGGAACACCTCAGCCTCTGACTCCGGACCAATAGCAACACCACAATGTGATTAAATACACTACAAGGGAGACCCCGAGTGTAGAAAGGAACCCGGGCTTTATGTATTTAAAAGGTACAAAGGTCCCTTTACAAGAAAATGAGCTACTGATTATACATAGAGACACAATGAAATAGAGATACAATGAAATCTATAGATCTTTTCCAAGTGGAATGACTTTTAATACAGATAAAACTTATTAAAAAGTGGGAAAACAAAAAGAAAGACAAATAGACTTGTCAGGCTCAGGCAGGTTGTAGTGACAAAATATCACACACTGTTTAGGTCACATCCTTATCCGTACCAATGCTCATACCAAAAAAATAGATATACTTAAATGATTGAGTCAAGGTACAGCAGTCAACGTTTCAATCTAAATAAGAAAGAGATCATCATCAGGACAGTTAAAGTACCCCTGAGGCATTGTACAGGGCTACAATAATTGTAATGCAATATCACCTGCAAGCTACAAAATATAACAAGAAAAAGGGAAAAAGAAGAATGAAAGGTAAAAATGAGTTGCAATAATTAAAATCGGAAATGATTCTTTATTAACTCAAAATGCTACTGTTAAAAGCACAGTGAATACAATATAATCCCATTCATGCAATGCACACAGATACACCCGTAGAAGTGGTGGCCAAATAACCGCAATACATTCAAAGTGCAATTAGGATTTATCATGCATGTAACAAAGACAAAACCTTCAGGGACTGAACATATCTGCTTGAAGGCACCCAAGAAGCACAATAATGGTGGCCCAGTAGGGCAAAAAACGAAATTCTGGAACCACAGAGATTAGGTGGCCCAAATTGGGAGCCTAGATAGAAAACTGAAAGATGAGACAGAAATCAGTGAAGTGTTGAATTATATTATTGGGGACGCGCAGCACTCAACTAGACAAAATTGCGTACCTTAGAATCAAATGTATACTTGCACAGTGGAAAGAAGATGGCACAATAGGGCTCTAATCTAGACAACAGCCAGGTATAAGGAATGGAAGAAAAGTTGCTGGGTGAAAATTAAACAAAGGAAAGAAGAGGCAGGCGTGACGTGAGATGTCGTGAACGTGAAGGTGCGGGGGGCTGCCACCTTGGAAAATGGCATAATAAACTGCTTGGTAGAATGAGTGTGAGCCATCAGTAAACAACATTTCTCTGGGGGACCTCCACAAAAAAGATCCAATAAAAATGAAAATTATAACTAAAATAATAATTAACTTAAAACCTGCCGGTAGGTCAATTCAAGAGCGCCTCAGAAAGGAGGCAATGCGCAAAACCAATGAGGTGCAAGTAACCACATTGTGACGTGAAGCGTCCGACGAATTTTACAAAAGTGGGGGACAGGAGACAATGCTACTGTTTACACGGACTGTTGAGTGCCATACACAATAATAAGAAGCCCAGGGTGCCATACACCCAATGAAGGTTCTATACCACATTCGTGCAAATAGAAAAGGCCACGATAAGAAACAGAAGTAGTTTGCGTGCATGTGAGAAATAAATGTCTAAAGCGGCCACCGTGTTGAAGGTTCTATACCACATTCGTGCAAATAGAAAAGGCCACGATAAGAAACAGAAGTAGTTGCAGTGATGTGCAATCATTCCGGAAGAGTGATCACTTTAGAAAAGAGCAAACAACAACAGCCTATGTAGTGAAAACCAGTAAAGGGATATATTTCGAAGGACAGGCAATCACCATAGGAGAATATTAATATGGTTTGGGTGTTGGACTTAAAAACAAGGTATGTCATAACATGGAAAAACACCATAATAACAATTTAGTGAGTAAGAAAGACTGTATGTGTTGAAGGCCATATAAGTCATGTCAGAAGTATCAAATTGGGACACAGTAAGTGCCATAAAATAGTGAGCATCAAAAGCTTTAAAAAGTGGCGACCAGTCTTCCACCCGGTTTAGACCAATCTTGGAACTGTTGATACGAAGGATCTACTTTAATTCCTCTTTGTTCAGTAATGTTATGATGTCTGCCCCCGGAGATGGTAGTTTGATGACAGAAACAACTTGCCAGCAGAGGTCATTCTTGCTGTGTCCATTGGCCAGGAAGTGGTCCACTAGAGGTGCACTGGAGACCTTGCATCTTAAGCGACTTCTCTGTTGGCAGATAGGTATATAAATATTTTGTGTTGTCTGGACAATATAGATTTGATTACATAGACACATGATTGCATAGATTGCATTCACTGTATTACAGTTAGAAAACTGGTGTAAAGCAAATCTAATTTTTCCATAAACTCTTGTTTCAACTGCAAATTGACAGACACTGCATTGCCACATCTGAAGTGCCCTACTAAAAGATTCAGACCCCAGAAATCATTGAGGGTATGGCTGTTTATATTAGAGTGTAAATTCACCCTCACCAAGTGCTCTTTTAAGTTCTTATTCTTCTGAATCGCAAACAAGGGACGTTCAAGACAGAGGTCCCTGGCGTTCAGGATTAGCCAATGTTTCAAAATACATTTTCTAAGTTGGTTAGAGATTGGGGAGAAAGTGGTAACACAGACTAGGCGGTCATTGTCTGTTTTGGTTTTGGAGTCAGCAAGAGATCACAGGGATAGTACCATGCTCTGTTCATTGAGCGTTTCACAAGTTTCAGTGGATGCCCTCTGGATATCAGTTTCTTAGAAAGAGTACTAGCCTCTAAAAAATACATTCTTTGAAAAAATAATTTCTTATAATACGAAGGAACTGAGAGTAGGGAAAGGAATCCCTCAGTCCTCTGAGGTGATGACTTTTATAAGACAGAAGAGTATTCTTTTCAGTGGACTTGCGATACAATGATGTATATAGCTCTCCATCAGAAGTCTTAATAATTAGGTCCAAGAAAGGAATCTGTGATCTGCTCTGTGAGAGTGTAAATTTGAGTCCACTACCGTTGGTATTCAGCCAGTCGGAAAAGTCAGTCAAGGTGTGCATAGAACCCCAACAGATCATAAAGATAATGTCAATGTACAGTTTCTACACCATGATATTATTGTGGAATGGGGTGGAGTCAGAGATAATTTTGTTGGATTCAATGCCATCCATAAACAGTATTGCAAAATGTAGGGCAAAACGGTCGCCCATAGATGTACTTGGTAATGTTGACCAGCAAAAAAAAAAAGGCATAAATGAAGGAGTCCCAGAATGTAACATGTAGGGACAGAATGGGGGCGTGCCCATTGGTTAAGTACTTTCTCAGTCACATGGATGTCCTCAATTTGGGGAATGTTCGTATACAGGGATTCTACATCTAATTTGCAAAAAATGCAGATACCAGGGTCAAAAGGGAGATGCTCAACACGATTAATCATATCCATGCCATCCCTGACGAAGCATGGAGTTTTAGGTACAAAATCCTTGATGAAGAAATCAACATACTGACCCAGTGGTTCAAGAATGAAACCGCACCTTGATACAGTTAGGCGTCCTGGGGGTGACTCCGCATTCTTTTGTACTTTGGGCAGAGTGTAAATAACAGGTGTCCGGGGGAAGATTGTATTTAAAATAAAACATTAGTTATGGCTCAAATAACTTTCTGCCTTCCCTTTGTCAGTTATGTCATGAATACGTTCCTGAATGTCTTTGGTAGGGTCTGAATTCAGTTTGCGGTAGTAATTAGTGTTAGCCAATTGTCTAGTGATTTCATATATATATATATATATATATATATATATATATATATATATATATACAGGGAGTGCAGAATTATTAGGCAAATGAGTATTTTGACCACATCATCCTTTATGCATGTTGTCTTACTCCAAGCTGTATAGGCTCGAAAGCCTACTACCAATTAAGCATATTAGGTGATGTGCATCTCTGTAATGAGAAGGGGTGTGGTCTAATGACATCAACACCCTATATCAGGTGTGCATAATTATTAGGCAACTTCCTTTCCTTTGGCAAAATGGGTCAAAAGAAGGACTTGACAGGCTCAGAAAAGTACAAAATAGTGAGATATCTTGCAGAGGGATGCAGCACTCTTAAAATTGCAAAGCTTCTGAAGCGTGATCATCGAACAGTCAAGCGTTTCATTCAAAATAGTCAACAGGGTCGCAAGAAGCGTGTGGAAAAACCAAGGCGCAAAATAACTGCCCATGAACTGAGAAAAGTCAAGCGTGCAGCTGCCACAATGCCACTTGCCACCAGTTTGGCCATATTTCAGAGCTGCAACATCACTGGAGTGCCCAAAAGCACAAGGTGTGCAATACTCAGAGACATGGCCAAGGTAAGAAAGGCTGAAAGACGACCACCACTGAACAAGACACACAAGCTGAAACGTCAAGACTGGGCCAAGAAATATCTCAAGACTGATTTTTCTAAGGTTTTATGGACTGATGAAATGAGAGTGAGTCTTGATGGGCCAGATGGATGGGCCCGTGGCTGGATAGGTAAAGGGCAGAGAGCTCCAGTCCGACTCAGACGCCAGCAAGGTGGAGGTGGAGTACTGGTTTGGGCTGGTATCATCAAAGATGAGCTTGTGGGGCCTTTTTGGGTTGAGGATGGAGTCAGGCTCAACTCCCAGTCCTACTGCCAGTTCCTGGAAGACACCTTCTTCAAGCAGTGGTACAGGAAGAAGTCTGCATCCTTCAAGAAAAACATGATTCTCATGCAGGACAATGCTCCATCACACGCGTCCAAGTACTCCACAGCGTGGCTGGCAAGAAAGGGTATAAAAGAAGGAAATCTAATGACATGGCCTCCTTGTTCACCTGATCTGAACCCCATTGAGAACCTGTGGTCCATCATCAAATGTGAGATTTACAAGGAGGGAAAACAGTACACCTCTCTGAACAGTGTCTGGGAGGCTGTGGTTGCTGCTGCACGCAATGTTGATGGTGAACAGATCAAAACACTGACAGAATCCATGGATGGCAGGCTTTTGAGTGTCCTTGCAAAGAAAGGTGGCTATATTGGTCACTGATTTGTTTTTGTTTTGTTTTTGAATGTCAGAAATGTATATTTGTGAATGTTGAGATGTTATATTGGTTTCACTGGTAATAATAAATAATTGAAATGGGTATATATATTTTTTTGTTAAGTTGCCTAATAATTATGCACAGTAATAGTCACCTGCACACACAGATATCCCCCTAACATAGCTAAAACTAAAAACAAACTAAAAACTACTTCCAAAAATATTCAGCTTTGATATTAATGAGTTTTTTGGGTTCATTGAGAACATGGTTGTTGTTCAATAATAAAATTAATCCTCAAAAATACAACTTGCCTAATAATTCTGCACTCCCTGTATAGTGGTCTATATCCTGAACAACAATCCCACCCCCTTTGTCTACCAGTTTAATCACCAGCGATGAATTATGTTTGAGATTATTAAGAGCTTGCTTTTCCACAGATGAAAGATTATATGATATAAACAGCCGTTTCTGCTTAAGAATGGCAACGTCCTTGAGAACCATATTCTCAAAAGTATGCATCTCTGGAGGTAAAGCACTATGCGGGGGAGAAAAAGTAGAGGGAGGACAGAAAGTAGTATTGGCAGTACAAGGGACATATGGATTGTCTTGAAAAAGTGCCTTTAGGCAAATTTTTCTTAAGAATCATAATACTTCTGTTTGGAGGTAAACAAAAAAAAAAGGGTGGGGGTGCATTGTTGGAACAAGCGATATACCTTTACTAAGTAAAGATATCTCCTCTGATGGAAGCATCACAAGGCACCCTTGCATACAGAACCCTGGGGCCATGACCAGCTTTCTGCGACACCATTGCCAACCTCATCACCCCCCTTGTCGTTGGACTCTTGCTTTAGGCAAGACTACTGGTTTAGGGATGACAGCTCTTTTGTTTGTAGGCGACTAGGCCAGTCCTACAACAAGTCATGACTGTCAGCCCAACCCTCCCGGCTCACAAGCAGTACCAAAAGCCCAAACAGGTAAAGGTGATTTCTGGCAGCCTTTATGCTTGGACTCTAGAGTGCGACATCTCAGGGGAGTCATAGTTAAACGGAGATGACCTTTTTCTCTCCTGAGCAATAAGTCTCATTCACACACAGGCAAAGAAGGAGATGCAGTGAAGTTTTCAATAGGTTTTATTATCAAGACTGCATTCTACTGTAAAATGCATGAGCTGCAATGATTAGGATATTTAACTATGCATGATGCAGAATTGTGAAGATGAGAGTCGTGAATACAAAGACCACCACTATCTTGCCATAACATGAAATGTAAAATATCACTAAAATCATAGCATGCTGAACCTAATCTCTAACCTAAAGAGAGCTAGGTGTGGTAAACCTAATCTGCCAGCACCATGTCCATGAGAAGAGCCCCCAACCCTCATTACCTTGGTATGAGGTCTCTAGATCAGACTCTGTGGGGACACGATGGCTAGTTCTCCATGAAGGCAATGTGTAGCATAGATAGCATTGATGGAATCTGGTAGGAATCCCTAAGATAACCTTGTCTGCAAGATGTATTTATACAGATCTTGTAGGACCCCTGACGCAAGTATGTTCCCAAACAATAGATAAGAAGGCATGCTTGGGGTGGCAGTTATATAAACAATTTCCTCCAAAAATACATGATGTCCTTGTCACATGTAAGTGGGAAAGGGACATGATGTGAATACCTAAGTATATCACTTGTCTCTGACGCTGATAGTGACGCCTTCAGAGTGGCACTGATAACGTGAAATCAAAATATCTTCCTAATTATAAATATAGCAGCCATCTTGGAAGAAATAAATAAATGCGCTAAAACAGAGCAGGCTAAGTAGGTTAAAAGTCACTAGGTGACAGGGCCACAGGTCTGCAAGCCAGAAGGCTAAGCGAACTCCTGAATCCCAATAAAACTAAATAGGATCCACTACACTATGTCCTACTTGGCGATCTCAATTTCCACCTTAATGACCCCAACAACACCAACTCTGCTACCCTCATAGAGAACCTCAGCAACATTGGGTCACCAAACCCACGCACCATGCCGGACGCACTCTGGACGTCATCTTCAAAATTAGCGACAAAGATCAATTTCACCCATATGACTGAACTCATCTGGACTGACCAAGTCATCATCCACTTTAGCATCTCCCATTCCCAGCACACCATCTCCAAGCACCTCAGCACCCCCCACCGAATTTGGGGCAAGGTAACTAAGACCCTATGGGCATAGGCCGTCGGCACCACACAACCCGAGCCCATGGCAGACCTTGACCTCAACCAGGCCATCCAAAACTTTACCAGCTGGATCACCAAATATGCCGACAGTGTCGCCCCGTTGAAACCAGCTAAAACCAACAACACCTCCAAGCCAGCAAGATGGTACACTCCGGAACTCAGAAACTCCAAACACGACAGCCACTGACGCGAGAAACAATGGCTTGTGACCAAGGACCCCTTGGACAGCCGCCTAAAAGTCAGCCATCAACAACTACCACCACCACGTCAAGGCAACAAAAAGAGCAGCAATCACTGCCTGTGTCGACACCACAGCGAACCACATGAAGGAACTCTTCAGAATCATCAAGGAATTCTCTAACCCGTTAGTGACAGAGAACACTATCCACCCATCCCAGGAACTCTCCGACACCCTCTTAGACTACTTCCACAGCAAGATCACCATGTAAAACAATTTCGACCCCCAACTCTCCAGCCTAGACAACATATTTCAAGCAGCGTACACCAGCCACCTGATAACCTCCTGGTCCCCTTTTACCTCACAGACCACCGCAGCCATCATGTCATCCATTCACTCTGGGGCTCCCACCGAACCCTGCCCCCACTGGCTTTTCAACCTTGGAGCCAACACTATTACCATAAAACTAACCTGTATCCTCAACTCCTTCATCTCAACAGCAACCTTCCTGGGCGAATGGAAGCACGCAGAGGTCAGACCCTTCCTAAAGAAACCCTCCACCAACCCCAGCAACCTTAAAGACTACAGACCGATCTCCCTGCTCCCCTTCCTGGCCAAATTGCTTAAGAAAGTCATCAACCAACAGCTCACCAACTACCTCGAACAAAACTATCTTCTTGATTCTTCACAGTCAGGATTCTGGGCCAACCACAGCATGGAGACTGCACTGATTGCTGCCATGGACGACATCAGGACCCTCCTTGACTGAGGAGAGCTGGCAGCTCTGATCCTTCTAGACTGCTCTGTAGCGTTTGATACAGTCTCCTGCCACACTCTCCTCAACAGACTCCACAAAATAGGCATTCAACAAAACACCCTTAAGTAAGTCTCCTCTTTCCTCTCAGGCTGCACACGACATCCGCCTTCCTCTCTTCACTTCTACACACAAGAACATACTCTGCGGCGTACCCCAAGAATCCGCCCTCAGCCCAACCCTGTTCATTATCTACAAAACTCCCCTCGCAGACTTCGTGGACTCAGTATAGTCTCTTACTCCAACGACACTCAACGAATCCTCTCACACACCAAAGACCCCCGCAACACCAAAGCCAACTTTGGCAACACCATGACTAGCGTAGCAACATGGATGAAAAACAGCTGCCTCAAACGAAATACAAACAAGACTGAAATCCTGGTATTTGGGAAGAACACCTCCATATGGGACCACAGCTGGTGGCCAGCAGAACTCGGACCAACACCCTCTCCATCAGAAAATGCACCAAACCTCAGCGTCATCCTCAACTGCCAACTATCCATGAATCGACAAGTAAACTTAATCTCCTTCTTCAGCTTTTACATCCTCCATATGCTCTGCCGAATCTTCAAATGGATCCCTTCCAACACCAGAAAGACAGTCATGCACACCCTGGTCACCAGCCGCCTCGACTATAGCAGTGCTCTCTATGCCGGAGTGCCCTCCCAGCTACTTAAAGTACTGCAAACTCTACAGAATACTGCAGCCAGGCTCATCATCAAACTTCCCTAGTTCTCAAGCTTCACCCCACATCTCGGGAATCTCCACTGGCTCCTCATCCAGAAGAGATGAAAATTAAAAATCCTCACACTCTCATGCAAGGCTCTGCACAACCTAGGGCCATCGCACATCAACCATCGATTGAGCTTCTACATCCCAACAGGACAACTATGTTCCGACTTTCTAAACCGTGCACTCACACCCCACATCCATCACAGCTGCAGTGGAGACCGCCCCTTCTCCTACTCAGCAGCCAAGTCCTGGAACAGCCTGCACCACATCCCTCCGTTTTGGACTTCAGAAGGAGACTCAAAACATGGCTTTTTGTTGGAGACACAGCACCCTCAGCATCCAGATAACCTTTGGGGTGATAGTGCTGCCCTTTAAAAATCCTACGACTGATATCTTTTACTAATAAACTAGCAGTCACAAGTGCAGTTACCTTGCGGCACTACGGCCATGATTTCAGCGGTGCAGTAGGTGTGGTGACACAGGGGCCAAAAGCTCTGGGAAACCCAACGAACACCGATTATTGCTTTATTATACTAGTAAACAAGCTGTCACAAGTGCAGTTACCTTGCAGGGCACTAGGCTCATGATTTGAATGGTGCAGCAGGTGCAGTGGCACAGAGGACTAAAGTTGTAGGAAACCCAAAGAACATAGATTATTGCTATATTTTACTACTGCCACCATCTCAGAACCAGCTATGGCCGATATCCCCCCGCTCCCTATCATACGTCTGCCATCCCAGTGCTCCCTGTGGCGCAGTGTGAGTGCTGCCACCTCAACCCTATACGCTTCCTCACCCTTCCTCTCTCCCCTCACGTGATTTCCTCCATCGCAAGCTTCCTCTTCTCACCTAGGACACTGGCATGCCGCTGGCTTTAGTGCAGCATAACTGCAAGTAACAAACAAAAAAAGCTATAACGCAGCCAAGACTGGGAGTTCCATGAAGCTTTTTATCTTTACTTTCAGCTGTTTGTAACATGGCTAAACACATTAGCAAAGCCAATAGGTCTTGCATAGGCATGACCTATTGGCGTTGTCAGTGCTTGTTTACATTTACTTTAACATGCATGATAGCAGATGCCAATCTTGGAGCATTAAAAACAATATGTACAAAAGCACATCAGTGTATCAGAAGTAGCCCAATACCAAATGGCACCTGATAGACCCTCCCAAAAAGAAAATAATGGGGTGGGTACAATGGAAGAGTAGATTGAGGTAGCAGGGAAACAAGTCAGCACTCTGCACAGCAACAGTGAGCTAGAGGGCGAGGAGCATGAGAGGCACAGGATGATGAAAAAAAAAAAAATAGCCGGGCTAGAGGATGGTAAAGAAGCTATGTTTCGGAGGAGGGACAAACACAAGAAGAGGAAGGAAAACCATTTAGCTAAGAAGCAAGCAAATCGGATCGATAAACAAGCCAACCAGTGATAAGCAAGACACTGACTTAAAGCCCACTGTAAGAATTGGCATTATCCACAATAAGCCTTTGACGTCAGGAAGCTAAACACCGTCTGGAGCCCAGACGTAAAGTTGTAGCAGCTCCACTTTCTGATGAGGGTAGCATTTCTGGAATGTGGCAGGGCTCCACTGTTTTTATATTCCAAGCTTTTAAAATAAAGTACCTAGTATTTATAATAGAATTGTATTTGAAATACTATAGTGTGTTAGACGCATAAACAATTGTCTTCCTGTTATTATGATTATATATATCTATATCTATCTCTCTCTCTCTCTCTCTCTCTATATATATATATATATATATATATATATAATCACCTAGTGGCAGTCGCCACCAGGTAGCTATAGTTAAGACCTAGTTTCCATAGACAGAGCATTTTTTTTTTGCCTATAACTTTGGCACCACTTGACGAATCTTCACAAAATTTTCGAAACTTATACTTTGGTAAGTTCAGCTGCTGTCTTTCATTTTTCCATAGGACCTTTAGACACGCCTACAACCCAAACCGCTGAACGGAATTACACCAAATTTGGCAGGAAGCTCGAACCCTGATGCAAATGCCTTCACTCTGAGATATGAGTTTAAAAAAAAATATCTATATATATATATATATATATAGGGACGCAGATCGTGGAGAAAAGTAAGGCCCTGGCTGGCTGGTCGCAACCTGACAGAAAAGCTACGGCTGCCATTTTGTTTGTTGCCATTGGCTAGGGAGTGTGAACAGCAGAGTGCAAAAAAACACATAAGTGGTCAGGATACAGATATCCAGACCCCTAGGACCAATTTTTTTTTTTCCGTCTGATCTGTAGAACTGTGGATCCACAAGTGGAACCGCTGATCCGAACCCGCGGTTCCTCTGGTGGAACTGCGGTTCCAGAGAAAAATTTAAAGAAAAAAACCACACACACACTGCATCCGTGTGCAGCTTGGGTTTGGATGCATGCAGGAGGGTTGGCTAAAGGGCCTGGCTATAGGCAGGGCCCTGCAGCCAACCCCTGCCACGCACAGCCAAAGGCTGTGCGCAGCACTGCTTGTATTCATATGTGTGCATGCTAAAAAAAAAAAAAAAACTGGAAAAAAAAGAAATTACATGGACATTACAGTTAGGTTCTGAATTTAATCGCACCAAACCATAGAAATTCAGCAGTTAACTCAAGTAACTATAACTCATGCCAAAAGGTAACTATGACTTGCACCATGTGCAGCTAATTACTCCACATATTACATTATTAGTTACGTCTATGGCATCATTGATATTATTATTGCAATTGATGAGAAAACTGTAAATATATATATATATGCATATATATATATATATTTTTTTCTGGATTGAATTTTGACATCAGGTGCTGGAAATCTATATTGTTTAAGCGGTGTGCCAATTCTTTGCAAATAAAATGTAATATAAGTGTGTTTGAGGTGAGGTAACCCTAAATTTGTCTGATGTTTTATTCATCCCTCGAGTGGAGAAAGCATAAAGGAGAGTCTGGGGTTTTTTTTTGTGTGTTTTTTTTTAAGTTTAAGCTCAACAGGAGTTTTCTATTGATATTTGGGGCCAGGAATCATGGGCAGATAACCACAAAAAACAGCTCTTTTTTGTGCTACTTACTAGAGGGGAGTTTTCAACAGCACCATGTATGAAATACAGAATATGGGACAGAGAAAATATCCAACTGCTTTTGAAAATGAAACGTACAATCTTGTCACAATAGCTCCTGGCCTCACCTCGCTTCTGTACCAAGTTTAGAAACAATAATTCAGTAAAGTCTTATTTGGACTAGTGCACAGCCTTGATGAACAGTGTAACCCTATGTGAGGACTTTGGGGGTCATTCTGGCCCTGGCGGTAAAAGGCTCTTACCGCCGGTCAGAAGACCGCCATCATACCGCCGCGGCCGCGGTAAACCGCCACGGTCATTCTGACCCACAACTGCCAAACCGCCAAAAACCCGACATCCACTGAAGCCCGCCTCATCAGCGGTCAGCGATAAACTGGAGATGACCAAACCTCCACCGTCACGCCAACAGAAACACGCCCATGCCATTACGACCCACGAATCCACGCGGCGGTCCTTCAACCGCGGTATTCCATTGGCGGTACACACCGCCGCGCTCAAAATACACACACCTTTACAAAACACAGCCACATTGGACAATTCGAAATACACACACCTGATACACATACACACACCACTCCCACACACCCATCACCATATAAAACACACACCACATCACCCACAAACCCCCACAAATCGAAATTCAGAGACAAGGCGCAATACACAGAGAGCGAGCACAGGGAACGCAAACCACAACACACACAGGAACCCAACATCATCACCCACACCACATCTACGCACAAAACACCACACACTACCACACTCATCACCACAAACACCACCCCACACCACCCCATGGCACCCCAAAGACACCCCAGGTTCACGGACCAAGAACTCAGGGTCATGGTGGAGGAAATAATTAGGGTAGAGCCCCAGCTCTTCGGCACACAGGTGCAGCACACCACAATAGCCAGGAAGGCGGAGCTATGGCAAAGGATCGTCAACAGGGTCAACGCTGTGGGACAGCATCCCAGAAATCGGGAAGACATCCGAAAGCGCTGGAACGACCTACGGGGGAAGGTGCGGTCGATGGTGTCAAGATACAACATCGCTGTGCAGAAGACTGGTGGCGGACCCTCACCCACTCCACCCGAATTCACAGCATGGGAGCAAGAGGTCTTGAACATCCTGCATCCTGCGGGCCTCGCTGGAGTAGGCGGAGGAATGGACTCTGGTAAGTCTAATCTCAACTACTTCACCCCCCCCCCCCCAACCACCAGCATGCCAACCCACACCCCCACCCTCACCCCTAACCCCCCAGCATACATACTCCCTGATAATGTCTCACCAGCACAACCCACCCAACCCAACCCAAACCCCTGAATGCCAACACAAACCATGGACACCCATCACCTAAGCATGACCACTGCACATCCCCATCCCCCCCCACAAACCACCCTCACAACTCCTCCCACATGGGACTGCCAGCACTGGGGGACAAGGGCACCCACAAATCGCACGCCACAGCACACACAAAATCAATAACCATATTCTTTTACCCCTGCAGGGCCCGAACGCCAACACACCGGCCAGGAGGGTCCAGATTTGTCCATCCCACCCCCAGAACAGGCCCCCAGTGATGACAGCAGCTCTGTCGACCTAGAACCTGATGACCAGCCCGGACCATCGGGGACCTCTGGACAATCGGTTACCCTCAGTCAGCCCCAGGCCACAGCAGACCTACCCCCCTCAGGAAACACCAGCACAGCACCCACCCAGCGGGCCCATGCTTCTGTCTCCAGGACAGGTCAAGCAGCGGTGTGTCTACCAGTACAGGGCACCCAGGGTAACCCACAACCCCAACAACAACAGGGACCTGGGGGCACTGGTAGTGGGCACACCGTCCAGGGGACAGAGGCCCAGGAACAAAGAGGAACTGGGAGGGCTGCTGTGCGACAGAGGGAGGACAGGCCTAGGGAACCCACTTTCAAGAGGCCCTCACCACCATCATGGGAGCGTACCACCACTCCCAAGAGACGATGGCGACGGTCCTGGCCAGGTTCCAGGAGATCCAGGCCATGCAGGAGGGCCAGTACATGGGGTTCCGGGAAGAACTGCGCAGCATCAGTTCCGCAATGGGTACAATCGTGGTGGCACTCAACCAGATTGTCACCACATTGCGGGACCATGTGGCCCCCCAAAGGGCCCCTGCCACTAGCATGGAGGAAGAACAGCCCACCACCTCCGCCGGCGCTAGTGGTCAGGAGGCCCCAACACAACAGCAACGGCCCTCCCGGACCCCACCCCCTGCAGAACAAGAACCACCCCGCAAGAAAGGCCTGAGATCGAGGAAGAAGACAGAGTAGGATGTCAAGACCCCCGCCATGCACGGAAAACCCCAGATGTCATCCCACTGTCCCACTTGTTTACCCTGTCCAACCTTGAACTGCCCCTGCTCCACCTTCCACAGGCATATGGACAATGGACCTGTAGGAACGACAGTCTGGACACTGCCATGGACATGCCTCCACCATCACCCTTTTTGAACTATACACCTATTTTAAAACTTCAATAAACACAATTATTGCACATTAACCAACTGGATTCTGCTATCTATTTATTTAAACCAAATGTATTCGATATAACCAACAAAACATTTCTAGTTACATTGTGATGACAACATACCAGTGTCACACAGCGGTAGTCCATGGGGAAAAAAAACAGAGTGCACTCCGTGGGGATCAGATCACTGAAATAGGAAGTGATATACACAACTAAGTTACCATACATTGGGGTGAAAGGTCAGACAGTAGAGAGCCACTACAGTTACAGATATAATACAATGCAGGAGTAGATTATTACCTGTGTGTCACTGGAAATACTGCAGTATCACTCTGTCCCTGTTGTCTGTGTCGTCCTCTTCGTCTTCCTCCTCTTCACTCTCCGCAGGCTCCACAGCGGCCACAACACCACCATCTGGACCATCCTCCTGCAAGAAAGGCACCTGGCGTCGCAAAGCCAGGTTGTGAAGCATGCAGCAGGCCACGATGATATGACACACCTTCCTTGGTGAGTGCATTAGGGATCCACCAGTCATATGCAGGCACCTAAACCTGGCCTTCAGGAGGCCTAAGGTCCGCTCAATCACCCTCCTGGTACGCCCATGGGCCTCATTGTACCGTTCCTCTGCCCTGGTCCTGGGATTCCTCACTGGGGTCAATAGCCAAGGCAGGTTTGGGTAACCAGAGTCACCAATTAGCCACACACGATGTCTCTGTAGCAGTTCCATCACATAAGGGATGCTGCTATTTCGCATGATGTACGCGTCATGCACTGACCCTGGGAACTTGGCATTTAAATGGGAGATGTACTGGTCAGCCAAACAGACCACCTGGACATTCATCGAATGATCATTTTTACGGTTCCTGTACACCTGCTCATCGTCTTTTGGGGGAACCAAAGCCACATGGGTACCATCAATGGCACCAATGATATTGGGAATGTGTCCAAGGGCATAGAAATCACCCTTCACTGTAGGCAAGTCACCCACCTCAGGGAAAATGATGTAGCTCCGCATGTATTTCATCAGGGCAGACAACACTCTGGACAACACCTTTGAAAACATAGGCTGAGACATCCCAGATGAAATGGCCACGGTAGTTTGAAATGATCCACTTGCCAAAAAATGCAGTGCTGACAGCACCTGCACTAGAGGCGGAATCCCTGTGGGTTGGCGGATGGGTGACATCAGGTCTGGCTCCAGCTGGGCACACAGTTCCTGTATAGTGGCACGGTTGAGTCTGTAGGTGAGTATGACGTGTCTTTCTTCCATTGTCGACAGGTCCACCAGCGGTCTGTACACGGGAAGATTCCTCCGTCTCCTCGCAAGTCCCAGCGGACGATGCCTAGGTAGGACAACATGGAGCACAGAGTCAAGCAACCCACAGGTAAGTGCCCACAGCATGCCCAGTACACGAATCTCTCGGGATTGAATGTCTAGTATGATTGTCGGTGCAAGGCCTAGCCATGTGTGACGCAGTAGGAATTAAGCCATGTGGGCCCTTGAAATGGCGGCTGCCTGACCTGTGAAGTGTGACAATGTGAAGTGAGGTCATAACGCAAGCGTGGCACAACGTGGCGGTAGGCGGTCGCAGTCCGCGGCGCAAACCCGCATTGGACAACATTGAACCCTATGGGTTTCAGGAGCCAATGGCGGTGAGCGCCGGCGGTCGCGGTACGCACCGCCGCGGCACGCACCGCTGCGGCCGTAACTGCCATTTTCTCTCTGCTTGATCACACGAGACCTGAGCATCCACAGGAGAGGACCTATACTGCAAGTGCTGCTGTGACCTCGGTCTGGAAGTGACAATGGCTGCTGCGACTGGGGAAAGGGCCCCCGCCTTCAGTTCCGAGGAGATGGAGAAGCTCGTGGACGGGGTCCTCCCCCAGTATGCGCTACTCTACGGGCTTCCAGACCAACAGGTGAGTACACGGGGGCAATGCATAGTGCCCAATGCCTGGGCTGAGTGGGGAGGATGTACGATGGAGGGGAGGGCAGCGAATGACGAATGCATGGCACGACAGATGAGAGCATGTGCCACATGGCAAGGTTGGGGAGGGGGGGCCACTCACATCGAGCATGCAGAAAAGTGATGATGTTTCTCTTCCCCCCCTGTACATGTCACATAGGTCAGCGCCCATCAGAAGATTGACATTTGGCGTGCCATCGCCAAGGACGTCCGGGCCCTGGGGGTCCACACCAGAAGGGGCACCCACTGCCGCAAGAGGTGGGAGGACATCCGCCGCGGGAGCAGGAAGACCGCGGAGGCTCTGCTGGGGATGGCCTCCCAACCTAGGAGGGGTGCCAGTCGAACCTTGACCCCCCTGATGTCCCGGATCCTGGCGGTGGCCTACCCCGATTTAGATGGGCGCTTGAGGACATCACAGCAGACACAAGGGGGTGAGTACCAGCACATTCAGCTATTTTGCGCGCAGTGGAGGTGCCTGGGTGGGGGAGGAGGGCTGTGGGTATCCCTAGGCCAAGGCGATTTCTGTAGGATAGGCCCGTCCGTGAAGTATGGTCCTGTGCCCCCGCCCCCCACCTCTGTAGGGTGCCTAGTGACGCGATTCATGGACCAGTGTATACTGTGTGGGCAGTTGTCGCCCATAGGCTTGTAGGGCATGTCCCAGTGAATGAGTAGTGTACCCCAAGTGCGCAGCGTAGTGCAGGGGGCTTCTGTGTCTGTCCTCTCCGCCAACGGTGTCCCCAATGCATGCACTCAACTTGTCTTTATGTTTTCCACCCCCCCCCCCCCCCATTTTCTTTGTTTTTCTGTGAATGTGTGCATTAGCATCATCAGGCGGAGGAGAAGTGGCATCGGCGCAAGAGGGAGCTGCATCTCACATGGCCCCGGAGGGGCATGCAACGGACTCCGACATGACCAGTGAGACGGAGGGCGAGGGGGGCTCCACCACGGGGACCCGTGGAGACGGCAGCGACACCGACACGTCCTCGGAAGGGAGCTCCCTTGCGGTGGCGCCAACATCTGTGCCCACCGATCCTACAGGTACAGCCGCCACTGAGCGCAACAGCTCCGCCCTCCCAGCAGCCCCTCGGCCTTCGGCCCGTGCCCGCAAGGCCAGGAAGCCGGCCATCTCCTTCGCCCCAGGCACCTCAGGCCCTGCCCCAGTCACCCCTGCTACCCTCAGTGAGGAGGTCATTGACCTCCTGAGGACCATCATTGTTGGGCAGTCTACCCTTTTGAATGCCATCCAGGGTGTGGAGAGGGAGGTGCATCAAAGCAATGCATACCTGGAGGGCCTTCATTCGGGTCAGGCTGCCCATCAACGATCGTTCAACGCTCTGGCCTCAGCACTGACGGCAGCGATTGTCCCTGTCTCCAGCCTCCCTCTTCTGACTCCCTCCACCCAGTCCCACTCCCCTGTTCCTCTGCCTATCCCATCCACACCTACAGACCAGCCTGCACACACCTCAACACCCAAGGGCAGCTCATCCAGACATAAGCACCACAGGACACACAAGCATTCACCCAAGCAACATCCAGATGCAGACATGCCAACAGCCACTACCTCCTCTGTGTCCCCCACCTCCTCGTCTCCCTCCTCCCTCCCTGTGATGTCTCCACACACACCTGCAAGCACACCACCATCAGCCATTGCACCCATCACCAGCACACCCTCCACACCAGTCCGCACACGTGCAGTCACCACCCCCACTGCCATGTACACGTCCCCTGTGTCCTCTCCCAGTGTGTCTGTCACCCCCGCTTCCCAACCACACAAACGCAGGCAGGCACCCAAACAACAGCCATCCACCTCACGTCAGCCTCCTGCCCAAGCACCTGCACCCAAAGACAGCACACTTGACTCTCCTACAACCACATCCTCTTCCTCCACTCCCATACCCACTCCAGCCACCCTTCCCATGGCTCCAAAGAAAATTTTCCTCTCTAAAGTGGATCTCTTTTCCTCACCTGACCCACCCCCTCCATCCCGTAAGAGTTCCACAAACACCTCAGCCACCACCAGCCCAGCAACTCCAAAGAACGTCGTGCCTGGTTTTTGGAGTCCGCCCTTTCCTTGGGCTGGGACATCGTCCAGCAGCAAAGGCACAGCCAGCCCCCCCCCCCCCCCCCCCCCCCCTGGGAAGAGGACCAAAAAACTGAAGGGCAGGCGCGACATGCCTGATACGCCTGCCCCCAAGGAAAGTAGCCTTGCACCGTCACCTGCCACATCGGGTAAGGGAGCCAAGGGCCACGGACAGTCTGCCAAAGAGGGCAAGGGCAGCAAGGAGCAAAAGGCAGGGAGCAGCCGACCTGGCCATGAGGGCCCCACCAGCCCCATTCCGGGGGTATCGAAGGAGAGCCAGGGCCCCAGGACTCCATCACAGGAGGGCCCCGCAACGGAAAGGTCCGATGCAGACTGAGCGGCAAGTATTGGCCAGGTGTGGTTCACTGGAAACACAAGACAGGCACCGCTGAACAGGGCCCCGCCGTGAGGAGCATCGCTGAACAGGGCCCCGCCGTGAGGAGCACCGCTGAACAGGGCCCCGCCGTGGGAAGCACCGCTGAACAGGGCCCCGCCGTGAGGAGCACCGCTGAACAGGGCCCCGCCGTGAGAAGCACCGCTGAACAGGGCCCCGCCGTGAGAAGCATCGCTGAACAGTGCCCCGCCGTGAGGAGCACCGCTGAACAGGGCCCTTCTTGTCAAGCACCGCTCCGCTGGGCCCTTCATCTCAAGCACCGCTCCGCTGGGCCCTTCCTGTCAAGCACCGCTCCGCTGGGTCCTTCCTGTCAAGCACCGCTCCGCTGGGCCCTTCATCTCAAGCACCGCTCCGCTGGGCCCCGCCGTCTCAAGCACCGCTCCGCTGGGCCCCGTCGTCTCAAGCACCGCTCCGCTGGGCCCCGCCGTCTCAAGCACCGCTCCGCTGGGCCCCGCCGTCTCAGGCACCGCTCCGCTGGGCCCTTCAACTCTTGCACCGCTCCGCTGGGCCCTTCATCTCAAGCACAGCTCCGCTGGGCACCGCCGTCTCTGCACCGCTCCGCTGGGCCCTTCATCTCAAGCACCGCTCCGCTGGGCCCTTCATCTCAAGCACCGCTCCGCTGGGCCCTTCATCTCAAGCACCGCTCCGCTGGGCCCTTCATCTCAAGCACCGCTCCGCTGGGCCCTTCCTATCAAGCACCGCTCCGCTGGGCCCCGCCGTCTCAAGCACCGCTCCGCTGGGCCCTTCCTGTCAAGCACCGCTCCGCTGGGCCCCGCCGTCTCAAGCACCGCTCCGCTGGGCCCCTTCATCTCAAGCACCGCTCCGCTGGGCCCCGCCGTCTCAGGCACCGCTCCGCTGGGCCCCGCCGTCTCAAGCACCGCTCCGCTGGGCCCCGCCGTCTCAAGCACCGCTCCGCTGGGCCCCGCCGTCTCAGGCACTGCTCCGCTGGGCCCTTCATCTCAAGCACTGCTCCGCTGGGCCCCGCCGTCTCAAGCACCGCTCCGCTGGGCCCCGCCGTCTCAAGCACCGCTCCGCTGGGCCCTTCCTGTCAAGCACCGCTCCGCTGGGCCCTTCATCTCAAGCACCGCTCCGCTGGGCCCTTCATCTCAAGCACCGCTGGCCCATTGGCAGTCCCGGTTCTGTGTCGGGCAGGCCTTCACGACGCACTCTGCCCACCATGCTTCCTCCATGACCAGTGGTCTCTGTAATCCACCTGATGGACTGTGGCTTTGCACTCCCCAGGATGCCACAGTGGGCAATCCACCCACTGTAGAGACTTGTGAGACTGTGGCTTTGCACTCCCCAGGATGGCACAGTGGGCAACCCACCCACTGTAGAGACTTGTGAGACTGTGGCTTTGCACTCCCCAGGATGGCACAGTGGGCAACCCACCCACTGTAGAGACTTGTGAGACTGTGGCTTTGCACTCCCCAGGATGGCACAGTGGGCAACCCACCCACTGTAGAGACTTGTGAGACTGTGGCTTTGCACTCCCCAGGATGGCACAGTGGGCAATCCACCCACTGTAGAGACTTGTGAGACTGTGGCTTTGCACTCCCCAGGATGGCACAGTGGGCATGGAGGCCCTTCGTGGATCTGGCGTCGTGGACTCATGTGGCTGAGGTGCCCCCCCTTCCCTTCCCCCTGAGGTGCCTGTCTTTTTATTTTAGTGATGCCCCAGCAGTGTTCTCTCCAATGGACTCGATCTCGTGTGTGGGCTTTGCCCATGTGCTGCTGCACATTGCCCACGGACATTTGGACTTTGAATGATTGGGCCGGACTTTTGCTACTTGTATGGATAGAGTTCTAGATGTGTATTCATTCTTCATATATTGCTAAGGTCGCTATACTTTATTGTTGCAATAATATGGTTCTACTTTTACATTCATTGCCTTTTGTCTTTGTTTTTTTGGGGGGGGGTGGGGGGTGTCACTCTGACTTTTTTATCTGCATGGGTGTGTAGGTATTTTGGTGGGGGTGAGGGTGGGGGTGGGTGTGTGGCGTATGTGTGTGCCCGTGACCTTTCCTCCTCCCCCCTCCCCTGTGTCGTAGGTGCAGTACTCACCGTTGTCGTCTGCGGCGAGGTTCGTGATCCTGGAAGAAGAGCAGGAAGGCAATGGCTGGGAGGATGTGGAGTTCGGGTTCCATGCTGTTCCGATTCCGCGTGGAGTGTGTCGAGGTAAGCGTTTTCCATTGGAGATGTCTGTTTCCGCCGTGTTTTTCCGTCCCCTAAATTGAGCTCATGGATCCTGCCATGGCAGCCTCTAGGTGGAAAACCTACCTCAACACGTACTTCAGGGTGACCCGCAACACAGATGGCACAGTGAAAAATGCGCTGATGTTACACTTTCTGGCTGGAGAGATTGACTGACTGTTTAAACACCTCCTTGGAGCAGGTAATGACGATGACTACAAGGGAGCGATAACTGCGCTCAGTGTGTGCACTGCGACCCTCTGTTGAAGACTTTGAAACATTTCAAGATGAGACAATAGACAACTACTGTGCTCGCAGGAGTTTGCTTGTACACGGACAACAGTCAGCCAAAGGAGGTCTGGGTGCCGCTGATACACGGGTACCAATTGTCCACCCTGCGTTGCATAACCCTCCGTCAATCAGGCATTAAATTGAAGGGAATGGTCATCCTAATCCGGTCCCATGACCTCTTGAATTACCATGTCAAAGAAATGGAGGTGGCCCTAATTGGATGACCAAGTCAGCATCAAGATACCAACCATAAAGGTTAGACTCTGATGCTGTTTGGAGCCAATCAGCTCCTAGGCCTAGCAGGAGGGCACAATGGGAGCCTGGTGGACAGCACTGGAACTGTGGGTTGGTACCCCATGTGACCTACAAGTGCCCAGTACATGACAAATCATGCTCCTTATGTAGGAAGGTGAATCACTTTGTCCGAGAATGCTAAAGTGAAGACAGAAAAAGCAGATCAAGGGCCAGGGGACCACCTGTAACTGTAGTCTGATAATTCACCCTGAAGAAGATGCCTCCAAATCCCACAGTCACCGAAGGTGAAGGGAAAAGAGACCTAAAGTCGAAGAGACAGAAGATGAAGAAGTTGTGATCATCTCATTTGTGACCCCTGGAGAGTCCTACAACCACAGCCAGTCTGTGAACTGAAAGTCATTTGCACTCCAGTCACAGTCCTCGTAGTCCTCAAATAAAGACCAGAAACTGAAGCCTGGCCCATTCTAATGCCATCAAAGATCAAGCTACATGGAGGTCAGCACCTGCATCCCTGGTCAGGATTGAGAGAGACAGCTTGCCCCAGCAAAAAGAAGACACAGACAAGAATCCATATCGCCACAGAAGGAGGTGTTGCACATCTGAAGACTTGAGTCTTGTATTCTTTGCCCGGTGAATAAATGGCACACAGACTACGTTTTGTACCAGTTTTCACAACTGTTCAAAGGTTTTGGATGCCTGAAAGGGGCCCCTATGCGACTACTCATCGACCACACCATTCAACCAATTGCACTCCAAACCAGAGGAGTGCAGTTCCACCTACGGACGCAAGGGGCGCAAGAGTTAGGAAAGTTGCAGAAGATGGATATCATCGAGCGGGTATGAGGGCCAACCTCATGGGTGTCCTCCATGGTAATCAAAGAGAAGCCTAAGAAACAGGGACCATAAAACTGCACATCAGCATGTGATGGCCCAAACAGGGAAATAGCACGACAGACACATCATGCCCACCATGGAAGACTTAATCACTGACCTTAATGTGGTGCAGTGGTTTTCGAAAATAGACTTTTAATGCTGGGTACGAACAGCTCATTCTTCTCCCGGATAACAGATACATCACTACAATTTTCAACTCACCTGAGGCTAAGCAACTACAAGAGGTTACATTTGGGTATCCGGGAAACACTTTCAGGGCAGGAGGGAGTCCTGAACATAAGCAATGATATCCTCATCAAGTTGGTTACGTTAAGGAATATCTGGATAGCCTAGGGATTCTCCATCAGAAGATCACACCCCCCTTGGCCCTGACAGCCAGTACCATTTCCTGTGTACCTAGAGAAATACGTCACATTGTACAAGGCAGTGCACTCTTATCACCATGATGTGCGGAAGACCAGTGAAAGACAAAATTCTTAGAGGACCTGGCTGGAGGCCACACCCTGTTGGCAGTCAAGGGCTCCTTCAACAGACCAGTGAGAGACTGGGTAAAGCTCAAAGGGGCAAGTCAACAGTCAGGCTTGTAGGAGACCAAGTCCTGATCCGAGGCAGGCACCTGTGGTGGAAATTCTGAACACCCTTCAAGAAGGGAACATGAACAATGGGTGAAGTAAAGGGGACCATAGCCTGCAATGCCCAGGAGAAGAGAATAATGTTACCAAAACATAATGTTTCAAGAAAGTGCCCTCACTGACCGCTCTGCCAGCAGAGGAGAAAACCAAGGAGCTAATCCCAGAACTTGGGAGGGCCTGATATCACTAACATTGACTCTGAGGCACCAGAGTCACCCCAGCACTTGTCCCACACACCAATGCCAGACCCAGCGCTAGACCTGAGACACTCTGAATACTAATGAGTACCCAGGGGTTACCCAAAGCCAGTGGTAAGGCCTGAGGCCCAGTTTAGTCCCCAGGCACCAACTCAGTGACTGTGTTTGCTCAGTGCATTCCAGTCACCATCTGAAGTGCAAATAGATGTATCGAGTCACATGGGTTCTACTTCATGCAGATTGACCGCAGTACGCAATCTCCCAGACGGGCGCAGCTAAGGGGATAAATAAATGGGAGCTGAGCTGCTCAATGTCAGTCTTGATAATATGCCCCATGTGTGGTGTGCCAGTTAATGCACAACATTTATTCAGACTGCCCACCCAGAGTACACCACTGATGTAAGGTACTTTGGTTCCTCTCACACACCTGGAGCATGAATTGCACTGAATCCTAGGCACCCGACATGCTCGTGATCACATTTAAATGTACAACTTCTGCAAAATTCCACATATGGTAATATCAATATTTAACAGATAAGAAATTCCACAGGTGTGGTAGAAAATTGTATTTGTTACATATGGAAGTTTGCACATGTGGTTTTAATTTGTTCTTTTCAGGGTCATACTGTTGCACTCGCAGTGAGGGCCATAGTGTATTCGAAAGAGAGGACTGAGTCTTTCACCATTTTTAGGAACCTGGCCTGGTGTGCTGTGGGTACCTAAGGTACTTACATCTTATATTATGTCCAGGTATCCCCGATTAGTGTTTTGTAGGCAGTGTCTAGAAGCCATGCTCTATAGAGATAGCTGTGGATTAGCAGCCAAGGCTTATCTAGGAAACATTCAAATCTCATGCTGTACCACTGTAGTCACACAGCACTTACACACATGAAAGAAAACACTCGATGTTACAAACATAAAGGTACACTTTATTTAAGTGACACAATTACCAGAAAGTACTAGAAAGGCAACCCTCCAACAGGAGGCAACACACTAGATGTGTACACTAGTAATCAGTAATAGGCATAGAAAGTGTTAGACAACAGTGCAAATAGCAATAGACAATCATGACCCTAGGGGGAGCCCAAACCATATGTTTAAAAAATGGAATGAGAATGCAGGACCCCCACCTAGGTAGGTGGAGTGTGTAGAGGGGAGTTGGGTGTACTAGGAAACCCCAAAGGTAAGTACCACAATGCCCCCCAGCGACCAGGTGCGGTGGGTACTTACACCTTATACCATGTCCAGGTATCTCCTATTAGTGTCGTGTAGGCAGTGTCTAGAAGTCATGCTCTCTGGAGGTAGCTGTGGATTAGCAGCCAAGGCTTATCTAGGAGACAAGCAAAGCTCATGCAATACCACTGTAGTCACACAGCACTTACACACATGAAAGAAAACACTCAGGCCCTCATTATGTAGACCGCCAGGGCTATGGTGGCTGTTTCACCGCCAAAAGGCTGGTGGTGAAGACTGCCACCGGCAGACTCCCCCCTCTCTCCCCTCCAGCACGGCACCCTCCCATGCACACATGCACACAGGCACCCACACACACCCACATACACTCATTTACCAACACTGACATACATGCATTCACTTACATGCATCCATACACGCATTCACTTCAACACTTCACATTCATACAGGTTTACACACACGCATTCATACACGCCTACACACACGCATACACACTCACATTCATACATGCAGACAACACCCACTCACACATGCACACACAACACCCCACCACCCTCCCACTCCCCTCCTCTGTTGGATTATCGACTTACCTGGTCCGGGGAGGAGGTCGCCTGGCATGGAACAGGAAAAAGTGCTTCCACCGCCAGCAGCCCCCACCATCAGGACACCGCCAGGTCATATTACAGGTCGCAATAAAGTTGGTGGAGTTTTTTTGGCGGGGTGGGCTGGTGGTGGTACCGCCTCCGCCCACCAGCACGACTACTGCTGGATATCCGCCCAAAATGTGGCCGAAATTCAGCAGTACTCGTAATATGGTGGGCGGAAGACCGTCAGCACTGGCGGTGCTATGGCACCTGTGACTTTGGCAGTCTTGGGAAAAGACCGGCAAAGTATTAATGAGGGCCTCAGTGTTACAGAAATAAAGGGACTTTATTTTAGTGACACAATTACCAAAAAGTACTAGAGTGGCAACCCTCCAATAGGAGATAAGTAACACACTAGATATGCACCCTAGTAATCAGCAATAGGCATAAATAGCAATAGAAAACAGTGCAAATAGCAATAGACAATAGTGACCTTACGGAGAGCCCAAACCATTTTCTAAAAAAATTAAATGCAAATGCAGGACCCCCACCTAGGTAAGTGGTATGTGTAGAGGGGAGCTGGTGGAACTAGGAAACTCCCAAAGGTAAGTACCTCAGTGCCCCCTAGCAACCAAACCACCCAAAAGGACTAATATGAAGAAAATGCAACATCCAGACAAGACTGCAAGAAACTAGTGGTAGATTCCTGAAGAGGAAGACCTGCAGAAGAAGGGGATCAAGTCCAGAAGTTGCAGAAGTGTCATCTGTGGTTGCAGGAGTTGGTCGATGAACGGACAAGGGCTTACCTCCACCAGAGTTGGACAGCTGGCAGAGAGGAGCAAGAGGACTACTCCAGACCACCACCTGTGATGCAGGATCCACACAGCTCAGGATGAGAGGAGATCCACACAGCTGATGGTCGTTGCAGTTGGTGCCTGCAGATGCAGGGAAGTGACACCTTCACTCCAAGGGTGATTCTGAAGACTTGCTGCCCTCAGAGGATACACAGCTGGGGAAATGTTGCAGAAGCTGGACGGAGCCGTGGAAACAGTGTTGCAAGCAGAGTATTAGTTGTGGATGCAGATTATCGGTTCCTGGAGAGTCCAGTTGCAGTTCCAATTGCTAGAGTTCAAAGTAGAGGTTGCAGAGGAGTCCTGCTGGAATCTTGCAAGCCGAATCTGAGGACCTGCAGAAAATGGGGGTAACCATGCCAAGAAAGAGGGTACTTTTCTACACCCTTATTCATGACTCTGGTGCAGGAAACAAATCATTAGCTGAAATCCAGTCAACTGTAGGGGAAAGTCACCAAAACCACACAAAGTTTGGAATATACAGGATGCTTAAACCAACATTGCAATGGCTGTAGTGAACCAGAGATAGGTCCATGACCCATTTTCTTTTCCGTATAGTCTTGTAATAAATAGAACGTGCAATCTTGCTGTAGTTGTCTTTTCTGCAGCTGGTTGAAAGGTATGTCATAAAAATGTCAGTAAAAAAGGAACTAGTGTAAACTTGGAAATATATTTCTATAGTTTTTTATAAGAATCCCTGGCGTTCTTGGTGTAGTTTTTCCCTTTTTGCCTTCAGACCTCCTGTTTTTCTGACTTCATTTTTGCTGGCCTTAGGTCTCTGTGCACTTTACCATTGCCAACCAATCCTAAAGAGCTTGTGCTCTCTCCTTAAAACATGTTGAATTGGCTTATACCCATTTTGGCATATTTAATTTACTTGTAAGTCCCTAGTAAATTGGCACTACCTGTGCACAGAGACTGTAAATTAAATGCTACTAGTGGGCCTGCAGCACTGATTGTGCCACCCACTTAGGTGGCTCATTAACATGTCTCAGGCCTGCCATTGCAGCCTTTGTGTGTGTGCAGTTTTCAACTTTCATTTTGACCTTCCATAATAAACCTTTGGCTAGGCTCAGAGCTTCCTTTTTAATACATACAAGTCACCCCTAGGGTAGGCCCCGGACAACTCAAAGGGCAGGGTGCGCTTTATTTAAAAGGTAGGCCATGTACTTTAAGCTGTGCATGTGTAATGAAAAACTCCTAAATTTGTTTTTCACTACTGCAAGGCCTACTTCTCCCATATGATAACTTTGAAGTTATCTTATTACGTTTTATAAATGGAGTTTCCAAATGGGAACAGGTGACAAGTTTAAGTTTGGTGTCTCTGGAATTGCAATTCAAAATCCTAACTTATGGTGAAGTTGGACTTAAAATTTCAATTCTGAAAATGCCACTTTTAGAAAGTTGGCATTTTCTTGCCTTAGCCGTTTGGTGCCTGCAGCCTGTCCATGGATCACCCTACCTGAGTGTGGGTGACAGTTGGGCTTTGTGTATTCCTCCTGACAGCCACACACAATAGGGAGCTTAGGTGTGACTGGATGGGCCATCACTAGCAGGATGGGAAGGAGAAACTGGACCCAACCTCACATACACTTGAATAGGCTGTGTCCAGTCTCCACACAAAGGACTGTCTACTCCCTGTAGTTAGTCTAGATCCAGGGTTCGGTAGGCAAAGCACTTGTGCACATCAAAGGCCTGCCTCTAGAAGCTTCTTTCCAATTCAGAGACACTAATGGGTATAAATACTAGACCTCAGATACTACCACTTCAGTACTCCTCTGGACCTGTGGATACGCTGGCAGGAATGACTGCTGTGCTGCTATAAGGACTGCCACTCTGCTGGACTGCCGCTCTGCGCTGCCTAGGTGGGATGGACTGGACCCACATCAATTGAACCCAGAACTCAGAGTGACTCAAAGGGCTTGTTGGCTTGCCCCCTGACTTGTTGGCTTGCCTTAGGGGCACAACAGGTTTCCAACAACCTTGAATCTGCACCTGGACTCTGCCATCTGTGAGTCTACCCTGCCAAGTGGTGTCATCCCTGGCCTTGCCTCTTGGTAGTGGGCTTAAGGTGCTCTGCCAGCCTCTGTTGATCCAGCAAACTGAGGCCTCTCCACTGCTACATAGCGCAGTCCAAAGCGATCAGCCTGAACCTATGACTTTGTCGTGGTCTGGTGTGCCCGGATATCCACAGTTTGAACTTTGTGCTTTTTGGCACTGTTTTCAGTGAAATCTTTAAAATTGTGCATCTCCGGTTCTACTGATTGGTTTGTTGTAATTTTGGGCTTGTTTTATTTATTAAAATGAGTTCTGTTTTCTAACCCGGTGTGGGATCCTTTTTTTGTGCTGTTTTCACTTTATTACTGTTTGAAATGTTGCACAAATAGTTTACACATTGCCTCTTAGTTAAGCCTTACTGGTCTGTGCCAGTCTACCAGAGGGTTGAGCACAGTGTAATTTAGGGTTGGCGTGTGCCTCACCCTTACAAAGATTATGGCTGCTGCGGACCAGCGCTATAACCCAAATCCAACAACCCTGTTTCTCACAGCAACCCAGTGGCAACTGTTGTTTTGCTCCCTTACTACATTTTGTGCAGGTTTAATGTCCAAGTTACACGTCCGGCAGATAGCAACAGAAATGACTGGGCTACTTGGCAGTTTATACTTTGGCAATCGTGTTTCGTTATGCAATTTTTTTTCCCAGTTTTATATATAGTGGGAAACCGGCACAAACTATTACATGAACACCAGATTAGATTAACTCCTCATCTCCTTCCTTCTCCCATTCCTTACAAATAGAACGAATTAGGTCATTCGCCCTTACTCTGTCACCCTTTTCAAACCTGCCTTCTCTTTTTATTGTTGAGTAATACTCCTGTATAACAGACATCCCCATTCTAGCACTTTCTGTTTTTTTTGTTTGTGCCCTTTCCCTTTTCAGGGATTTGGAAGATTGCCATGGGACCCTTCTGCTCCAGGGTACAAAGCCCCAGGGTACAAAGCCCCTGAAGTTCTCCCCTAAATGTTTCAGCAGGGCATCTGGGATGTCATGATCTGCTCTTGCGGCTGCCTCGGTACTGCTTGTTTTATTTCTTATGTGATCCCATGTGCCCGCTTACACAACAGTTAATTTCCCTTTGGCTGCAAGGACCCCAAATATTTGCTTTTTGTCTGCGGTTGCTGTAAATGCTGTAGCTTTCTTCTAGCGCTAGGCTTAAAGCTGAGTTTATTATTCTTTCAACCACAGGGGCGCTGAATGTTTTTTACTGCTGCAGTTGCTGATAGCATTGTAGCCTTCTCCTCATGGTCAACTTCAAAGCTGCATTTCTGTTATTTTCTCTTTGCGGTTCTTGAGCCCCGCATTTTTAGGGTCGGGCCTGTGCTATCATGCGCTTGCAAGATGCTGTATTAGTTAGAAAAGAGCTGGGGCATGTCACGTCAGAGTCTTGGTTCGTGGGTTTGTCTTTTAAAATCCGCTCTGGACTTATTTTTTCTCAGTGCGATCTCGCTTGGCAGAAGTTGAGCGCTTTGCATGACATCGACCCTGTTATGTAGTTAATAGCACGTTTGCCGGTTATGTAGGTAATTGTACTTTTGCCAATAGGTTTCACTACGAGTGAACTGTAGCAGCACGATCGCGCTCTTTTTTTCTCCATTTAATGAGGCAAGAAAAGGCCAGTTGGGAGTTTTAAACTACCAATAGCTCTAGCTTGGAGAAATGCGAGACCCGTTGCATTGCAAATGCTTGTTTCTTCATGCCTGCACCATTCTTCTCACAGTTGCTCAGCACTGTAAATTTTAGGTCTCGCCTACACAGTGCTTGCAAAATCTTCTATAAATAAAAAAAAAACTAGAAACTGGCTTACAGCCCGCCCATTACTTACATTTGGATCACTCTAACATCATTCTCTTTTCCTTGCTTCTCATTGGGCAGCACCTCCTTCTTCCTTTTCATCTTTTCCGGTTGTCTCCCACTTCAGTTCTTTGGGATTTCCTTGGAGCTTTGACAAAGTACTTTCCTGCTTGCGGCCAGTGGCCTTCCACTGGACGCCCACTTACACAGGTACTTAATTTTTTAATTTCACTCCAGCACTCCTTAAGGATGCATGTGTTTGGAGGCCCTCTCTGTCCTGTCCAGGAAATCTGATACTGCAGCTTAACGTCTGGGCAAGATGTCACATGTTACATTTGGCTTAACAGGAATCAGCCATATAGAACCATTCCCACCCCCGTTGCAGCTCTTCTTTGAAACAAAAAATGTAATATTTCTGCTCCTTTTCCTTCTCCTCGCAAAAAATGAATTTTTATAACACTGCTTGTCTCTCAGTGTAAAAGATGAGTTAACAGGCATTTATCGGTTCATTATGCTGAAGATGTGCATGCTGAGCACATTTACCCGTTCTCACGGCTGCTTGCTTGAAATGCATGCCAAAAAAGAAGAAATAAATATGGTCACTGCACTAGAAGTCTCCATGGGGATTTTGCTTGTGGATGTTCAGTAGGGGTGGGGAGTCTCTGGCGAAAAGCAAGGTGGGGTGGGTGGAACTCGCAGAGTTTCACTCCACTGAGTTACATGAAAACTGTGAAATTCTGTAGAGTTTCACGAACTGCCAGAAATCGGTGCTGGGAGCTTGTTCAGCACCAACTACACCAAGTGGTGCGCCACAGGGCACTGCTGCTTGAGATGCTTTTGCTGCCACAAGAGTAGATTTTCTCTAGCAGTAGCTTTCTCAGGGCAACTGGTCGTGACCGCCTGGAACCGTTGGCAGAGACAAAATCTCGACGGTCCCCCTAGCACCTGAAAATTGCTGTAGGGGACGTCAGTTCTTACTTCCAATCACCAACTTACCAATGAGTAGCCATGTGTGAGCAAATATTCTGCCACGCAGCAGTTGGCAGAATTTGGCCAGGACTCTACGTTACAAGCGTAACGCGGCTAAATTCCGACAACGGCACCAAATTTATCACCCACTCCTAGAGCAAGGGGCGAGCAGTAGTGCACCGTGCTGTGGTTTCTTTTTTTTCGACGAAGCACTATCTTGACTCCGCTAGGGCAGGCGATACAGCATCCTCCCAGGGCAGCCTCCATTGTTTGCTTAGACTCCGCCTTCTGCCTCTCCGTATGTGCCACTTAAACAGTGACACAGGCAGGAAATGATGTGTAATATTATTTTTTGGTTGGTTGTTGGTCTATTTTTGGTGTGCTGGGCTGTTTTTACTGTTGATTTCCGTGATATTGCCAACAACATTGTCTGCAGCAAGCCCACATGCATGCAGTCCCTTTGCAAAGCACAAACATAGCTTGTTTAGCTAGCTCATTTGATAATGGGGGTCACTTTTATTTCTCTTTTTTTTTGTCTTCTGGGCTGTTTTAACCTCTCGGGTGCCTTGGACAAGGTCACCTCGTCCTACACCCGGGAACTGGCTAGCGCTCCCCCTCTGTACTCCCACCTACCTCCCCAAGTCAGGGATGGAAGGGGAAGCCCTTCCCCTTCCACCCCCGACCCATCCCCCCCCATGACGTCAGCGTGCATCGCGTGCTGACAATCACAGAGGGCCTCGATCGAAAGAGAAATGCTTTACATTTCTCTTTCGATCACGTGGGGGCGGCCCAGAGAGGCTTCAAAGGGAAGGAAATGTATTTCCTTCCCTTTGAAGTCTCTCTGAGCATTTCAAAAGCCGGATTGCTTGCAATCCAGCTTTTGAAACCCCACTAGACACCAGGGAATTTTTTTTTGGTTGAAATTGACATAAGGGAGCGACCCCTTGGGCAAGGGTCGCTCCCAATGGGGGGCATTTTTTTGGCAGGCCTTTTCGATCGGCCTATTATTAGGCTGATCTGCCCCCGGGGCAGATACCTCTAAGCACCAGGGATCATTTTTTTTTTTTTTTTCTTTTTTCTTTTTGTTTTGTTTTGTTTTTTTTGGAGGTGGGGAGCGACCCCTTCGGCAAGGGTCGCTCCCCTAGGGGGCAAATTATATTTAGGCCATTTCTGCCCCCCTTGGGGGCATATTGGCCTATTTTGATGAGGCCAATCTGCCCCCAAGGGGGACAGAAACCACTAGACACCAGGGAGTTTTTTTTTTTTTTTACGTGAATTTGCTCCTGGGGGGAGGAATTTATTTTAGGCCATTCCTGCCCCCCTGGGGGGCAGATCAGCCTATTTTGATTAGGCCGATCTGCCCCCAAAGGGGGCAGAAACCTCTAGGCACCGGGGATTTTTTTTGTGTATTTATTTTACAGATGGGGAGCGATTTTATTTTAGGCCATTTTTGCCCCCCCTGGGGGCAGATCGGCCTATTGTTATTAGGCAATTTCTGCCCCCCTTGGGGCCGGCTGAGCTAGAGGCCAAATTCCACAGGTAGGCACTTTGCAATAAACACCTCTGTTTTCTGTGAAAAAATGTGATGTGTCCACGTTGTGTTTTGGGCCATTTCCTTTCGTGGGCGCCAGGCCTACCCACACAAGTGAGGTACCATTTTTATCAGGAGACTTGGGGGAACACTGGGTGGACGGAAATTTGTGGCTCCTCTCAGATTCCAGAACTTTCTGTCACCGAAATGTGAGGAAAATTTGTTTTTTTAGCCAAATTTTGATGTTTGCAAAGGATTCTGGGTAACAGAACCTGGTCAGAGCCCCACAAGTCACCCCATCTTGGATTCCCCTAGGTCTCTAGTTTTAAAAAATGCACAGGTTTGGTAGGTTTTCCTAGGTGCCGGCTGAGCTAGAGGCCAAAATCTACAGGTAGGCACTTTGTAAAAAAAACACCTGTTTTCTTTAAAAAAATGTGATGTGTCCACGTTGTGTTTTGGGGCATTTCCTGTCGCGGGCGCTAAGCCTACCCACACAAGTGAGGTATCATTTTTATCGGGAGACTTGGGGGAACGTAGAATAGCAAAACAAGTGTTATTGCCCCTTGTCTGTCCCTACATTTTTTCCTTCCAAATATAAGAGAGTGTGTAAAAAAGACGTCTATTTGGGAAATGCCCTGTAATTCACATGCTAGTATAGTCATCCCGGAATTCAGAGATGTGCAAATAACCACTGCTCCTCAACACCTTATCTTGTGCTCATTTTGGAAATACAAAGGTTTTCTTGATAGCTATTTTTCACTCTTTATATTTCAGCAAATGAATTGCTGTATACCCGGTATAGAATGAAAACCCACTGCAGGGTGCAGAAGGGGTTAACTGTTGATTTCCCTTATGTTACCAACAACATTGTCTGCAGCAAGCACACATACATGCAGTCTCTTATCCCTTGGAAACCACTAAATAGCTTGTCTTTACTAATTCAAAGCTGCCCTGATTTACACATGCGCTCCTTATTTTTTAGCTATCTGATTTGATAAAGGGGCCCACTTTTATTTTGGTGCCCAGGCATATTTTCTGTTCCGGTATGACCCACCCTACTCGTATATTTCCTCAGACTCGCCATAATGTCATTTTTTGGTTTGTCTGTTGCCCTGTTTTTTGATCTGATGGGCTGTTTTTACAGTTGCTTTCCACGATATTACCAACAACATTGCAACAAGTTCACATGAACGCAGTCTCTCACGGTTTGCAAAGCACGAATGTAGCTTGTCTCTACTAATTCAAAGCTGCACTGATTTACATGTGTGCATCCCTTTTTGTGTCTTGGCTCTAGACGGCGCATGCGCATCTCGAACCAAGATTGCTGTCTCTACATCGTGGGCTTCAGTCTACCCCCAGTCTCCCTTTTGCTGCCACCATCGTCTTTCCAGTTTGCAGCAAACCGATTTGTGAAGGGCATGCTTACATAATGCCTCTTCAGGTTTTTAGCCCAGCGGCCAGCTACAGTTATGGTCCGCAGCTTCCATGTTATTAGTCATTCTTTGGGACTAATTTTTCACTTTGTTCTCAATGGGTGACTATTCCCACTGCACATTAGGAGTGGTGTCCCTTTCGCTCTGTTTCTTGGACGAACTGAGGGTCGCAGAATGCCGAGAGGTTGGTCTTTTTGTTAGTGTCTGTTGTCTGTTAGCTTCTTGGCCTGTTCACTCGCACCCATACAGCTGGATATCTTCTGTTCAGCCCGGACGTGCGCGTGAAACGCAACCTGGAATTTGGCCCCAGCACATTATGTAAATAACAATTGTCTTTCTGAAAGTAAGATGTATTTACTCAGTTCGCTAGTAAACCCCACATTAATAGCTATGTAGAATCTGCATTCCCAACCTTAGTCAAAATATATCCATCTAAACGGCCTAGCATTCTGTCCTTCATCTTCTATACTATCCCGCCTCATAAGCAAAAAATATGCCCGGAGAATCGTCTTTAGGCCTGTCTCGAAGTGAATTGAGTGGGTTGTTCTGGTAACAGATATCATGAACTGCGAATGGCATTCTTGTTATTTCTATCATAGGTTATGCCACCACAAGTCCTCTCAAATGTCCTGGGAGACATAAGAGACTTTCTTATCCCAAAACAATTCCACGAACACAATTGATACTATGTTTAAAAGTTGTATGTAATTACCCTTAGTATCCCATTGTCTTTTGGCCCAGCTGTCCTGTAAGTCATTCTGTGCCCTCCCCCACCCCTTTCACCCCCCAGTCAATGCACTACTATTGTCCTGCTTCGAATTTTGTAGATGTTCTGGTTTGCGGTGTTCAAAATACAGCCACCCTACAGAAAGATAATTGGGGCAAGGTGGTGTGAACATTTTTGTTGTGTCAAACACCATCCAAATGTATTATTAGAGCTCTTTACATGAGCGCCAGTTACTTTACACAAGAACATGTTCATGTTTTTAGGAACAATGAGATTTAGTGATTTGCCCAAGATCACAGGATGTTGTGCCAATGTTGAGACGCAAACCTCTTTTCCTAGTTCCATAGGCGGCACATCTGGCGGTATTGCCTCATCGTCTCCTCCTGTTATGAACCTCCGACTGCAAAGGCTCTTCACACTTTTTTTAAAAAAAGGTACCTCTCAGTGCCATGTCATAATATGCCGTATTAATATTGAGGTTTCCACATATGAAAGAAATACACTCTTAGAGTATTTTATAAACACTATCATGTTTTACTGCATTGCAAACACTTTCAGAGCTTTGCATAGGCTGTTGGATCTCTCATCTCTAACCATAGTAGCTATAGCTCCCACTGTAGCTCCTATAAAGCTGTCTTCTGATCTTCATGCTCTACTTTCATTAAACACTACAGATTACATGTGGATACGGGTTCTGAACTGCCTTTCAGTTCTCAGACCCTTGTGGACCCTTTGTCAAAGCAAAGTGCATTAAGAGGTTTGTAGGAATACCAATAAAATTGTTTGCACCTCTGTCTAAGCCTCTTTGAAATCTTTTTGTCTAAGGAAGTGAACATTTGCTTCAGTAGGAATGGGACGAGGAAGGAGATGGGGAAGTAGTGGCTGGATTACTTACTGGTAATCTTCATTGCTCAAGTTCTTCCTTAATCATCCTGTTACTGACAACCCTCCCTCCCTACATACTTTCTTCATCATCTTCTGCTTTGGGTTGGGAAAAGAAAACAGGAAGTTGTAAGGGGGGGCGTGTGTGTGGGGGTCTGTTATATGTGAGTGCTACCCACCAATAGAAAGTGAAGAGAGCTTTGAAAAGGCTCACAGAGTAGGGGTGAATGGACAAATGCACTCATTTCATAAGCACTGGGATGAATAAGGAAGAATAGGAGTAATGAATATTACAGGTAAGTAATCCACCACCTACACAAGGTCAGATGAATTTTTAGGCATGTGGATATTAAATAATGTGCCCAGAAACACAGGCTGTTGTGCCAAAGCCGAAACTCAAACCTGGTCCCCCATTTCAAAATTCCCAGACGTAGAAAGAATACTGGACTTTATCAGGGGTCAATGCTCACCGGTTTTGGTTGTGTTCTTTCTAAGCGAGGCCTAGCTAACGTCAAAATACGGTGGAAATGTGGTTCATAAATTTATACATTGACCAAGCTGAACCATGATCTGTTTTTTTTCTTAATGAATCACTTGTTTTTGAGCAGGGTGGTCGGCAATGTTGCTTAGCAGGGTATCAGCAGTACACCAATTCCAACCAAATCAATACTATGAGATTTATAACCAATAGTCAAGGTAAACTGTCCCATGTACCGTAGATGGCATAGTCTTTACCAACACTCCCCTGCACTGACATGCTTGGGTTGTTGTCAGTAGAGCCAGGTGCACTGCTACTAACAGCATTCCACTATCAGTCAGGTGGCAAAAATTGTGTGCAGCCACAGGACTCTGAGGATGAATTGGGGCATCAGTAAATCCTCATGGGCTAGAATCAAAAACTTCTACTAGCCTCAGGCATGTAGGATTAGACTCAAGAATGCTGAAAGAGGTGGGCGGGTAAAAGAACAAAAGTGGCATAGAGAACACTGCATGATTTACAGTACATCGGCATATAGCATACAATCCACCTATGTGGGCATTCTAAATGCAGACTGTGTTTTGAGTGTGGCGTCTCTGATGAGACATACTATTTCTGCATGTGTCTCACTACCCTTTCTCTCACCACTAAATATTGTAATTGTGTACGACCCAGTATGAAAAACATCTGTAATGAAATGGCTCCCTGTTGCAATTACCCCACACTTTTTGCCTGATACTGATGCTGACTTGACTGAGAAGTGTGCTGGGACCCTGCTAACCAGGCCCCAGCACCAGTGTTCTTTCACCTAAAATGTACCATTGTCTCCACAATTGGCACAACCCTGGCACCCAGGTAAGTCCCTTGTAACTGGTACCAAGGGCCCTGATGCCAGGGAAGGTCTCTAAGGACTGCAGCATGTCTTATGCCACCCTAGGGACCCCTCACTCAGCACAGACACACTGCTTGCCAGCTTGTGTGTGCTGGTGGGGATGTTGAAGTAAGCCTCAGCAAGGCCTACTAGTGCAAGGGGTTCACCTTTCTCTGCACAAAGTCCTCAGACCATGTAGGAAGAAGTTGGCACAGAAACTGGAATAAAAGACAAAAGTTTATTAACCTCATGAGGTGGTACTACAGTTCAAACAGCACCCTAGGGTAATGTCTGAAGTAGCACACTGAACTGAGAGAGCATGGTCCTTTTATACCCACACAGGGGCTAAAAGGAGATGGTACAATTATGGAAACAAGACTTGTATACATGTAAGGTCATGTGGAAAATGCACAGTCGACAGGTAGGAGGAGCTAACAGTTTCCAAGGACTAACAGCTGCAGACCTTACTGAGCATGTGCGAAAGTAAGAGATGCTAAATATAACTTGTCACTAGGCAGATTTCAAGAGCAGTTAACAGAAAGGTAGGACAGAGCACATGGTGAGCACATGGCAGCATGTAGCAGAGAAAATGGCTGCCATGAATACAAAATGGATTCCGCAAAATGTTCACAATAGTTACTAAATACAAGATGTCTTCTGCTAATGCTTAATCTAATCACTGCTAAATTACAACAGACGACCCTTTCAGCATTAGCTGAAGACATTCGTCTTTCTGGGATAATCTAAATATTCATCCTGTATATTTATGCTCATCATTTCAGCTATTTCCTTATCTAACATATGTTGTGCCTTCATTTCTGTAATATTTCTTTTGGAAGGCATACAAGCAGTAATACACATGGAGCAGAACATTGGACCACACTGAATACAGATACAGCATGTAAAAAATATTGCAATTATTACACACAGGATAGTAGTTTCCAGCCCCAGGCGGAAACAAGAGCCCAAAACCATCCAGAAAAAGTCCAAGTACCAATCTCTGTATGGATTTCTGCAGCAATTTTATGCAATTTAGATATTGCATCATATACTGAAGGTGAGTGATCTGGGATAAAAACACAACAACTACTACCGATGATTCGACATGCACCACCTCGATCAGCTAATATCACATCTAGTACCATACGATTTTGGAGCGCTACAATCCTCGCAACTTGGAGCACCTCAGTAATATTCCCAAGTGCCAGAGCTGCCTGATTGGTAACAGCTTCCACAACCCTAGTCAATTGTCTCACTTTCCTACTGTTTAACGCAACACCTACAAAGGGGAACAATCCTAAATTAAAATCAACATATTGTTGCAGGCTAGTATCCGTTTGGTCTACCTCATTTGTACTTATTTCCCTTTTATATCTATTGTTAATGATGTCATTGAACAGTTTTAAATTTCGGTGATATGATGCAGGAGCCAAAAACACAGGGGGTAATAGAAAAGATACATAACACACACCTGACCACCCAACAGGTAGTTGGTAATATCCATAGTTACCACAAACAAAATATGTATTATGTGAAGCTGTAAAAATACTATTATTTACACTCTCAATAGTTAAAATCAAGGTACAATCGCTTATCCCTACTGGAATTCGTCCAATGCTTCGTATACATAAATCTGCTTTAGGTTTTGTAACAGAAATCACAAATTGTTCTTTCTTGTCAGAGTCTCGTATATTTGTGAAGACATATGGTATTGAAACATTGTCCGGTTGATACTCTTCCGATTCCCATTTAGTTCCTTTAGCTTGGGGATACCCATCTTTGTCTTGGTAGCACACTTTATTAAGGCGAAAAAGAAGTCCGCCCTCTGTACGTTTTCCAGATGCAAACAAAAGCATGTACCAAGCTTGACAAGAACCATTGTGTGAAAAAGGAAGAGCAATGAAAGGCGTTCCTCCTTTCTTTTGATGCGCAGGTATCATTCCACATACCCAACAGTTACTAGTATTTGTAGCATTATGAGTATGATGCAACATCTGAATGAAAGTATTAATGAAGTACGATTGACGGTGCTTCTGCTCCTGATAGGGAAGCGTAAAGTAATAGTGATCCTCTGGTACTGGAGTAGTGGCAACAAAAAACTCACGAGCAGGAGACTTCTTTTCAATAAACCAGGTGATTGTTGCTGTAACCACCAAAACAACAACTAACCCCATTATACTAATGATCAATTTGTTATTCATTTTAGCAACAGTGATAATCGACCCTTTCAGAAATGAATTAAAAACAATCGTTGGAGCTCTTATCCCTGGGCAGCCACTGATTTCTTCACCACAGGCCAAGACAGGTGTCACTACTCTAATGCACGGCTGATCCACCCCCCTTGCCACATTGGCTCTCCGTTTCACTAACCCAGGGCGGTAGCTCAACCAGTCTTTCAAAACAATTTTCTGATTCTTTCCTTGGTCTCAAATTATATCGCGACACTCCAGAAGTCGTATGGTCCGGGAAGACCTCTGCAGATTCATCAGGTGATATAGCACGGCCTTTCTCCGTAGTCAAAATCTCTCGATGAACGGTCAGCACAGCAGGTTCCACCAAGGTAGGTAGCACTCTCTTGCAGTGAGTACTATAGACCCAATTCTTTCGGTTCGTCACTCGAACTGCTGTCCTTGTCGCAAGGAGTACCTGTTCTGGGCCTCGCCACCTTGGTTCCAAGCTGCTTGATCTTTCAAAAGACTTAATCATCACCTGGTCACCAGGTCGGAGTTCATGGCCTTCACCTGTAGATCTGTCAGGAAGTGCTTCTCGAACCTGGTGATGAATAGAAACCAAATTGTCGGTTAACTGTGCCAAATAATCATTCATCAGGACACAAGGTACATCATATACAGATTTTGGTTTAGGAACTCCCCAAATATTCATTGGTCTCCCAAATACTACTTCATAGGGGCTAAGGCCAAGTCGGGAGTGTGGCACTGACCTAATAGACAATAATGCCAATGGTAATGCATCTGGCCAAGTTAAGGATGTGGAAGCCTGTATCTTCGCTAATTTCAGCTTCAATGTAGCATTATACCTTTCCACCAACCCTGCTGATTGTGGGTGGAAAACCGCATGGAACTTCTGTTTGATCCCTAATCCTTTCAGGACATACTTAATAACTTCCCCAACAAAATGAGGTCCGTTATCACTCCACAAAAGTCTGCAAACACCAAACCTAGGGAAAAATTCTTTCAAAAGCACCTTCGCTGTGGTAATGGCAGTATTATCCTTTGTGGGGTACACCTCTATCCATTTACTGAAGGCACAAACCACCACCAAGACATACTTTAAATTGTTGCAGCGTTCAAGCTGAATATAATCCATTTGTAGAACTTCAAAAGGTGCAGTTGGTGTAGCAAACCCTCCTGCAGGAGTACGTGTCCCTTTTCCAGGATTGTATTGTAAGCAGATCAAACAAGACTGTACTACTCTCTTAGCTGTACTGGAAATTTCTGGATGCTCCCAAACTTGCGTAAGCAACTTCGTTATTGTTGAAGCTCCAACATGTGCCAGCCCATGTGCCATCTGAACCATAGGTTGTACAAAAGCTATAGGCAATTTCCATTTATCCATCTGCTTATTCCGCCAACAGCCCTCATCATCCAATTCTCCATCTTTAGACCATTGCTCACGTTCTTTCACAGAAGCAGATTTCTGTATATCTAATACGTCTTGTCTAGCATTATGCCAACGTTCAGCTTGTGACTTCACTACATACATAGAAGTAGTACTTCGCTGCATTGCAGTCTCACGTGCTACACGGTCTGCAAGAGCATTACCTTGCCCTATCTTATCGGTCACTTTCTTATGTGCACTACATTTCACAATAGCTAGTTTATTTGGATATGTCAATGCAGTCAATAGGTTATGCACTAATTCTCCGTGCATTATCTGCATCCCGTGGGATGTGAGAAAACCTCTCTCCTTCCAAAGCAAACCAAAATCATGAGCCACTCCAAAAGCATAGCGGCTGTCTGTGTAAATGTTCACACTTAAATCAGTACTAAGCTCACATGCTCGTGTCAAAGCTATTAGTTCAGCTGCTTGAGCTGACTTCTGTGGTATTCGAGCTGTCTCCACTACTGTGTGTATTGTGGTGATTGCATATGCAGCTGAGGTCGTACCATCTGGCAACTTCAAACAAGACCCATCGACCCACAGTTCCCTGTCTACATCTAAAAGGGGCGTATCTTGTAAATCAACACGACCCTTTGTCTGTTCTTCGGTAAGGAATATACAATCATGTGTTTCTTGTGACTGAGGCTGAGTCACCGGATATGGCAACAAAGTAGCTGGATTTAGTGTTGCACATCTCTTCAGTGTAATGTGAGGAGCCAACAATGTCAACTCATAACCTGTCATACGGGCGCTAGTTAAATGTTGTGTCTTTGTTTGATTTAAAAGAGCATCAACCGCATGGGGTACTAGCACCAACAGCTTATGTGACAAAACTATCCCTTCACTCTGACGTATTGAGACAGCTGTTGCGGCAACTGAACGAAAACACCCGGGCAACGCTCGAGCGACAGGATCAAGTACTGCTGAAAAATATGCACAGGGACACTGCTTATCGCCATGTGTCTGTACTAAAACTGACAATGCACATCCATCTTTCTCGTGTACGTAAAGTGCAAAAGGCTTCATGTAATCTGGAGTACCTAACACTGGTGCAGAACAAAGGGCTTGTCGCAGCTGCCGGAAAGCAGTCTCACATTCATCTGTCCATGGGAGGGGCATTGGAGTATCTTTAGTCAAAAGTGCTAGCAAAGGTTTGGCAATGTGTGAAAACCCTAATATCCATTGCCTACAAAAAGAAGTAAGACCAAGGAATGCACGAACATCTTTCTGAGTAGAGGGTACTGGTGTGTCTAAAATTGCTTGAATACGATCTGATGTAAGTGCACGGCCCTCCTTAGACAAAAGGTGACCTAAATAGGTTACCTTTGGTCTACAATATTGCAATTTCTTTCATGACACTTTATGATGGCGTGAAGCAAGAAAAGAAAGTAAGGACAAAGTGCACTTTTCACATTGCTCCGGGGTATCAGCTGCCAACAAAATATCATCAACATATAGTATGAGAGCCACACCTTCAAGCAAAACAAAAGAATCAAGTTGTCGTTTTAACGCCTGACTATAAATACTTGGACTCTCCGTATAGCCTTGAGGAACACTGCAAAATCTATGTGATCGTTTATTCAAAGTAAAACCAAACAAATATCGGCTGTCAGGATGAATAGGGATCGAAAAGAAAGCATTCTTCAAGTCTATCACAGAGAACGTAGTTGCTGTCGGGGGAACCAAAGTAAGGAGTGTCGTGATGTCAGATACCACAGGATATTGTGGTATCACAATCTTATTGACTTCTCATAAATCAATAATGAATCGGTAAATCCTAGTATCAGTATCCTTTTTCAGAATAGGAAGAATCGGACTGTTACAAACATTATACAGAACTTCCTCGACAACTCCAACTGCAATAAGATCATGCACAATTCGTGTGAGTGCTTCTTCGCCCTCCTGTGAAATTTTGTATTGAGGCAAACGTGGCAATACAGCTCCCTCCTTGACACTAATATGTACCGGTGGAATAATCATTTGTCCCATATCAGTATCTGAAGTAGCCCACAAAGAACTAGGGAGTGAAGCTAATGCAACATCCTCTTTAACAAGACAAACTCTTTCCATCACAGGATGATTATCATTTAAAATAACACGCACCCCTTCAGGAGAGCATCGTATTGTAGCCCTGAAATACTTGAGCATATCAAGACCCACAATATTGTCTGGTGTATTTGGAGAAAGCAAAAATGGACATGGAGCAGTAAATTTATCAACATGGAATGCAAGTGGTTGTGACAATGGGCTAAGGGAAGGTGTTCCATCGAAACCTATTGATGTAATGGTTAAGCCAGACAGGGGAGACCTTGGAATCAATTGTTTAGACAAGGCGCTACGATTAGCTCCTGTATCAACCAGAAACTGATCAGTAAGACCCAAAACATGTGCTGTAACATAGGGACCCCTCTGATCTACTGGAACTTCAACTGATTCCTTACCCCATCCTAGGCAATCCTATGCATAAGCAGAATCTTGGAAATCAGGCTGCACATGATCAGACATCTGGTATTGGTTCCGTCTATCAAACATGTTAAACCCATCCTGCCCTCGTGTATTAGCATCAACCCTAGCATGATCATATGTGCTTCTTCTAGGTCCTGAATATCCTGAGCGATTTCTCATTTGTCCCCGACCACGTGAACACTGCTGAACACGTAGTGCTGGACAATCGGCAGCCCAGTGCCCAAATTTCTTACAATGCGCACACTGATCATCAGACAAATTCGAACGAGTGTAAGAAGAACCATAAGATCCACGTCCACCTCTATCACTACCTCTAAAAGGCGGACCATAAGCTTGAGCCAACATAACCTTCGTCTTTAATTCTTTAATCTTTTTCTCCTCGCTACCTTTTGCTTCTAATTCCTGTCGTTCATAATACTGAGCCATAGTCAAAAGAGAAACTGGGGTAGAGGTAGTCCATGAACTTTCACTAGCTTTTAGACGACTAGCTATTCCTGGTAACAGATTTGCAACATATTTATCGACGAACAAATGTCTGCCCGTATCATCTGACAATGACTGACCGCTAAAATCATGAAATGCTTCTTCAAAGCGTGTAAAGAAATCAGAGACCGATTCATATGCCTTTTGTTTACAAGACGCTAAAACAGTCCAATCTATCTTTTTAGGGGGAATAATCGTTTTCAACTTAACTAATATGGCTGCAGGAAGATCTAGAATAAACTGATATGGCTTTTTCGCAGGTTCCCTATCCCCGTCCATCTGTTCTATTTCTTTCCATGATGCCCCAAAAACTGTACGATCATCAATTTTACGAACAGTTCTCCACATATCTGGTGGTAATATCAATCCGAAAAATAAATCAATGTCAGCCAAAGTCATAGTACAAGAACTAATTGCTCCCTCAACTTCCTCATAAAAGGCGGCTGGATTTTTCCGCGGGTCAGGTAATGCTGTTTTAAGTGCCATTACATCTGCCCTATTCCAAGGAGTATACACCCAATTATAAATAAAATAACCCTTAGCATCAACAGAAGTTTTATCATCATTTGTACCCAATCCTTTAGGAGGAACATACAAAGGCGCGGCCTCCCGCATTGGTTTCGCGTGAACTATCATAGTCTTATCTGTTTCAAAGATGGAAGCTTGCGCCCCTTCGGTCTGAGATGCTCGTGCAACTGCGTCCGCAGCCCTTTTCTCTTCTTGCAAACGGACTGCCACAATACGTAATTTCATTAAACGCCTGATTGCATCAGCCACCTGGGAGAAAACAAAAAGACCATCACGCATTTGCTTATGATCAGCTGCTACATCATCGGGCTCTAACTAATCAGAATATTTCCGATATAGTTCAATAACTTCTGAGCCAAATGCCTCAGTAAAATATAGCTGCTCCTTTTCCGTCCACCCTTTCATGTTGTCTAAAAGTTCAGAAGCAGAAACAACGCTACGAATTGTTTTATGAGCAATAGATCTAAGCTCAGACGCACGGTCAGCAGGCAGCATAGAGTGACTGTCCCGCATCTTCTGTTGCTCCGAACTGGAGACTTTAGGTAACTCATGAGGGGCAGAAGGGACGACATACGGAGGTGGAGGGTGATCTAGTAAGAATAAATCATCATGTGGTTTATTAAGGATAGGATAGAGAGGTTGCCTAACAGTGTATTGGCCAGTTACCTTTAGCTTACGTTCTTTCTCTTCTAGCTCCTTTAAGTCATTTATTTCTTTCTTTCTCATTTCCAATGCTTTCACATATACATTCTTCCGCTGCTCTTTCTCAAGCAAGGCTTGCTCACGCTTCACTCGTCCACGCGCTTCTTTCTCCCACATTCGTACACAGTCAAACATATCTTGCCTAGACTTTCGCTTACACATACATTGTTCCACATACTCAATCTTTCGCAAATCAAATGACCTATGCATAGGCCAACGTAACTCAGGATCCGTGCGGGTGTATTTATTCCATAATGTGCTGTCCATTATAGAAGAAAGACCATGTTTAACATACATATCTCTATTTGGCGTCCCCTCTGGGGGTGCCGGTTGCGATTCTTCCAATCTCAAATTGGTACCATTACAAAAGCAACACATCCTACGAAGTGCGCTAAAAACAGGCATGCCAAAAATAGTGCAGAATATGCAATATTATAATCAAAGTAGCACTTAAGGTGCCGTTCAAATCAAAATTAAATTGGAGAAAATTCTCCTCATTACCTGCCTATATAAATTGCAATTTATATATCAAATCCAAAGAATACAAATTGACTAGTCACCCAAATCACGAGAGCCACAGTAAGTAATGCTAAACTACATTACCAAACACAGGCATCAAAACCCACAGCAAGTGCCGTAAAACGTCTCTTACCAATCACAGGGTGTCCAGGTTCCAACTGCCAAGTTCTAAAATCAACCAAATGGTCACTGCATGACGAATGAACAAAAAGGATCTCAGTCGAGGACCGGCGCCACCTGGATGGTCAAATCAGAAAGAAGGGAAAAACGCTGTGGTTGCCAAGACTCGGGTCTCCTCAGGCATTGATCGTCTGCAGCGAGATTCCAATCCTTTGTCGCGACCAATCCGTTGGGCATCCGAGTCGCCGATGAGTCCCTGTTCGGGCGCCAATTTGTTGAAGTAAGCCTCAGCAAGGCCTACTAGTGCAAGGGGTTCACCTTTCTCTGCACAAAGTCCTCAGACCATGTAGGAAGAAGTTGGCACAGAAACTGGAATAAAAGACAAAAGTTTATTAACCTCATGAGGTGGTACTACAGTTCAAACAGCACCCTAGGGTAATGTCTGAAGTAGCACACTGAACTGAGAGAGCATGGTCCTTTTATACCCACACAGGGGCTAAAAGGAGATGGTACAATTATGGAAACAAGACTTGTATACATGTAAGGTCATGTGGAAAATGCACAGTCGACAGGTAGGAGGAGCTAACAGTTTCCAAGGACTAACAGCTGCAGACCTTACTGAGCATGTGCGAAAGTAAGAGATGCTAAATATAACTTGTCACTAGGCAGATTTCAAGAGCAGTTAACAGAAAGGTAGGACAGAGCACATGGTGAGCACATGGCAGCATGTAGCAGAGAAAATGGCTGCCATGAATACAAAATGGATTCCGCAAAATGTTCACAATAGTTACTAAATACAAGATGTCTTCTGCTAATGCTTAATCTAATCACTGCTAAATTACAACAGGGAGAAAATGACTAAGTCAAGATGGCACTCCCCTCAGGGTGCCATGCCAATCTCACACTGCCTACGGCATAGGTAAGTCACCCCTCTAGCAGGCCTTACAGCCTTAAGGCAGGGTGCAGTATACCACAGGTGAGGGCATAGGTGCATGAGCACTATGCCCCTACAGTGTCTAAGCAAAACCTTAGACATCGTAAGTGCAGGGTAGCCATAAGAGTATATGGTCTGGGAGTCTGTCAAAAACGAACTCCACAGCTCCATAATGGCTACACTGAATACTGGGAAGTTTGGTATCAAACTTCTCAGAATAATAAACTCACACTGATTCCAGTGTTGGATTTATTAAAAAAATGCACACAGAGGGCATCTTAGAGATGCCCCCTGTATTTTACCCAATTGTTCAGTGCAGGACTGACTAGTCTGTGCCAGCCTGCTGCTGAGAGACATGTTCCTGACCCTGTGTGGTGAGGGCCTTTGTGCTCTCTGAGGATAGAAACAAAAGCCTGCTCTGGGTGGAGGTGCTTCACACCTCCCCCCTGCAGGAACTGTAATACCTAGCAGTGAGCCTCAAAGGCTCAGGCTTCGTGTTACAATGCCCCAGGGCACTCCAGCTAGTGGAGTTGCCCACCCCCCTGGACACAGCCCCCACTTTTGGCAGCAAGTCCAGGGGAGATAATGAGAAAAACAAGGAGGAGTAACCCACCAGTCAGGACAGCCCCTAAGGTGTCCTGAGCTGAGGTGACCCCTGCCTTTAGAAATCCTCCATCTTGATTTTGGAGGATTCCCCCAATAGGAATAGGGATGTGCCCCCCTCCCCTCAGGGAGGAGGCACAAAAAGGGTGTAGCCACCCTCAAGGACAGTAGCCATTGGCTACTACCCTCCCAGCCCTAAACACACCCCTAAATTCAGTATTTAGGGGCACCCTAGAACCCAGGAAATGAGATTCCTGCAACCTAAGACGAAGAAGGACTGCTGACCTGAAAGCCCTGCAGAGAAGACGGAGACACCAACTGCTTTGGCCCCAGCTCTACCGGCCTGTCTCCCCACTTAAAGAAAAACTGCAACAGCGACGCGTTCCACAGGGTCCAGCAACCTCTGAAGCCTCAGAGGACTACCCTGCATCTAAAAGGACCAAGAACTCCTGAGGACAGCGGCTCTGCTCCAAAGAAGAAACATCTTTGCAACAAAGAAGCAACTTTTAAAGAACACACGTTTCCCGCCGGAAGCGTGAAACTTTGCACTCTGCACCCGATGCCCCCGGCTCGACCTGCGGAGAACCAACACTACAGGGAGGACTCACCGGCGACTACGACCCTGTGAGTAGCCAGAGTTGATCCCCCCTTCCTGAGCCCCCCCCCCCCAGCGATGCCTGCAGAGGGAATCCAGAGGCTCCCCCTGACCGTGACTGCCTGCTTCAAAGAACCCGACGCCTGGTAAAGACACTGCACCCGCAGCCCCCAGGACCTGAAGGATCTGACCTCCAGTGCAGAAGCGACCCCCAGGTGGGCCTCTCCCCTGCCCAGGTGGTGGCTACCCCGAGGAGCCCCCCCCCCTTGCCTGCCTGCTTTGCTGAAGAGACCCCTGGGTCTCCCATTGAAACCTATTGCAAACCCCACGCCTGTTTGCACTCTGCACCCGGCCGCCCCCGTGCCGCTGAGGGTGTACTTTTTGTGCTGACTTGTGTCCCCCCCGGGGCCCTACAAAACACCCCTGGTCTGCCCTCTGAAGACGTGGGTACTTACCTGCTGGTAGACTGGAACCGGGGCACCCCCTTCTCCATTGAAGCCTATGTGTTTTGGGCACCACTTTGACCTCTGCACCTGACCGGCCCTGAGCTGCTGGTGTGGTAACTTTGGGGTTGCTCTGAATCCCCAACGGTGGGCTACCTTGGACCGAACTTTGAACCCTGTAGGTGGTTTACTTACCTGCAAAACTAACAAACACTTACCTCCCCCAGGAACTGTTGAAAATTGCACTAAGGGACACATGTAGCAAATTCCGAGATTGCGACTCGGAAATTGCGAGTCTGTCCGACTTGCAATTTCCGAGTCGCAATCTCGGATGCAGAACGGTGTCTCAGACACCGTCTGCGACTCGCTATGGGGTCGCAAAGACCCACCTCATCAATATTCATGAGGTGGGGCGCATTTTGCGACCCCCATAGCGAGTCCCTGCACTCACAGGGATGGTGGCCTGCTGAAGTCAGCAGACCTCCATGTCTGTGACTGCTTTTTAAATAAAGAAGTTTTTTTTTTTTTATTTTGCAGCCCGTTTTCCTTAAAGGAAAACGAGTTGCAAAATGAAAAAACTTCCAAAACCATTTGGTTTCGTTTTTTCAGAGTAGGCAGTGGTCCATATGACCACTGCCTGCGCTGAAAAAATAATTTTGGCGACATTCACAAAGGGGAAGGAGTCCCATGGGGACCCCTTCCCTTTTGCGAATGTGTTACCACCAGTGTGACACTGGTGGTAACTGCGAGTTGCTTTGCGACCGCATTCTTGGTCACAAAGCAATTCTGAATTGCGATGCGAGTCGCAAATAGGAAGGGAATACCCCTTCCTATTTGCAAGTCGCATTCACAAATTGCGAGTCAGTACCAACTCGCAATTTGTGAATGTGCATCGCGTTAGGCCGTTTGCATGGCGCAAACTGCAATTTTCGCAGTTTGCACCATGCAAATGGCTTTCTACATTTGGCCCTAAGTGTCTAGTTTAAAAATAGCTTATCGCCATTTGTGTGAAAACTGTATATGCTATTTTGCTAATTCAAAGTTCCTAAGTGAAATACCTTTCATTTGAAGTATTACTCGTAAATCTTGAACCTGTGGTTCTTAAAATAAACTAAGAAAATATATTTTTCTATACAAAAACCTATTGGCCTGGAATTGTCATTGAGTGTGTGTTCCTCATTTATTGCCTGTGTGTGTACAACAAATGCTTAACACTACCCTCTGATAAGCCTACTGCTCAACCACACTACCAGAAAATAGAGCATTAGAATTATCTCTTTTTATCACTATCTTACCTCTAAGGGGAACCCTTGGACTCTGTGCATGCTATATCTTACTTTGAAATAGTACATACAGAGCCAACTTCCTACAATATCTATCTATAGCAGTCCTTTTACTCTGTTGCACCGAAGAGAGGACATTTTGTGGTCTGTTGTGGGGTCGTAGTAGTGTTTGTACAACTGAGGAGGTGTGGGGAGATTATCTATATTGATCATCTGTTTTAGCAAAGTAGTTGTACACCAATTTATAACGCGTGGTCCTAAAGAAGTAATAGCCAGCAGAGTGTACCTTCCCTAGATAAAAAGATACTTGGTACTTGGGGCTTCCAAATGTGTGCATGCTCCTAGAAAATTCAGACCTTCATTGATCCTTTAGTGGAATGTTGTGCTTGCCCTTTTCTTCTTAGTAAAGTGATGCACCATCCCGGAAATTAATGGCCATGATAGATTTTTGAGGTATATATTGGATTGCATAGATATAAGTAATGTTTTATAGATAGTATCAAAAAGGATCGCCGGTCCCCCTTTTAAACATGCATCCTGTCACACTGTGTACCCTGCTATGTTTGATCGGTCCCTCAAAGTGGTGTTGTGATAGGGCTTCATCAACCATGCTTTTAGTAGATGATGGTTGTAATCTTTTACAATAATGTGTAAGCTGGCTGTACACGTGTGATAACATTCTCGTTCCAATTGTGCTGTGTTCTTTCATACCTAGTACAAACTAGATTGAGTGCTCAAGCCTCAACATGCATCGCAACAAATCTGTGCACTCCAGCATTGCAGTATCAGTACAGGATCGGAGGATTTCATTTTACAATATCAGCAAATTGTAGTTCATCCTCACACAATAAGTGTACATTCAGATTTAAAATATACGAGTGGGTCTCTTTGAATGATAGCCCGTGACCCTCTCATGATGCCTTGGTTTTTCCTACTGAGTGTGCTATGAAGGGACACAGTTTTAGTTATTTATAGTTAGTGTCCTCCACTTAGGTCTACAATCAACATCTTAAAAGTCATAATAAATACATGATAAACAATACTCACAGTATAAAACTTCCATTGTGCAAATATCAGCAGAAAACCCATAAAACCTTTCATCAAAAAATTGGTTTAAAACTTTTGAAGAAGTTATACTCTTTATAACAAGTAAATTAATTTGGTGGTTTTTTTTAACAATTCCATGATATCCTGATGTGTATCCAAATTATAACTCTTTATGAGCTGCAATAAGTATTTGGCTCTAGCTTCATCTAGAAACATAACCAGAATTCCTGCATAACATAAATCACAGAAATTGTATTTGTGGGGGTTCTTGGACCATTTAACCAATCCATTATTGAAAAGAACTCTTCCAAAACGTATAATCATAATAATACATCCAACACTATGCAGAATTTGAAAGTGTAAATATGATCAAACTAATTATAATGAAATATTATTACATATAGTGTTACATGATTTCAGAGAATCACTGTGATCATTATCCATCTTAAAACAGATGCAAAGATTTAGATGTTAAAAATGGTCGGGTGCCCTGGCTACCATCCTTTAAAAGATGTAGATTGTACTCAATTATTCTAAAGCTCGAGGCAAATCTCCCTCTGAGATTGTTAAAGTTGTAGCTTTATACAAAATCTCTGTTCTAAGCAGATATCTCAGAGAAGTATTTGGGGGCATGGAGTATTTGATATCACCATGTTAGCTAAGGATTGCACAAATGTACCCACTAATCCAAGTTCTAGCCTTAATAGTTGGACCAGAATGGCTGAACTTTGTGAGCAAAGGTTTCTCGGAATTTTCCCTTCACACATGTTTAAGAGTGCCCAAGATTCAATCGGGGTGTGCTCTAATGCACAGAATAATGAGGGGGAAATTTTTGTTTTTATAGATTTCTATTAGGTGATCATAATGTCTACTTTCCATTGAACAGTAAAAGATCTGCAAAGAATTAGCATGAGCAATGCTTTGTTACATAAATTTGTTCTATGCACCTCATCCTTTAGATTTTCACAGATAATTTTACCAAGATATGTATATCTTTTTACTTTCTCTAATTCTTCATTTGTATTTTAGGGATTTTCTCTTCCCCCCTAAAAACTAACATTTTAGTTTCTGCTGTGTTCACTTTTAAAAAGTGCTTTTGTGTAAAGTAATTCAGACTGTTCAGACTTTCCTGAAGTCCAACAGGAGTCTAATCGATTAAAAGTATATCGTCGACATACAGAAGAGTGAGCAAGCTTTCCACCGCAGAAATGTTTTTTAGTGGAGTGAACAAGTGCAGCAACTTAAAGATCCTTTCTCGATTTAATGAAGCTTTATTACCTGCAAAGAGGTGAGGTCTATTACATGTGTCACCCAATGTGTAATTTCAGACGATTTAACGTTTCTTAAATGCCTTGTGTTTCTATCATCTGAAGATGTAGACATGTTTGAATGAAAATTACCTGCGAGGGGATTGAGGAGACCTCTTCCCTTTCACTTAAGTAGTTCACAATTCACCTTTATTTGCTTTACAGTGTTTTCTGTCAATCTTGATTCGCCTCCTTTTGCCAAATTGTTGGGAACCTGTTACAGAAATACTACGGTTTTGTATTTCTGTCTTTGGTATACCCTGTATATTCAGAGCCATCTGTGCTTTACCTAGACATTAAATAATCTCTTGCTTTGAGCCAGCAGGAATAGATAAATCTACTTCATTCTGAGGGACCCAGGAAGCAACAGCTTCTCTATCCAGAGAATTTCCTAATAGAGGATTATTAACCCTTAGTTTGTAGCTGCTTATTTTTGTAGTCTTCTTTTACTTTTACATCTTTTGTTGCTTCCCTTCTTTTTTGCTTTTTCATTAATGTTCTTTGTACAAGATGCTGAAATGTTATTCTCCGAGGAGAACCAAGGCATCAGCTGTAGTTAAGGTTAACTTAGTTCGCTTAATTCCTTTGTTCATAAATAGGGGGAAAAGCGCCAAAGACCCTTGCGTGTTTTGACACGGGAAGCTACCTTGTGTGAATTTCAAATTATCTGAACCATCCATTTTCCATAAGTCAGAAAGTTTCTGAAGGTAGTAAACTGCTTCATGTTGTCATTTTACTAACTTTTTTTAATTTCTTACATGCAGGGGAACCCATTTGTGTTGCTGCTTCTTTTGTCCCTGTTTTTATCTTTTCCAAAGTATGAGAAAATAGAGACTTTTTAATATGAAGAGTCCTGACGGGAGAGGGGGCCAGTAGAACCACTTGTGGCCTTTTTATGGGCCAAAGATAAAAGTATAGTTCATAAATATTCTAATAAGTGGTCTAAATTCGCTGTTGATTTCTCCAGTAATTTTAGTATAGAGTCCAGTATACCGTGTGATACAAGGAGAGCTTCAGACAAGACCAAAAAATCCCCATATAGGTGAACATTGACATTTAATGGTAGATCTGAAGTATATGAAAGATCATACAAAGGTATTGGGCTGCTTACAAAGAGAGCTAATGTGGGTGGGAGTTAGGGGGACAAAAGAAAGGGAAAGGAACAGGAATACCCACTGCACAACTGCTTATGAGGGCTAACCATCCCCTTTGTTGACTCTAAGTTTCTTTGCATTGGCCACAGAAAGCTAGAGACAAACCCCCTCCAGACGTGCTAGAAACCATCTCCCCTCTTGGCCGATCCTGTAAAACACTTTGGGCCCCCCTCTTCCTAGTAACACAAAAGGAGGAGAGACTTTATTGTGATATAAACAGTTTATTGAGTTGTACATCACACATAAAACATTGCAATTCTGGTCATCAAGTTCAGTGCACAATAGAAAGCTTTTCTGTGTGCTTATGTTATTCTGTGGTTCTCATGTTATGTTCCTTGTCGCCAGTGTTCCTGCACATCCTTTTCTCCTGAGGGCCCTTTGTGTTGAGTAGCCAGCGTTATGCGGCTAGGATTCCCTTGCTACCAGATTGCAGTGGGTGGCCCCCTGACCTTGCCTGCGCTGCATGTGCTGTGTCCGTCCACTGCGAACACTTGTTGGTCTTTGTTTGCTCCCCCATGTCTCTGCAGTGAGGCATCCCATGGACATTACCTGAGCAGCTCTTCTTCTATAGGTAATTGTGCTATCCATCTGGCTGTGTTTTTTATATGCACCCAAATACCTGCATCTGCTACGCCCGTTACTGCAGTGTGGATGAGTGGGTCAATGATGGAGGGGGGTCTCCTGTTCTCGGGGTGCTGTCCTGCACCCCTTTAAACCCTGCATGCCTATTGCCATTGTGCCTGATTGGCTGATTTGAAGCATGCTTTCCAATCTGCGCACTTTCCCTTTTGCGGCCTTCGGCCCCCCATGACCCGCTGGTCCTGCCCTTGGGAGGCGTTTGTCGCTGGCCCCAAACTGGTCTGCTGCGCCGACCAGCCTGAAAACGAATCCCTCCCAGTCGTGCTAAAAATCATATCCCCCCTCCTGGTTGTCCTTGAAAACACCCCCTGACCCTCCTCTCCCCCTCTTCCTAGTAACAAAAAAGGAGGGGAGACTTTATTGGGATATAAACTGCCGTAATTTATTGAATTGTACATCACACATAAAACACCACAATTCTGCTCATCAGGTTCAATGCACAATAAAAAGGTTTTCTGTGTCCTTATGTTATCCTGTGGTTCACATGTTATGTTTCTGGTCGTCAGTGTTCTCGCACAGCCTTTTCTACTGAGGGCCTTTTGGTCAGGTAGTTAGTTTTCTGCAACTAGGCTTTCCTTGCTACCAGATCACAGTGGGCGACCCCCTTGCCTTGCCCAGGCTACAAGTGCCACATCCACCTGCTGCTAACCCTTGTTGGCCTTTGTCTGCTCCCCTGTGTCCGTGCTGTGAGGCATTACAAGGACACTATCTGAGCAGTTCTTCTTCTTTAGGCTTTTGTGCTGTACATCTGGCTGTGTTTTTTTATCCGCCACATTGCATGTCTTTACCAGACCACAGCAGCTCTCCCTTTCCTTCCTGCCCTAATGGAACCCTATTTGTTCTAATGCTCCAACTATGTTAACGAGAACTTGTCCATGCCTACCCCTGTCAAGTGGATGCCGTCTGACTCATAAAACCCCAGTGTCCTGAGGTTGCTGAACCCTTACCTTATGAAACCCTAGAGTTGGACCTGCAAAATTTGGCTGTGGATTTCTCAGCTGCCATGTGATCCGTGCCCCCCCTTTTACTCTACTCAAACCTTGCTATGATTTCAGTCCATGAAATGTTGGTGGGTTGTAAAAGTTGTGCTACCAATGAGACCCGACACCATCGCACCCAACAAATCCTTCCTACCCAGGCAAGTTAGGTCACATACCCCTCCCACACTGTCCCCTCCCCCACCCCCAAACCTTACCCCCAGGTGTACTACCACAGTGTCCGGTCTGCCTTCCTGCTTCTGGGTGCTCGGGACAGAGGTGAGTAGCTGGGCCCACCTCATCACAGGCTGGCCCAGCCACAACACCGACATGCACTGCAACCAAAGTCCTCCATAATTTTTTCACGCTGCCCACTGCTGTGCCAGAGAGACATATGAGTGGCCAGCGATCCATATTCAAAGCCCAGAGTCAGGAAGGCCTGCCGTGAGAGAAAGGGGGCGGAGTTAAGCTTTAGGGACCAGGAGACTGGATGTAACTCTTAAATGCGCCCGACAGCCAGCGACCCAAACATTTTATCCGATCTTATCAAGCCCGCTTGCTGCAGCCATTGTGGCTGCGCCTTTGCAGAAAGAGTGGGACCCGAACCTGGCATGGGGAGGACTGGCTTTGGAGATGGCCATTCTTAGCACTGCTATGAATTGAAAGTAGCTCAGGCAGGAGCTGTGCTTGTTCCGGAACAGCGAAATCCCTTTTGGATGCCCGGCCCCATGTAATTTGTCATGCTGCACACTGGAAAGTGTGCGGTCAGTCAGGCAATAAAGGTGAGAATATTTTCCTTTACCTCCTTGGTCTGTTTTGACCTTCGCAGGTGGATTGTCCTATATTTGGCCCCATGAGTATATCCTGCCCCTGGAGGCATGCCACCCACCACCCCTGGGTTTGACCTGGAGGGTGCAACAAGCTCACTGATATGATATACCCCAAAGAAAGCCAGCGTGAAAGCTGCTTTGAACAGCACGGTTTCATATTTTGTCCTGCCTACCTTGGGTAGAGCTGCTATTAGCTGCCCTATCATGGGGACTCCAATGGGTAGTTGTTGGCCATGGTACCTGGGCTGTAGTTTACCACACCCTTTCATGTCTGCTCTGCAGTAAAAAGAGTTGGTGGGGTCCGTCCCAGAAGATAGTTTTGCATAACATGAGACCACACTGAGGTGGGCCTGTGCCCTTGACTTACTCTTGCCACCCGTGAAGGCCCAGTGTATAAACCTTTGTATCTCCTCTTCAGTAACCTCGCCGAGCCCCTCCGAGCTGGTGACTTTCTGGAAGACCTCCCAGCACTTACTGTATCTTGATGCCGTCTTGGGGGTTAATGCATTGTCCGCCAACATTGTCAGGATGGTTCCACTAGTCCCCACAGCTGATGGGTACTGGGGTCATGCACAAGTCCACCTGAGGTGCCAGCTCCCTGAAGTTCTGGCATTGGAAACGAGATGCCACATCAGCCTTAGCATTCTCGTAATCGGGTAAATGCCTAACCCTCACTACGATGTTGTCCCTTAACTGAAAATGTGTTAGATGGTGTAATAGGTGCACTACCAGGGGACATCGGGCTGTCCCAAGATTTAATGCTTGCACCACTGCATGATTATTAGACCATATCGTGATCAGCCTGTCCATGAGTCTGCACCACCAAATCATGGAGGCAATGACCATGAGGAAGAGTTCCAACACTGTGATGTTCTTGGTGACGCTGCCCACATCCATGAGGTGGGTCAGTGAGCTGCTGTCCATGCTGATCCCAGGACTGCCCTGAACCCTTTATCCCCCAATTGCATCTCTAGACAGTTCGGGTTGCCTTGCGGAGACCCTGGGTTCCCTCCATATTAGTGTTCTGTTAAAGCTACTCAGGAAACCCAGCCACTGCTCTAGATCCTTCTTGACTCCCTGTGTGAGGCATACACTATGGTGCTTTTCCTTGAGACGCCTGCCTACCGGGATCACCCTATTCACAAAATTGAGCCTTCCTAGGAGCTGCTGGATTTTGCCTCTGTGACCTTCCTCTTTACCAGCATGGCTGCAATGTCCTGTCATGGCTCTTCTATGTTGAGTTGGGGCAGCCTCCTGCTATAGTATCCAGCTTTATTCCCAGGAATGATAGGCATGTGGATGGGCCCTCTATTTTTTTTTCTTCTGCCAAAGGTACCCTCAGTTCCTTAGCTAGTACCACAAAAGCCTGCAATAGCTCATCACACTCCCTGGTGCTCACCCTACCAATGACTAGGAAGTCATCCAGATAATGTTTGCACCCCTTCTAAGCACCTCTTTAACAGGACCCATTCCAGGAAGGTGCTAAATGTCTAAAAGTACGCACATGAGATGGTGCAACCCTTTGGTAGGAATTTGTTGTAATAGAAAAAGCCGTCTAGGTGAAAAACCAACAGATGATGACTATCTGGGTGCACTGGTAGGAGGTGGAAGGCGGGGATTCGATATCAGTCTTTGCTAGCAATGCTCCGATTCCTAATGCTTAAATCCGATTCACTGCATCGTCCACCACAGCGCAGGATACTGATGAGCTTCCTGGGTCAAGCCCATTCTCCACTGAACCTCCCAGGGGGTATGACAGATGTAGGAAGCTGGCTTGGTGTGTGGTGGGTACCTGAGCTACTTACACCTTATACCAGGTTCAGGTATCCCCTATGAGTGTAGTGTAGGCAATGTCTAGAAGCTAGGCTCTTTAGAGGTAGCTGTGACTGAGCAGCCAAGGCTTATCCAGGAAATATTCAAATATGCTGTACCACTGTAGTCACACAGCACTTACACACATGAAAGAAAACACTCAGTGTTACAAAAATAAAGGTACTTTAGTGACACAATTACCAAAAAGTACTAGAAAGGCAACCCTCCAACAGGAGGTAAGTAACACACTAGATATGTACACTAGTAATCAGTAATAGGCATAGAAAGTGTTAGACAACAGTGCAAATAGCAGTAGACAATCGTGACCCTAGGGGGAGCCCAAACCATATATTAAAAAAATGCAATGCGAATGCAGGACCCCCATCTAGGTAAGTGGAGTGTGTAGAGGGTGTAGAGGGGACCTGGGGGTACTGGGAAACCCCAAAGGTAAGTACCACAATGCCCCCCAGCGACCAGGAATAAAGGAGTAAGTTACTGGATGTTCCCCAAACTGCCCAAAATGAAGGAAAAGAAGAAAATGCAACACCCAGACAAGACTGCAAGAAACCAGTGGTGAATACTGAAGAGGAAGACCTGTGGAAGAAGGGGACCAAGTCTAGAAGTCACAGAAGAGTCCATGGGGAGCAGGAGCTACTACCCACCCAGCTGTGGTTGCAGGAGTTGGTTAATGGTAGGACAAAGACGGTCAGGAATGCAGCCCTAGAGTGGGTGAAGAATTCCTGGAGGATGCAGTTGGCGTCCCACACTGGATGGATGATTGCAGTTGGTCAGTGGGGAGGAAGAGCCACCAACAAGCTTGGCAAAGGCAGACACGATGAAGCAAAAGTGGAGCTGCCGGGGACCAGCAAGGTCCAGGAGAACTCAACCCAGGGGGGGAGCCCAAGGGGGACCCTCAGCAAGGCATACAGTCCACAGAAGAAGAGGCAGCCCCCACAGGAGACCCACTGGAAGAGTAACCAGGAGTCGCAGAGGAGCCCACACAACACTACTGGAGAAGGGTCCCACCTCGCAGGAGAGGCACGCAGAGGGCTGGAAGGAGTGCTGGGTCTACACAGAGCCTGAAGATCCCTTGAAGGAGATGCAAACAAGCCTTGGTAACTGAAGGAGACGCGATACACTGCGGTACTGTCCTGCGTGGGAAGGCAAGGGCTTACCTCCACCAAAGTTGGACTGCTGGCAAAAAGGACTACTCCGGACCACCACCTGTGATGCAGGATCCATGCAGCCCGGGAACAGAGGAGATCCACGCAGCCGGTCGTCGTTGCAGTTGGTGCCTGCGGATGCAGAGGAGTGACTCCTTCACTCCAAAGGAGATTCCTTCTTCCTTCTCATGCAGACTGAAGACTGGGGAAATGTTGTAGAAGCTGGAAGGAGTTGTGGAAACAATGTTGCAAGCAGAGTCTTTGTCGTGGATGCAGATTGCTGGTTCCTGGAGGGTCCACTTGTGGTTCCAGTGACTATCAGTTGAAGTAGAGGTTGCAGAGGAGTCCAGCCGAATCTGAGGACCCTCCCAAGAGAGAGACCCTAAATAGCCCTGAAAGGGAGATTGGTAACCTAGCCAGGTGAACGCCTATCAGGAGGGGGCTCTGACGTCACCTGCCTGACCTGGCCACTCAGATGCTCCCAGAGGTCCCTGCCAACCTCAGATTCAAGATGGCACAACCCGGGGACCCTCTGGAGGAGCTCTGGGCACCACCCCTGGGGTGGTGATGGACTGGGGAGTGGTCACTCTCCTTCCATTGTCCAGTTTCACGCCAGAGCAGGTACTGGAGGTCCCTGAAGCGGTGTAGACTGGTTTATGCACTGAGGGCACCAAATGTGCCCTTTAAAGCATACCATTGGCTTGGGGGGGCTACCTTTCCCAAGCCATGTAACACCTATTTCCAAAGGAAGAGGGTGAGGAAATATTTTGTTCTGCCTTCCTTGACTTGAGCTGTTCAAGCAGCAGGAGGGCAGAAACATCCTGTCTGGGGGGTGGCAGCAGCGTGGGCTGCCCAGAAAACCTCATAAGGGTGGTAGGAGCAATGCTGGGGGTCCTCTAAGGAGCCCCCAAAGTGCATGCAATCATACTTCCAATACTGGCAACAGTATTGGGATATGTTTTCAACATGTTTGATACCAAACATGCCTAAGTTCAGAGTTACCATTATGTAGGTGGACATAGTGTCCAGTACACACATAAAATGGCGTCCCTGCATTCTCGAAGTCCAGGAAAATGGAACTGGGGTTAAAGAGGACACCTCTGCTAGTGCAGGGGTGTCCTCACACACAGGTACTTTCACCCTGCCCTCTGGGCTAGGAGGGCCTGCCATAGGGGTGACTTACAGTGACCTGCTGCAGTGACCCTTTCACGCAGGCAGCAGAGGCAGGCCAGCAGATACACGTTGCATGGGCTCCCCACTGGGGACATAATACATGCTGCAGCCCATGGGGATCCCCTGGCACCCCAATGCCCTAGGTACCTGGGTACCATATACTAGGGACTTACATGGTAGTGTCGCGTAGGCTCTCATTATTCTAATGAGACTACTGGATTTTGAGCAGCAAGATTGTCCACTGTGTGGGAGACTGAGTCTGGTCCACTGTGGGTGACACCTGTCGCTGTAAATCCGGGTTTTCCTCCGGCTAACTAGCAGTGCCTCATCTCTACCAGGGGATAGTGATGATTGGGCAGCCGACTCATGACAAATTAGGCATCTCAGGGAAGTCGTGGTCACTCAGGTCGCATCCGGTTCTCTCATTCACAATTCAGTCTCATATATAAATGACAAAAAGAAGCAGTATAAGTTTTAATGACTGGTTTTATAAAACGACTTCATTTTGGATAGCAAAGCATGAGCTGCAATAACAAGGTCGACACAACATGACAGTATTAAGGTGGTGACGAGAAGAGTGAAGCATAAGAATAACGCTATCATATTGCACTAGGATTGATAGACTATTTCCTACGTAGGCCATAATCTGAGCACAGCATATTAAGCTCTAGTTCTGCCTTCCAGGTTCCCCTGGGAGGACATCAACCCTCATACCTGAGCAAAGGCCTGTAGTCTGCGTTAGCATCTGCAGCGAAGCATTCAGCAATCAGCATACAGTCGTGGTATCCTGGCTGGAATCTCCCTCTTAACGTGTAATGGGGCTAGGAAGTGGTTTTATAATAACACAGCTGATGTTCTGAGAAAATGTCCCTACGTAAGGATGTGTATTTTCTAAGAATGTTGGAGACTAGACTTGTACCACGTTCACCGGCAGTGTACCAAACTGTAGCCTTGAATGAAGCACAAAGTAATCAAGAATGTCTTGTTTGAGAACACAGTGCTGAACTAAGCAAAAACAGTTAGATAGATGAAAAAAACAAGACCGTAAAACTGGTTATTGTAAAAATAATAATGCGAAGCCGAATAAAATATATCTAGGTTAAAGTGCACTGCGGCCTAGTGTATTAAACTAACGTGCATAGAGCTATATCTAAAATGGCTACACAACAGGAGCACCAGTATGCCAAATGTGGAGTGTAAGTAACCAAGTTAGAAGGTAGAGAGCATAATCACTGGGGTCCTGGTTAGCAGGATCCCATTGAGCACAGTCAAGCACACTAACAGGCAGAAAGTGGGTGGAACCATGCCAAGAAAGAGGGTACTTTCCTACAGCAGGTGATGAATTAGTCTGAAATTTCCTTCTTCTTTTTTTTTTCTTAGCAGCGTCCCCTTCCGGGATACTTCAAGGTTATCAAGTGTGTGTGTGTGTGGGGTGAGGGGGGGGGAGGGAGGGGTTGTGTGAAAATAGGCCTGCCGCCTTCTTCCTAACAACTGTTGGGTTGTCTCTAATTTCAAGTTCTTGCACATGTGGTGACCCTGGGGACCTTTTTATGAGATAGTGAAGCCTACCCAGTGAGTAGGTGTAGCAGCTGCCCTCTGTGGATGGGGGTGGGCAGAGACACAGGGTTTCCTGAGGGGCCCCTCCCTCCAGGGTCCGGTCTTGAGTGATCTACTTCTTGTTGCCATTGCCCTTCCCTTTACCTGCTTCTTCAGTCTTTCTACACTCGACTGCCGGGTGGGCCCAACCTCAGTTGCTGAATCTATGTCTAAATTTGCAGGCTTGCTCCCACTTGCATTTGTCTTTGTTGTATTTCCAGCAAACTGTTGAGCGGGGTTTGCCTTGCTTGCTCCCGGTCCGGTTCCTTGTCCTGCAACTGTGCGTGAACCTTTCATGCATGCTCCTCCCCCGCTTCTCTAGCTGCCACCACGTGATTAGTGAAACCTTCCACGTCTTGCTGGTCCCACTCAATGACAGTCCACTTCTACATTTTTCACAGAACCCTTTGTCATGGCGTAGCCATGCATCATCTTGATATTTCAACTGATCTGCATGCACTCTCTGCTCATGCAGAAATAGCCCTGCCGCACTCTCTGTATTTTTCTACAAACACGCAGGCTAGGGTGCGCAATGCCCTTAACCACTTTACTACAGATCTTTCCACCCTTGGCCAGGGCCTCTCCCTTCTATCCTCGTCTTTTTTGTCAGATCCACCTGCGCCTGCCACACCTCAAGGATGGAGAAGATATCTATAAACTCCTTTCTTCATATCCTTTCTTTCACCTCCAGTGGAATTAGGCTAGCAAGGTCTGTTTCCTGGCCATTATGGGTAGGTCCCCTGGGGATGGTCTGATGTAGTCACTAGCTGGTTATCCCTGTACCCGTCTCCAGGGTTGCCCCTCCTACCCAGGCCTTCGTGGGGTCGGTCCCCTTTGCGGTGGAGCATCCTCGACGGCCTGCCCCCTTTCCTTGCTGTCCTCAGCCTTGCCCTGATTGTCCCCAGATGTGTGCCTCTCCTTGTCAGACTCATCTGCCACCCCGACTCTTTCCCCATGTGCCTTCCCGTATCGGATGCCTGCCGGGTGACAGCAACTCTCCTGTGGCATGACCCTACCAGGGAACCATGCCCCCACCCATGGGCCTGATTGCCTGTGGTGGGTATGATTGAGTTACCTTGCTGCCCAGGAGAAGGTTGCTATGCAGTGTTCACTACCCTCACCTGCATGCCAAAATTTGCTATATTCCCATTAGCCAGCTCACTGCTGCACTGCATGCGAGCTTTGCGAGGCGCTGGTTGCTCACCCTCATGCACTGTCCGCTGTTCCTCTGCTGGTTGCATGGCTGGCGCTGTACTGGCTCCAGGCGCCTTTCTGTGCGCCACCTCCAGGTAATCGTCACTGCTCCCTTTGCTTGTTCTCGCACTCTCAAGAAGGGTAGTGGGGAATCATCCCCCTGATTTGGCTTGTCGTGGTGTGACCTTGCTTTGGAGGGTGGGGCAGTCGTGCTTTTACCCCTTTTTGGGTCTTGGCCTGTGCCTGGGTCGCATTATGCTTGACTGGGTGCTGTTCTGGTTGCAGTCATTCTTCACTCAGAGCCTCCGTGTGGGGGCACTGTTCTCCTTGTCCTGCGTTGATCGCTTCTCTGCACCTCCTTCTTGGCTGGTCCTCTATCTTTTTGCCAGGCCCTTCTCGGGTGGGGGGGTCTTGCATCCCTCTTACTGCCCATCCCTCTATGCTGCCTGGCCAGCTGTTCCCTTGCTGTCTGTAACATTTCCTCCAAGTCGTCGTCCAACTGAGGCTCCTGGCGATTTCCCTCTGTGGCTTTTCAAATTTGTCCCCTAATAGCCCCCCACCATTTCATCATTACCACCCCTGTAATGTGTGGGGGGCTTTCTAACTTGTCCTTTGCCTGATGTTTGCCTATGTTATCAACCCAACTGCCCCTGCTTGGTGAAGGCAATCACACACCTTTGTTAAATAAGAAACCCCTTCGCTGCAGTTTTATCTTACTTGATACGTATCAAATTGAGCAGTGATTGTGGTTGCTCCAGTGAGATAAACCCAAGTGTGACCTCATTGAACCCCTCTGTGACCCTGCTGCAACTGAGTCTGCGGTGTTTTGCAGCTGATGGCACCCACACTCCATACACCACTTACGCCGGCTTCCTTCTTTCCGCTTCACTTGGTCGCCACTCACTTGTGGGTGCTGGCTGGTAGTGTCTGTTGACGGTCTGTTGTCTGGCTGGGGTCCTCGACATTGCTGCAGACTTGGTTCCCCGTGGTACCTCCACTCTGCAGTCTCGGCTCCTTGGCGGCACCTCTGCTCGGCTCACTCCGACGGGAGTCAGCCTTGGTGCTGCTCTCACAGCGAGGTAAGGTTGTCCCACGTCGTCACTGCTGGAGGTTGCCAATGTTGGGGGAGTTCCCTGTTCTTGGGGTGCCATCCTTCACCCCTTCAAACCCTGCGTACCCCTTGCCATCGTGCCTGATTGGCTGGTTTGAGGCATTGCGGCCAATCTTCTCAATTTCCCTTTATTGGGCTTGGGCCTCCTGTACCGACTGGCCCACAAACTGAACTGCAGCTAAATCCTTAGGAGTGTCTAGCAGGCAGGAGGCACAATGGAGCACAGTGGGGCAGGTGGGCCAAAGGGATTGGGCTCAGCTCTTGAGGAGATACAGAGCAACAAACTCAGCTAGGCCGGCACCGCACAGGGAAAGCTGAGCAGGATACGGTAAAGGCACGTACATGCTCAGCCGCTTACTCCAACTCGCTTTACTACAGCACTTACACCTCATCTTCACTCCTCTGCAGTCCCAGCATGCTAGATAGTTCTTCATTGCTCCTGTGACCTGGAGCATTGCTGTGTAGGTGGTTGCCTGTAGTGCAGAAGGTGTATCTAGTGAACCAGCATGTAATAAGTTCTATAGTAGCTCAAGTGGCTAAGGAGCTACATTTTGCTACTTAAGAGCTAATAATCACACAGGTGCAGGATATAAGTTACGGAGCTATGGGGAATTTTTGCAGAAGTTCCTGTCAGTGTATTATGGAGGATGGACGTCTATGAATTCCTGTCTAACATGTGCCTGAGGTAGAGCTTGCCCCGACTGTAGAAGAATGTCGCCACCCGTATATTGAGCTTTATCTTTGTGTCAGTTTCATTTGGCTGCAGAAATCATTGGAGTAAGCATGGTTTGTTTTCCAGATTGTCAGGGAGTATTGGTTTATGAACGCTATTGATTGTTTTGTGCATGTGGGAGTTTTCTGTTTTGTTGGCATCTTTTTTAAAACCTTTGTTTAGCTTTGAAACGTTTGCATGTTAATAACCCTTTGAAAAACACTTGCTTAGTAGTTTGTACTTATTATAAATAAATCGCTTTGCATCCAAAAAAATTAAAAAGCATCATATGAGTTAAGAATATTGGCTAGAACGTTTCATGCATTGAACTGGTTAGGCTGCAGTGTATACGAAAGGCTTCAGATCTTTGGGGGTTGATGTCTGCTTTAACTCCGCATCACAGGGGTGCTGGTCTCTTTATTTGCACTCCTGGTGGGGCAACTGCCTACTGCTTTCCCCTGTGAAGGCCTGTTCAGTCCATAATGGCTAGTTTCCCTTGCCTATCTTCACGTGTGAGAGATATGCGATTTTCTGAATAACCAACTGTACCAATTTTAGTTATTTGTACAATCCTACTAGCATTTACAGTTTAAGGGTGCTCACTGTCCAATCCATAACCTTAATGTCAATTTCATAGTATAAAGTGGTGAAACCTTACTGTCCAGTGCAGTGGGTACACCCAGTCCAGGCCTAAGGGTGCCCTGCCTCCGGAATTGCAACCAGGCATTTTTGAGATACAGTGGCCTACAATTTAGTAATACAGGGGACTGAAGGAATGACAGCACCAAATCTGAAAGATATTGCACTGCTGCCGTCTTCCCAAATGCTGTTGAGCTTTCTAGCTGCTTAGAACTACTCAGACACCTTTGCAATACAGTGCAAAGGTGTCTGCGTGAATCTAGCGTAGGATTTTTACAGAAGGGTAGCCTTCCAGTGTAAAATACTATGCTAAGGTATACATTTAAACTTTTCTTTCTTTATATGTGTGGGAAACTGGCACCTTGTTGCACTCCCCCCAACACACACACACAAACTTTTTGCCTGGTTTCTGAATGCAACTTGGAGTGGAGTGCACCAGGAACCTGCTAACCAGGTCCCCAATGCCAGTCTTCTTTCCCTAAAACATTGTAAAGGTAATTGGATATACCTTTAGCTACCACTATAAGTCCCTAGTAAAAGGTACTTTGGTACCCAGAGCATGGGATACTAAGGGTAGGCACCTGAGGGCAGCAGCACTGATTGTGCCACCCTCTGGGCCATATATCTAGATGCACCCAGCACTGCCATTGCAGGCTGGGTGTCCTAGTGCAAACCTAAAACACAAACTCGAGTTGGCATGCTACCTGTGTGCCCTGTCCACCATCTACTACATGTACTATGAGTAAGACACCCCTCTACCAGGCCTTGCAGCCCTAAGGCAGGGTGCTCCATATTATATGTGAGGGCATAGCTGCATGAACAATATGCCCCCACTATGTACCTGCCTTGCCTTGCTCCCCATGCTACTGGAGTCAAGCTGTCCTGGCTGATGGAGGGTGGTACCCTGAAACTGGTCCTAGAGTTATTGTTTCCAATTCAGGGAGGACCTGGCTTGGCAGTTCGGGTTGGATTTTTCCCATGGGGAACATGGTCAAGACTTCTTTGCATATGGCTAGGTCCAAACTGGAATGGCCTGGTTAGCAAACAAACTATGGATGTAGGCCCAGATTGCTGTACGGGGGGTGTGGGGGTGAGTGTTTGACATTGTTCAGCATTCCGTCCACTTGTACCTGCCAAACCTGGGACATAGTTAGTGAACAGAGCCACGGGCGGCTAGTGGACCCCACAGTAAGCAATGCACACATTGGCAAGTTTGAAACCCACACACCTGACACACATCCACAACACTTTAAAACACTCACAGACACACCCCACAATCCTTTGCATCGCCAATAGGAGAAGCCAGATGGACAACACTACAGGCAGACACTGAACGCCACATCACATGACTCAGACACCCAACCACACAACAGCACCCTCACCTAGATCCACACAAGACACCATTCACAACACACACCATGGCAACCCCTAAACACCCACCCTTCACCGAAAGGGAGCTAAGGACCATGGTGGACGAGATACTGAAGGTCGAGCCACAGTTATTCGGGGCACACCCATCGCCAGGAAGATAGAGCTATGGCAGACAATAGTGAACAAGGTCAATGCAGTGGGACACCATCCACGCACCAGGGACGACATCCGCAAGAGATGGAAGGACCTGCTTAGGAAGGTCAGGTCCATAGCATCCCAGCACAACATTGCAGTCCAGAAGACTGGGGGAGGACCTCCACCAACACCACCCGACTACACTGACTGGGAAGAAAAGGTACTGGCCATCCTGCACCCTAAGGGACTCACTTGAGGAATGGACTCAGGTAAGTCATCTCCATTTACCCCATATTCATCACACCTGTAATGCATGCACCACCACACCCCTTCAACAGCCACCAGGACCACTACCCTACCCAAGCCACAATCACTACATCCAGTCACCCTGCATGCCCACAAACCCACTAATAGGCCCACATCCCTCCCCCTATGCACAGACACCTACCCCTGCAAGGAATCACAAAGGGACTACACCACTCACAAAGGCACCCTGCATGGCCCTAAAGTGTGAAAACCTGCAAAAAATAGCCCAGTCCTGTGCACCCCATCTGATCATGCAATTGTAACAGACATGTCCATTCCCCCCAACAGGCACCACCACCCCATGCCACCCTGATGGACAGGACAAGGAGTGGCAGTGCCCCACAGGGAGACAGAGGCACCTCCCAGGACACTGGGGATGGAACCCTAGACATTGACGATCACCCTGGCCCCTCACACAGTCCTGGACTGTCATCATCCAGCAGCCCCACCCAGGACACCACTGACACCCCTACCACCCAGCCAACAACATCAGCCCAGGGCAGCCGTCCCCACTCCTGTGTATCCAGGCCACAGACTGGTGGAACACATGGATCGAGATCACAGTCACCCCTACTAACAGGCAAGAAGATGATGGCCCCAGTACAAGAGGTACCGCCAGACCTGTGCAGGGGACACAGGCACAGGGGGCTAGGCCCAGTGGGAGGGCATCACTGGCCAAGGGGGGAGGCCACAGGATTGATGCTGCAGCCCAGGACATGATCTCTGAGGTCCTGGGAGCACATCACCATACCCAGGACAGATTGGCCCAGATAGTGTCCACCCTGGAGCAGAGTCAAAGGATGCAGGTAGCACACCACCAAGAGGCCATTGAGTAGTGGAAACTGCACAATGACACAATGGCCATCATAGCAGGTGCGCTGCTGCACCTTGTCCCAACACAGCCTGAGGCCCACACAGACCAGGAAGCCCCTACTACAGTCCAAGATATGGACCGGACAACAACAGCAGCAGCAACTGGACATGTTTTACCATCTCAGGACACCCAGGAGATATGCATCTCCACCCGTACAGGCCAACACCAGGCACCAAAAGGTCCCTAAGGCCCAGATATCGGTCAAGAACACCTGCCAAGACCAAGGCCCAGGCCCCCTCAAAGAAGGGACTCTGGCAAAAACTGTCCTCCCAGTGTCCCACTGAACCAATGACCAAGCCGTGTGAAAAAAAACAACAAACACTGGAAAACATAGATGGACATACCACTACTGCCAACAAATGCTGCAACCATCAAAGAATACCAGGGCACACCATAACCAGTCCGAGAATTAGTTCCAAAGTGGAAAGAAGAGTCCAAAGTCCAAACAGTGTATAGAGGTTGATGAGGATTTTATTCCTTGTAGATAAAGTATAGTCTGCAAACAGCCAACATGTGTTTCGTCACATGGACTTTTTCAAGGTTGTAGGTCAAAAATCATGGGCACAGAACAATACAATCAACATATGGTAATGAATGATAACAGGAGACTAACAACCTCAAATGAGAGTTAAAATAGAAATATGAATATAGAGATAGGGAAAAATAGGTGAACCAGAAGAGACGAGTAGAGGAAATACTATGAGAAGACAAAAATGTTGTCCTAGAAGTAAAGTTTCTCAAAATGGAGGGAGAGATGAATGAGCGAGCAAGGGTAAGAGATGAGCCAATTGCCGTGAGTCGTGGATACCAGTGTGGAAAACAGTACAACTTTATGAAACGTGAAAGGGGAGAGGAAATAAAGGTGAGTGGGATCACAAATATAAGAGGTGAAACACCAATATATTAATGGTGCTGGTCTACTTGTTTGTGTTTTAAACAGGCTGAATTGTGAACCAGGCAATGATAACCCAGTGAAGAAATGGGGTGAATCATGCCAATGAGATGAAATAGGAACATACCAGAATTTTTAATGTAGTTAGTTCTTGCGAAGAGATCTGGAATGTTTCCGAGAAACCAAATTAATTCATGGGGTCAATCTGGGAAAATATGTACCATGAACTGAAGGTAGTCGTGGCAGTTGGATTCCGAACATAGGAGTCTCTGATATCATTCATTGAGATATCAAATAGAGAATGGGACCATGATAAGCCTCAGATGAACTGAAACAAATCATAACATTGCAAAAAAACTTTATTTTAGTGACAAAAATGGGTCTGGAAAAATTATTTTACGGCTGACGAAAAGATGATGTGGGACACTGGAGATGCTTATGAGAAATATTGGAGTCTAAGAAGCGGGACACAGTAACCGTTGTGGTTGTAAAAATGTTGGTTCACTATGGTTAGGGAAAAAGAATACAACGTGGGCGAAAAAACTGAAGTCATCAAGTAGGTTAACGCGTAGCAAAAGTGAAGGACAGCACAAATAAGGTATATGGCTGGTGTGGCTGAGAAAGGGCGCCCAAGGATATAAAAGTGTGTGAATCCGTAGAATCATTGGTTGTTAGTGACGAAGATTGCAGGACATGACCCAAAAGAAAAAGGAGAGAAAAACAGCAAATGCTGAAATATCGTGAGCGCGCGCATCAAAAGAACCGGTAGAGGAATAGAATTTTTTTTTTGCCATTACCGGTGTTCACTGAATATGAAAAGGTTACGGCAAGCAAACCTGTATTTAAACTAGCATAAAAAAGGGACGCCAAATCAGCGAAGCATCTGCGAGTTGTAAGATTTAGGCAAACCAAGTAAGGTGAGGAAAAAGGGGATTAAAAACTGAAAGTGCTGGCGGTCAGTGGAGGGAGGGTAGGTTACGGTAAACAAAATATACATATACATGTATGCTAGCGTGAAATAGGCACGCTAGAACCCATGCGGGACACAGAAAGTTATGTGTTGAACGTAGAAATCCCAGAAAAAACAACCAACCAACCCACGGTGAGCACGTATTGAAAAAATCATATCCCAAACGCGATCTCGTATCCAGGACGCTTACACCTTCAAAAGTCGGTCCACAAGACAGGAAAGTTAGGATGGAGATTGTGCATTGATGTTTGGAAACTGTCCTATTAGTAGTCTCAGAGACATAGAAAAGGGACAGTAAGGAAAGGAGAGCAAGTAGAAGGGGAAACGATGGGCGCCATATTGGAAAGGCTAAGTTTCGGTTTATACAAGTGAGTAATGCAGCCATAAGACATGAAGTGTCCATCATCAGTGCTAGAAGCAGGAACTATAATGGTTGTGTAAGGAAACCTGATGCAGAAGACATGGAGAGGTGCCCAACAGAATGGCATGAACAGAAAGTAATCAAAATACTATTGGTGCAGTTCTGATATGTTACACAGGGACCAAACGTTTAGAATGTATACGAAGTACATGAATGTTATCTTATATCATGAAAAACAAGGACACATTAGAATAATCATCATAGGAAATATACAGTATGGGTTGGTTGTCAAAACTTCCTAATAGGAAGAGAGACTCAGTGTTGTTAACATATGTGGTAAATCATAAAAATACGTGTAAATCCTTCTCACTGTTTAGGCCCTCCTCCACAGCCCTAAGTTTGATGATCCAGCTACTTTAGAGACGCCTCAAAATCATGGTCTTAGTACCATCCCTAGATGGATTGTTCACCACATCTATTCCATGTGCAGTGATGTTCAAGATGTGGCCATATTGTACAACCACCAGTAGCCTACTCTTATCACAGTCAACTGCACGATGTAATGCTTGCACCAAATAAAACACCAATTCACCCATTACAATGTCCCCTGTCGTTATGCTTAAACAAAGTGAAGTATGGATGCAAATGTATTATAGATCATTTATTCTTATCGGAGTAGCAGGAATTGCACCACACACATAACATGTTGTGCCTACAGATGTGTCGAACTATTATACTATAATGTTAAATGTTCTATGCAGACCTGGTCACTGTGGCAATGACTATTGACCCAACACCCCCCTAGATGAAAAGGCACACTGACAGTATGCTGCACAGACCGCAATCTCATCGATTAGTCCCACATAGTTACTGGAAGTAGAGTTGTATCAGTTGGGTCCTGGAATGTACATATTCCCCCTCCTCATGATCACCATCCCTCTCATCCCCTGTCTGAAGAAGCAGGTCTGGATATACAGCACCCTCCTCCTCCAAGAGGGGATAGAATTCCTCACAGCCACGTTGTGCAGCATGCAGCAGGCCACCACTATTCTACACACTTTTTCAGGCCCATAGGCCAGGGATCCGCCAGAGATATGTAGGCAACGAAATCTAGCCTTCAGGAGACCTATTGTGCGCTCTATCACCCTCCTAGTCCGTCCATGGGCCTCATTGTAATTCCTCACTGCATCTGTTCAAAGATTCCTCACTGGTGTTAGAAGCCAACGCATGTTGGGGTAGCCAGAATCACCTAAAAAAGGGGGCAAAACGGGACTGTCAATGACAACCCTCAGTGGCAGACAGTCTGGCTGTCAGACACACCTACCTATGATCCATCCTCTGTCCCCTTGTACTTGTTCCATCTTGGGTGGCACACTACTGTTCCTTAGCACACATGAATCATGGACTAATCCAGGGAACATGGCATTCACATGTGAGATGTACTGGTCTGCAGTACACACCAATTGAATGTTCATAGAATGAAAGTTCTGCCTGTTTCTGTACACCTGTTCACTGACTCTTGGGGGGATGATAGCTATGTGCATGGCACCTATCACATGGGGTATGTTGGCAAAGGCATAGAAGTCCGACTTGATGGCAGGGAGGTCAGCACTTTGGGGAAACCTCACATAGGACTGCAGGTGTTGACATGCTGGCATGATTGTCGACAACACAAATGCTTAGTGTGTGTGACATTACAGCAACATGACCACACTGATATATCAGGACTGTTCAGGTGAGATAATGTATATTGTTTCATGCCTATGGGTGTTTAGGAGACAATAGGGCTGCATGGTGCAGATGAGGATTTTACAACTGCGTAGTTAAGGCCAAAATGTCTGCCCCCTGTAATCCAAAAGTGTTGTGGTGGAAGTGACCTCATACCGCTAGCGGTTGACGTAATAGCGTAAGGCGGTGTTTACGGCTGTGTGCAAATTCATTGGTTAACATGGTTGTCAATGGTAATTTTTAGTGTGTCATGATCCCTGGCGGTGCACACCGCCGTGGTGCGTACGTGCACTCGTCACCCCAACTTCACTTGACTCCCAGATCTCGTGCATGCAGGTACTCCACTGAGTGTACTCCTGTGTCCTGCCTCTGGTCTTGGAAATGGCACGTGTGGCAGGGGAAGGGGCCCCGGCCTTCACCAACAAGGAATTGGAGAAGCTCGTGGACGGGGTCCTGCCCCTGTACGCCAAGCTCTACTGACGGCCAAAGGTACAGGTGAGTAGGAGGATTGGGGGGCATGGATGTGTGTATTGGTGGTAGATGGCTGTATACATGTGTGGACGCGTGACACTGTATGGTCCTGGGTTCCTGACATGCTGCGTGTGTGTGTGTGCTGTTAGGCTGTTTAAAATGTCTGTCCCATAGTGGACGTATAGTCAGCTATATATTATTAGCCATTGTCTGACCTCAGTGTTACTTTTTCTGTGTGTCCCTTCTAGGTAAGTGCCCATCAGAAGAGGGGACTTTGGCAGGCCATCGCCAGGGAGGTGCGGGTCCTGGGGGTCTACAACCGGTGGAGCACCCACTGCAGGAAGCGATGGGAGGACCTGCGGCACTGGGCGAGGAAGATCTGTGAGGCTCAGCTAGGGAAGTCCTCCCAACGAGGAAGGGGTGCCCGTCGGGCACTGACCCCCCTTATGCAAAGCATTCTGGCGGTGGCGTACCCGGATCTGGATGGGCGCTTGAAGGCTGTACATTAGTCACAAGGGGGTGAGTACAAATACCATACTTTGGCTCCTTGATGGATGTGTGTGTGTGTGTGTGTGTGTGTGTGTGCGGTCGTATGTATGCTGTCTAGTGGCAGGGACTGCAATATGTCAGGTCCTTCAGTGCTGTGGGGAATGGCTGTAGAGCAGGGGTCTGGCCACTAGTCAGGGGCATAGCCATGTGTATAGAGGTAGGTGCTGCCTGGTAGAATATTTTCAGGGTGGTTGTATGTGTGAACCAGTTAAGTACCTCCATTCAGCTATTTACAAGTGTCTCTCCTATTTTGTCTCCCCATCCCTGTTCGCTTGTGTTGTCTGTGAACATCAGCATCATCTGGCGAGGGAGCGGAAGCACCAGCGAGTGGGAATGCAGCGGCCCACGGCTCCTCTGAAGCAGAGTCGTCTGACGCCAAGGGGACCGGTGGGTTGCACGGCAAGAGGAGTACCACGGGGAGGCAACTACCACGGGAAGTGATACCTCCTCTGATAGGAGCTCCCTGGGGGTGGCGGACCCTAGTGGGCCCACCCCTTCTGTGTCATCTTCTGCCACCCCCATACCATCACCGCCCTCCCATTTGCTCCCCACCGAGTTGCCCGTGCCCGCTCACCCATAAGGGTGGGCGTCTCCTTCGCCCCAGGCACCTCATCCCCTGCACCAGTTAGCCCTGCTGCCCTCACGGAGGAGTCTATTGACCTCCTGAGAACCATCTCTTTAGGGTAGACAACCATTGTCAATGCCATCCAGGGGCTAGCATCAGAGGTGCACCAGACCAATGCCTATCTGGATGGCATTCACAGTGCTGTGTCTGGCCTACAGAGATCTTTACAGGCTCTGGCCTCCTCTTTGACTGCAGCCAGTTTCCCTGGTCATTCTGTCCCCCCTCCAACCACCTCTACCCCTTCCAGCCTCCCCCCACTCCCTTCACTCGTCCAAAGCACACATTCTGACACGCAGGCACACACCTCATCACACAAGAAGCACACTTAAAAACACAAGCACCACACCTCCCACCACAGGCATACACACAGCCAACATACACATGAACACACACCAACATCCACTTCCCCCAGTGTGTCCACCTCTTCCGCCTTCCTGTCTGTCCCCTCTACATGCACACCCTCAGGCACTGCACCCTCATTCAATGTTGCAGACCCTATTCTTGCAGTCACCACAGTATCAAACATCCATTCATGCACCCCAGACACCACACCTGTACTCACCACAACGACTTTAGTGACACATGCAGCACACTCACCAGACTTGCAGACACCCAGACAACATACATTTACACTGGCAGCCTGTCTTGTCCCACTGTGTCCACCCCGCCCCTCCTCCCAAGACGCTCAAACACACCAAAACACCCACCCATCACACACCCACCACACCTCAGCATACTGTCCAGTCACCTGCACCCACGTCACGTACACCTACACCTCTTACAACCACTCCCTCTACCTACACTCCCACGCCTTCCTCCAGGTCCCACCCAGTTGCCCCTAAGAAACTTTTCCTATCCCGTGTAGACCTATTTGAACCGACTGGCCCACCCTGTCTCATCCCTAAACCTGCACACTTCCTTGCCCTGTCCACTCTTCCCACGTCACAACCTGCCCCTGTCCGCCCTTCCCATTCCCGTGCTAGCTCCACTGTGAGAAAGAGACCCCGTGCTGGCCCAGGAACATCTGCCGCACCGCAGGCCAAGTCCGCTCCACCAGCTCCAAGCACAAAACCCAAGCCCCCTCCACCTTCCAAAAGTAAATCTAAGACCCCCCCCCCCAGTCATAAGTCCCCACCACCCCTTGCCCCAGTTCCGTGAGGTGCCTGGATGCCCCATTGTTGCCCCTGTTAGGTGGAGTACCGATGCCCATTGGACTACTTACTCTGGACTGGCCATTGGCCTTATGTTGCACTTATATTGCTTATTAGAGCTGAATAAAAATTGTGTGGCCTGTGTTGTTATTGGCACACTCTGGATCCGTGGTTTATTGTTTCATTGTTTGGGGGTGTTGGGCACATGTGTGTACTTTGGGCAGGTTGGATTTGCCTTGTGTCGGGAAAGTACCTTTTGCTGTAGGGTGTATGTGCTGCTGTGAACGGTTGTGGGAGAGTTGCAGGGTAGGTGGAGTGGGTGGGTATGTAACTGTGCCCTTTTTTCCCTTTTTTTAGTAGGTTGAGGTACTTACCGTTGTCGTCTTCGTTGGCGGTCTTGGTCGTGGAGGTACATGCCAAGGAGTAGGGCTGGCATGGTTTGCAACTCTCTAGCCATGTCTGCTTTGGTGTGTTGTGTGAGCCTCCGGTGAGTGTTTCCTTATATTTGGTTTGTTTCCGCCTGGCTTTGTGTGGCGGTGGTTCCCGCCCCGGAACAGACAGCGGTCTAGTGCTTCATTATTTGATGGGCGGGTAGGGCCTTTCCGTCGGCCTGTGGGCGGGCTCTGGCGTCGTTGTCTGCACTCCTCTGCTGACGGTGAGTGGTTTTCAGGATGCCTGTGTTTAAGTTGTTTAATTATTTGGCGGTTCAGACCGCACATCTGTTGGCGGTTGTTACTGCCACCGCCAACGGTGCAATGTTTACCGCTGTGTTCATAATGAGGGCCTTAGTCTACTTTTTGGAAATGTTTAGCCTTCCGGGATCCAGCATTGGTTTCATACCCATTTCTGTCACTAACTGGAAGGAGGCAGACAGCACAAAAAAATAGTAAAAATGGGGTATGTCCCAGTAAAATACCAAAATTGTGTTGAAAAATGTGTTTTTCTTATTCAAGTCTGCCTGCTCCTGAAAGCTGGGAAGATGGTGATTTTAGCACCGCAAACCCTTTGTTGGTGCCATTTTCAGGGACAAAAACACAAGCCTTCTTCTACAGCCCTTTTTTCCCATTTTCTTTTTTTTTTTTTTTAAACTTTTTGCTGTATTTTGGCTAATTTCTCGGTCTCCTCCAGGGGAACCCACAAACTCTGGTTACCTCTAGAATCACTAGGATGCTGAAAAAAAGGATGCAAATTTGGTGTGAGTAGCTTAGTTGGATAAAAAGTTATAGGGCCTAAGCGCAAACTGCCCCAAATAGCCATCACCTGAGGGGGGAAAAGGCCTGGCAGCGAAGGGTTAATATATGTGCTGGACACTGGTAAACACGACTTTCCCAGCTACATAATGGCTACTCTGAACCCTGGGTTGTTTGGTATCAAACAGCTCAGAATTATAAATCCAAACTGGTACCAGTACTGGATTTATTATAAGAAGTACCAGGGGGTCACCTTAGAGGTGCCCCCTGCAAAAGCTAACTAACCTGGCATGTTTGCTGACTGTTTCCAGCCAGCCTGCCCCCTGCAGACAGCCAATATGCAAACCTTTGGGGGAGAGCCCTGCCTCTTTGGTTTGTAAAACAATACCCTTCCTGGGTGGAGGAGATAACACCCCCTCCCTCAGGAATGTGCACTGCCCTGGCAGTGAGCTTCAAAGGTCTACCGCTCTTGAGACTTGACCCCCAGGCCTGCTGCTAGCAGCAGATGGCCTCCCCCTTTGCAAACCCCTACTTTTGGAGGGAGCAAAGGTGGGAAACCTAACAAAGGGTAGGAGGAGTAACCTCACCTGGCATGCACCACCCCTGTTTCCTCCATCTTGGGATAGAGGAAAATAGCCAATGAGGTTTAGGGAAGTGACCCTTCCCGCAGGAAGTAGTCACTATAGTGGGTGTAGCCACCCTAAGGTAAGTGTCCCATTAGACTCTCCCAGGTTTCCCCTAAAATTCCCACTAAATTCAGTATATAGTGGGCACCCCTAGACCAAGAAATCAGATTTGAAGGGACAAAGAAGATCAGCACCAAAGAAGATCCAAAGCAAGAGAACTGTGGACCTGCTGCATCGAGAAAAGGCACCAAACCCTGCCTGCGGCATTCAGGACCCGAACATTGCTGCGGAGGAGGAGCTGGACACTGGACTGACCTCAAGAAATCCAGGGGACCCCCAGGCTTCACAAATCACCCTAGATCTCCCTTCTGAGTGGAGGCACTACTCTGCAAACCAACAAAGACCAACAAGCCAGTGAGTGTCACTTCACTGACCATCCGATATCTCCAGAACCCAAAAGTCGCAGCCGGATGCGACGACACACCAACGACCACCAGGACAAACCCCGCAATTGTGCCACGTTTGGTGGCACTGCGCCCTCCAGTGGCCGTATCGTGCCAATAACCCAGGTACTGGTCAGTGGATGTCGGACAAGTAAAACTGCTCCCCCTGAGCTGCACCTGGACCAGAAGGAAGCCCCAGTTGAGGGACTTCAGGAACACCCTGGACTATCCGCCAGAGTGCCCCCGTTATCCTGCAAGCGACCCTGACTGCGACCTGCATCTGGACCAGAGAGGCATCGTTGCGCACAGCCCTTGGATCAACATCTTGCCCTGCACCCTGCAGCGAGTGACCAGCTGTGCCCCAACAGTCCCTCACCCCTTGCAACCTCGACACCTCAAGGGAACCCCAAGGCACCACCTTTAAATCTGCCCCTGCAGACCTTTTCCGAGTGGCCCCTCGCAGTGGCCCTGCATCAGCTCCAAGAGTCTTTCCAATGCTGCTCCAGCCGGAACCAGGAGCCGCCTGAGCTTCTCCTGCTGGCACAGTGTGCCCACCAATGACAGCTTCCAACCTGCCAAAGCTGAACTTGGTAAAGCAACTGTATGATTTTATATGCATTTTTATAGGTGGCCTTCCATTGATTCCTATGGTGTGTAATTATGTACAGGAAAAACTGCATTTATCTGACAAATTCATAACTTAAAAAGTCCTTAACCAATTTTGATAATCTTGGTCTCAAAAATTATATAAAAATCTGAAGTATTTTTTATAAATTGGTTTCAAGTTATTCCTTTGAGTGTGTGAGTCGCATGATTAGTACTGTGAGTGGAAACAAATGTTTTGCACTTCTCCATGAATAGCCTAACTGCTCGACCAAGCTACCTCAAAAATTAGAGCACTGGTGTTCTAGTTTTTGCCTCTGGGAACCAAAGTGTGGTTGCCTGGACCCCCTACACAGTGTGCCTAGTTTGCACACTACATAGAGGGCCAGACTCCTGCAATATGTGTGCTGTACACTTGAAATGTTGAAATATTTGGCTTTCTTTGTGCCGACCTCAAGGAGATGTATATTTTGCTGCAAATCTCTGTCCTCAGATGTTAGTAGTTAGGGCTTCCCATCAAAAGCTATGGGTGGTTGCATGGAAAAGCCCATGTACCAATCTTTGGACTGCCCCTTGTGACAAAGAAGCTTGTAGCGCTACTTTGTCCTACTATCCACAACTTTTCCAGCACAAAAGAAGTTTTGCACTGGAAAGTACATCAATATTTTGCACCAGTTAGCAGCGCTTTTAGTGACTTTGTAGTGGTGCAAAGGGTTGATAAATCTTGCCCAAAGTGTCTTGGAATACTAAAAACTTCACAATTTACTTTTCTTGAAAGTTTCCCTTGTTGTTTGGGAGACGCAGTGTAGGTACTTCGATGTATTATTTGTATTCGTAAGACCAGCATCTGGAGCTTTATACCATTACATGATTGTTATATTGTATTCTTTTTATCTGGCAACTCAGGCTGAGACAAGAGGTTGTGTACCCAATGAAGGTTCCCTAGATCATATGTGCTCATTGTAATGTGGCCCCAAGGGATAGCATCAGTCATGGGCCAGTGTAATGGAGAATCTAGAAAGTAGCAGGTAAAAGCTTTAAAAATATTTGAAGTTGTTTCATGGCCCCACAAAAAGTGCTAGCAACTGCTTTTTTCTGTATCATATTTTGTGTTGTTAACAGGTCTCCAAAGGTCTTACTGCTATTTAACAAGTAGCATGTATCAAACATCAAGTTTATTAAATATTAGGGACTTTTTATGCTATTTCTGAGTTTACGTGCTGCACCACCTCCCAGTATAAGCTACCTTCTCTACCGTATGAAAATTCAAATGCCCAAAGGGAATAACTTGGTTATTTATGTAGAGGTCAGTAGTATCAGTGACCATGGAACAGCATTGATCAGTGGCAGTGGCTGTGCAGAATACTACCCAGTAATCATCACTGACTGCCCAGAAATCATGAAAAGTCTTACAATTGCTTTCAAAAGTGTTCCAGGTTCCTCCTGTATCTGTACGAATAGCCTGAGAACAATGAACATGAAAGACTTTACCCATCTTGGAAAAGCCAGTACAATATCTTTGTGCCATTTTCAATTTTTTTTAATATCTTTTTCAAGGTACAAGCATACACATACTAAGCAGCAATAGTTTTTATTACCATAGGATGAGCCAAATTGAGCAACCATGCAAGGGATTGAAGCTCTCAATGGTTTATAGTAGACAGGGTTCCACATGTAAGCTGATGTATCCCATCATTCCATATAATGACAATATCAGGAGAGATCAACAGTAACAACAATAACATCCGTAACACTGGCTTGCAAGTGGGAGAAACCTCTACTGAGGCAGAGGGAGCAAGGGAAATAGTACAGGAAGCAATGTAACAACGATCATGAGGAAACACGAGGCAGGTGTGAGGGTCTACCTAATAATGTGCATGGGGAGTGTCCCAGCAGTGCCTGAATTAAAGAAAATGTCTTAGATCGGACGGGGTGGCATCTAAGAGAAAGGTTCATGTGGTCAGCAGCTTTGGGAGAGGAAGTTCCATCAAGAAGGGGGAGGATGTAGCCTGTTGAAAAGGTTTTGTACATATGTGCCCCAGAGCTTGACGGCACCTACCCCGTCTCGCCCAATGGAAGCAGACGACAAAGCATCTCCCTCCGGCCATGTATGTGCCATGCGAAGCCACCCTGAAACATCTGGTGGCTGAGCTGCCTTCCAAGACATGGGAGTCAACCTTTTAAATAATGTTAACTCTAATTCTGCTAGTTTTAAGTAGTGCTGATAGTGTTTTGAAAATGTAGTGATTCTCAGTAATCAAAATAACAAATCAGGGGATAATTGCATGTCAGTCACTGCAGAGGTGTGTTCCAGTGCTTGGGTCCAGGTATGGGCTGGGAGGGCATTTCCAAACAATGTGTAGAAATGTGGCGTACGCGTGTCCGCATCTAGGACAGGTAGGAGAGGTCCCCGGGCACATCACATCATTGGTGTGGGGTGCGGTAGGTTTGGTGGAGATAATTAAATTGTGTAAATTTAAAGCGCACATTTCGAGACACTTGCTTGACATGACCTAACACAATTGCCCTTTGCTTGTCTGTAAAGACTGTGCCCAAATCTTCCTTCCACCTACATTTGCCTTTATGTGTTCGGTTCACACCTGTTGCCAAGGGAGCCACAGATAGACATGATATCGCTTTTTGACCCAACCCAACGGGTAAGACTACAGTGCAACCCTGATGGAGGGGAAGGCTCAGCGTCTCTCATCGACCATGGACCCTTGATAACTAGTGTCAGAATTGTAGGCGATAAAGGAGCCTGCTCCTAGGCAACGGGTGTCCTGAAGCTGGTGAAATGACTGTAGGGATACATTCTCGAAGAGGTCCCCCAGCTGGGGCAGCCCCGCCTCTCGCCACAGGTTGGTCTTGTGGCAGGTATGCCCAGAGAGGGAGTTGTGGTGCATAAAGGAGTGCAGAGTGTGTGAGGTACATGTATCTGTTCCATACCAGTTTGGCCATGCGTAATAGCCTGGGCAATTCTTTGGCCGGGCATCCCGATGATAGCAGCCAATGGAATACATTTCTGCCTTCCAGTTTACTGGGTACAAAATTAAATTCTCCCATTTTGTCCTTCGGCAGTCACTGCGTAGGATTTACTGTTGCGCCGCCCCCAAAATACAATTCTAAATCCAGTGTAGCCTGGCCCCCTTCCTTCATAAGCTGATGTAGTGTCTGAAGCAACAAATTCCTATGGGAAGGTCCCCAAATCAGTTCTATTTCAAGACCACACAACTCCTTGAAAAAGCCCTTAGAGGGCAGTACAGGGAGCATTGAAAAGAAATATAATAGCCGCCGGAGGCCGAGCATTTTAGCAATAGCTGCTCGGCCCACAGGTGACAAGGGTAGTCTCCCCCAAAAGGCCAGCGACTGTCGCAAAAGAAGTCAAGGCCCAGCCATGGTTTTCATCTAATAGATATTTATCATAATGCTACACATTAACCCCTAAATAGCGAAAGCACTCAAAATGCCAGGGAAGGCGATCCTGCCCCTGTCCAGCTCGTTCATTTGGACTTAACCACTGGATAGGGGAAATATAAGATTGGCCCGAGTTGACCCGAAGCCCAGCAAAGTTGCCAGAGGTGTCTAGCAGGTTATAAAGGGATCGGGTATAATATATATCAGCACATCATTTGCGTAAAGTGAGACGATGTGCCAATTCGTATGTATCAGTAAACCCCAGGAAGGGTTCCAGGGGCCCCATCACCAATGTAAATATGGGCAAGAGGGAGCAACCTTGCTTAGTGCCCCTCTTGATTGAGAAAGAGATGTAGCCTCCTGTATGCACTCTAACCCGCAGAGCATCATATAATAATTTGATCTGCTTAAGGAACTCGGGCCCATGCTGAAAAGCCTCTAACACATAGATCAAATAAGTACAACCCAGGGTGTCAAAGGCCTTCTCAAAATCCAAAAAGAGCGACACTGGGAGGGGGCTCCACATCTTTCACTGTGCATAGCCGGTGTATATTATATGTGGTTGATTGACTAGGAATAAATCCACATTTGTCAGAATGGCTAAAATCTAATGGGGGACCAGTCTGTCGGCGACAAGTTTGCTCAGGATCTTGTAGTCAATATTGAGCATGAAGAGGGGATGATAGGAGCTCACCAAAAGCTGGTCTTTGCCTTGTTTTGGCAGTACTACAATAAGGGCCTCCCAGAGGGAGTCAGGTAGACAACCCCGTTAATATGCTTCATGGTACATCGCTAGCAGCTTATGGGCCGGTGTAGCATGATAAGCCGCATAAACTCTACGGGAAACCCGTCCATACCTGTTGTAATGAAAATAGTTGTTTTTGACCACTGACTATGTGTTGCACCACTTTGCATATTAGTTGTTCAGAGTTCACCATTTGCATATTACATTTTGTATTTGGTTTAGTTGCCTATTGGCTTTATCGTGGCGTTAGACATTGCAGTTGAGCTGTGTTTTTCCACATGGTAAACGGAGCTTGTTTCTTCGTATTTCTTCCTCACCGAACACGAACAGTTCATGATAAGAGAGCACATATTTTTTGTTTTCTTCAATGCAGGGAACAGGTCGGCCTTGGAAGGAGAGCCTTGAAAGGCTGGCCAGTTTTTAATGTTTTTCTTCCAACTCTGACCTACAGTAGCCAGCATGTTTGATTATTTCCATTTGAGAGGAGGGGTTTTCACTAGGAAGCCCTTTCAGTGTTATAAAGGTGGCCCTGCTCAGTAGCGAGGGAATTTCCAAGACCTCGGTCAGGATTGGACGTCAAATGCCTGACACTTGTCCCATGAGGGTAGAATCTCTTTCTCCCAGTTGAATGGGGTCATCTTCTTGCTGGCATGAGAAAGATGAAGAGCTTGGCAGGCCCTACGGTGCTGAATATAATCACACATGTTTGTTGTGTACATTGCAGTTGAGAATCATTTTTATATATTTTCCTTTCATTGCTGTGACTTTTCAAATGTGTGTTTTCGACCTACTAATCTCCTTCATTTTTTAGGAACCTTGTGATGAAGTAATAGTAAATGTCTTCTTAGAACTAAGAAGTGCATTCCAGAGATTTTTGTCAGCTCGGTCATTAGTGAAAGCAAAACACCTGTGGTCTTTCCCCATGCCATTTGACGGATGGCCAACTGGATCTCCTCTGATTGTATGGGCTGCATCAATTCTAACAATTGCAGGGGAGAAATTCTTGAGAGGGTAACTCCTTGTATGAAGACCTCAAGACACGGCAAGAATTGTTCTAATCCTAATTGTAACTTAATCTGTGAAAAAAAAAATGAAAATACCTAAGACTCATAGCTTTATGTTCAACTCTTAAGAGACTTGGCCTATCTCTTCTCCATAACAAGGAAAAGAAATGATAGAATCAGGAGAAACTGAACACTAATGTGGGTGGTAGTGTCGCATAGGTTCTCATTATCCTAATGAGACTACTGGATTTGGGCGGCAGAATCACTTGAATTGTACGGTACTGAGTACAACTCCACACCATGTGACACCTGTCGGTCCAATCCAGTTTTTTTCCGGGCAACTAGCAGTGCCTCATCTCCACCTGAGAGTGGGGAGGATTGTGGCAATCGGGCACATGACAGATAGGACTCCTCCACTCAGGGGAATCGTGGTTGATCAGATCTCATCCCTTTCTCTAAGTTAAATTAGTCTCACACATACAAAGACAAGCAGAAGTAGAGTATAGTTCAATAAGGTTTATTGAAGTAACTGCATCATAGATAAAATGGCATGTATTGAAATAATTAGAATGATAAAACACACTAGAAGCAAAATTGTGACAAGGAGAGAGAAACATAAAAACAGTCCCACCATACTGTCACTAAGAACAATATGTTTGTTTCCTACCTAAGCTATGTTAGAGCGCAGCATGATAAGCCCTAATCTGCCCTTCAGGTTTCCCCCTTCGGAAGACATCATCCACCATACCTGAGCAAGGAAGCCTCTTGTCTAAAAAGATACTGTCCCCATGTATACCAGAGATTCGTTAGTCTAAGCAAGCAGCTGCAGTAAAGACGTTCAGCAATCAGCATGCAGTTGTGGTCACCTGGCTGGAATCCCCTCTAACGTGTATGGGACAGAGGAGTGTTTTTATAATATAACAATGGATGTTCTAGGAAGTATGTCCCCATGTAAGGATGTGTATGTTTCTGTGAATGTTGGAGACACAGCGTACCACTTTTTCCAGCAACCGTATCTGACTGCAGCCTTGAGGAAAGCACAAAGTGAAATGAATGTAGTGCTAAGAACGTGATGCTTTCCTAGGCGAAAGAACAACCAAATAGAGAAAATAAAACACACCCATAAATGTGGCTAATGCTAAAATGATAAAGCACTGCTGAAAAAAAATTCAATGGGCTAGTTTGCTAAAATAACGTGTATAAAACATGGCTAAAATAGCTATACAACAGTACAAAAGGGAAGTAAATCTGTGGATAGATTTTTGTTTTCTAAGAAAAGACGTCAGATATCAGTTAAAGATTGTCATAGAATGCATAATATGAAGATGACTGTAAGAAGGCAGGTCAGTCATTGGCATATTGACTCACGTTTTTTCAGAGTGCACAGCGGTGCAGAGACTTTATGCTGCCAATTCAGTTAAGACATTTTAAGGTCTGGGGAAAAGCCTATAATAATCAAAAACCAGGAGCCAAAAGTAAAAGACTTTCATAGACTAAAATGCAGCTTCTAGCTCTTGAGCCCCACACATATCATTCATTAACTGCCTGGCTCCCATTGTAAATTGCTAAGGTGGTATTGTGTTGTTGGTATGGGAATGGCCCTTACAATGCTTCATAAAGTGTGCAGCACTGTCCTATATTCTTTTCCTCAGTAAGTTGCTTACTGTTGATTCTCCCAATTACATGGATTGAGTCCCCAGAACGGTGCTCGTAGAGCAGTTATCAAAAGTCGAGGGGTCCCTGAAGTATACCCCTTTTTGGGACAGTGTACCCAAGGTTTATGAAACCTGAGGTGTTAGAAGCATAATTTACATTGAAGGGACAGGCCTTTTCACCTGTCCCCTTTAGGCAATGATACTGGCCTCCCCTGTTTTAAAGTTCAGTCAATCTCCCTTAATAGGTGCCTTTCACTCCCATCTATGTGGCTTATGACAGAAAGATATCTGTCGATTATGTGAGTGTTGCAGGTATTTGTGGAGCCTGTGCATGTTTCGCTTTGTACAGCAGGGAATTCATTTTGGGGTATCTGTGGGTGTCAACAAAAAATTGTGGACTGCTTTGTGCAAGACTCTTCAGGTCTCTGTTGACCTGGAAGCCCCGTATCTGTGCATTACTTCTTTTCCCCCAGTACGTAGAGATTAGAGTGTTTTTGGGTAGGAGTGTCTCATTCTTTCCTTTGTAGTTCCTGTGTCAAAGCTTTGTCCTATTGATGTCTGATCTGCCTCACAAATGAATTTGCCTCCTGTCTGGGCCCAGATACACATCAGTACCTGAATTTGTTGGCATCAGCTCAGCAAAACTCCTCTTGCCTGTGCCACATCCAAGGTGAGATCTTACTAGAGTTTGTGCATGTTCAGAAGAAGAAGACATTTTGCTTACCATGGAGCCAGGTGGCATGTAGCAGAATTTCACCTGAAGAGGTGCTCTGTGATTGACAGGGAGTATTGGATGGGAAGGACAGCAGTTTGACAGTGGAGTTCTGCATTTGTCAACTTGGACTTCCTCACATACCAAGTCAACACTATCAGTTACTGGAAGGGGACAAACCTTATGAAGTGCCCTTTATAAGATGGTGTTCTACGAAAAAGATTCAATAAGAAGTTCCTAATTGAAAATAAAGTTGAGTTTTTCCTGAAATGGCTATTTGCTTTTGAATCATAGAGAAAGAAGGATATTAATGCATTCTTCACACACTTGCTACAATTTTTGTTCCTGATTTTTGCCTCTTTGCAGCAAGATTCCTTTTGGTTTTTCCTCTCGATTATTTGCTTGGCTATTTCATCTTCCCTGACGTTATGGAAAATTTGGTGTCTTGCTTACCAGCCTAGGCTGCTGGGAGGAGTCACCCTTTCTTTGGGCAATCAGAAAGGAAACTTAACAGACCTTCTGTGTGTCAGGCACATGACAGTCAAATGTCATAAAGTGCTGATCATGCATTGGCTTTGCGCACCAGGTTTGTGGATTTTGTATTCACGAGTACCATAGGCCAGCATGTCTTTTGAGCGTTCAGCATTTAGGCACAACAAATATATTTGGACTGGTCTATCTGTATAGGAAGGGGCTACATTGTTCTGGTTTTCATGGTTCATCTCCATTTTATGAATAGTTGTTGGGTGTGCATGTAATAAAGTATTTTTCTTTGTATCTAGAATAAAGCACTAGACATTGAGTTATTAATGAGTCTATATTTTCTCTGCTCCTCCACCCTGAGTTAGTCAAATGCGGGTGAGGAGTCTTCGTAGTCCTGTTTTGTCCATTATTAAGTGACCTGAAAACTACAATTGTAAATTACTCTAATGATCCAAATTGTTACAATTGTAATCCAAGACCTCCTCGTTGCTCTGGGACCTCTCCTCCCTGCCCACGAACCAGGTCTCACAGATCATTGTTGCTAAGAGTTGTTGCATGAAGTCTAAATATAACATACCTGATAGAGACTTCTAGTTACCGTTTCCTTACCTTAAAATTTCCCCCAGGTGTCAGACTGGATCCAGAGATCACCCTGTGCGCCATCAGGTGGTGTTGGTTGATTCCCCGGCCGTCATTGGCGTCATGGTCGCCGTGATGACATCGTTGTCATATAAAGGCACCACCCGAGCGTGCTGATGTAAGCTCTTTTCTTTCCGTGCCAGCCTACATGCACATCCGTGAAAAGAGCTACACCCAGTCAATTTTTGACTAACTGTGAGACTTTTGTTGAATACTTTTTGATAAGTTTTGGATGCTCCCCAACTTTCCGGTAGCCGGTGCCACCCCTGCCCAGTTGAAAGAGTTCTATTAGGCCATGCGCCTCATTTTAGGGCAGACCGACCCGTCCTCAGCGCCTTCGGGTTCAGGAGAGTCGGTGAGGGCCCCCTTGGATTTCACGCCGGCGGCTTCAGCCTCAGCCTCTTCTTCAGGGGCACCTCCAGATACACTCTTGGATCTGTACCATCGATGGTTGTGCCAACATGACCTTCCCTGGCATCGGGACAGACGACGCTCTAGACGTATGTTGGGCCTGCATTCGATGTCGATCCTATACCTATACCTGACGATCTAGAGCTGAATTGGTGTCACTCTACGCTGATTCCTTTTTCCATGGGCTCTCCTGGACCCAGGACGGATGCAGACCCTTCTTTCTATGGGTATGATTCAGGGATAGTGTAGAGTCGCTGGACCCTTTAGAATACCTGCTTGACCCTGACATGTACTGGGTTCAGGATTTGGGCGAGGCTAGCGGACTAGATAACTCTCCTGATGTCGGCACGCTTTCTCCCCCTACCGTGACTATAGAGGAGGGAGCTTCATACTCCATGGTGGTGAGAAGGGCTGCTGAGGTTTTGGACCTCGAGCTTCCAACTGTGGAGGTCAGGACTAACCTCCTGACCGAGGTGCTTCAGCCTGGGGCTTCCAGTTTGGAACCCCTCCTGCTCTTTAATGAAGCCCTTATGGACGTCCTACAGGGTACCTGGTCCAAACCCAGCACAGGGGCTCCTGTGAATAGGACTGTTGCCCGCCGCCATTGGCCTGCGCCGACTGACCCAAAATTCCTGAGCCAACATCCTACTCCTGAGATCCTTGTGATGCAGGATTCCTCTTCCTCTAGCGCAGTGATATTCAAAGTACGGCCCGGGGGCCGCATGCGGCCCTCTTGACCTTTATATGAGGCCCCCTGATCAACAGCAGCACCCTGCAGCTGTTGACTCGACTCAGCACTTACATAAAAAATAAAAAATAAACAGGCAAGTATTTCTTTAAAGGTTGATTTGAAGTTAAAGAAAGGAAGTAATTAGGTCGTCCTGCTCTACTTAACTATAAGAACACCATTTTCAAAGCCATCTTGCACCAAAAGTGTAAAAATATAATAAGGTCTCTTCATAATTCTGAGGGTGTATTTCATTAAAATGCAGACTCATTTCACTTTAGTACATCATATTACATCAGTGCATTGAGAAGTATTTTTTAAAGTGATAGTTTTGAAACTTGAATTTAGAAACATTCATTCTTCTCCACACACTGACAACATTGCCAATAGTGAACTAAGAGGCAGGTCAGTTGTTATTTGCACTTATAGGGTGGCCTGGGTTCCTATTACACATGAACAACACCCACCTTACCGCTTCCCCCCCCCAAGACTGCCACTTTGCTGGCATCAATGCGGCCCTCGTCGCATCACAGACTAAACTTTGCGGCCCCTGAAACAATGTTTATGAGTACCAATGTTCTAGCGCATTCCCTTCCGCTCCCCCGGATAGGAAATCAAAAAGACTGGATAACTTTTGAAGAAAATGTTTTCTTCCGCCAGTCTATAGTTGCGGTCCGTGAACACTACATTCCCTTTGGGCTAATACTCCCATACTCTCTAGGATACAGTCACACAAGTGCTGCCTTGAGTCCTGGAGGAGGCCCAGGCGGTTCTCTCCCAAGCTGTTACTGACGGTAGTGATGCAGCAAAGTTCATGATTCGTTGTGGAATGGATGCAAACGACTCACTAGGTAGATTGGTTGCATCAACAGTGGCCTTGAGGCGGCACGCCTGGCTTTTCAGGAGATGCTTAGCAATCTTTAATGGACTTGTCCTTTGATGGCACCCGTTTCTTCAGAGACAAAGCGGCATCAGGCCTCAATCGCTTTAAGGATTCCCGGGCTACTGCTCTGTCCCTTGGCCTCGTAGCTGCTCCTAGCACCCCACAGTCCACTTTTTGCCATTTTCGTGGCTACAGAAGGGGCACCCAGCCAGGTATTTCCACTCAGCCACTGACCCGCGCATGCTTCCCATCCTCTGTGTGGCCGCAGACGTGGAATCCCACATGCTCGTGGATCAGGATGCCAGGTGTCCAGTCAGTTCACCACTGCCTCCAAGCCTTCCAAGTCTGTTGGAATATCCTGCACCAGTTGGCGGCAGGATCTGCCATCACCTGCCCCACTGGGAATCCATCACAACGGACAGGTGGGTGTTGCAAATTGTCCGAAGGAGCAACTTACTCCCCTTCGAGACTTCCCCTCCGGCCATGCCACCATCATTTAATCATCTGACACTTCTGCTTGAGGAAGTCATGGCTCTCTTAGCCAAGAAAGCCATAGAAAGGGTCCCAGTGCCAGAAGTAGGTCATGGTTGTTATTCCTGCTACTTTCTGGTGCCCAAAAAGAACAAGGGCCTTCACCTTATCTAAGATATCCAGTCCCTCAATCTCATCCTGAAGTAGGAGAAGTTCAAAATGCTAACTCTAGCTCAGGTCCTGTCTGCCCTGAACCCTGGAGCATTGGACTTGTAGGATGCCTAGTTCCACATTTCCGTCCTGCCGGCCCACAGACATTACTTGCGAATCGTGGTAGGTTCACCATGCTCCCCTTCGGCCTTACCAGCGTCCCTCGGATGTTCTCAAAAGTGATATTAGTGGTTGCAGCTCATCTGCACAGGGTAGGGGTTTCAGACTTCCTGTACCTCGACGACTGGCTGTTGAAGGCAAACTCGCCCCACGTTGTCGTCTCCCACCTCAAGACTACAGCGAACCTCTTGCATTCGCTGGGGTTCACTGACAAAATCACTGCCATGTGGTAATGCAACAAGCAGGGCGGAGTGGGGTCGTGAACCCTCTGTCAAGAGCCTTTTCGCCTCTGGACATGGCTGGAACGCCAGGGCATTTCCCTGGTGGTTCAACATCTGGCAGGCTCTCTGAACACCAGGGCTGATTAACTCAGCCGTCGATGCATAGTTGATTACAAATGGCTTCTCCATCGGGAGGGGGCACAAGGTATTATTTAGCAGTGGGGAGAGCCTTGGTTAGATTTGTTTGCCTCCGCAGAGAACGCACAATGTCAGCTTAATTGCACGTTGGAGCACTCGCTCTGCAACGCTTTTTGTTGATAGTGGAGCTCAGGCCTCCTTTACGCCTTCCCGCCAATACTACTGCCCAGAGTTCTGAAGAAGATCAGGCACGAGATCAGGCACGAGAGGGCCCAAGTAATCCTGGTGGCTCCAGACTGGCCATGAAGGGTCTTGTATCCCGAGCTATTGAGCATGCACATCGATCTTCTGATCAGACTGCGCCTTTGGGAGGATCTTTTGTCGCTATAGCATGGGACGGTCCTTCACCCAAACCTGTCCAGTCTCCACCTCCTTGGAGATTGAGCGGCGGCAGTTGACAACTTTCGAGCTTCTGCCCGAAGTTCATGATATTATCTTCACAACCAGGTGTCCCTACACCAAAACAGTATACGCCTGTCGTTGGAGTAAATTTGTGGCATGGTGTATCAACAAATCTGTTGATCCCTGTTCTGCACTTCTCTCGGAGGTTCTCCTCTTCATTCTCTCTCTTGCCCAGCAAGGCCCTGCTCTGGGCACCCTCAAGGGTTATTTGTCTGCCATTTCTGCCTTTTTAAGGCTGCCAGACCAACCTTCATTGTTCAAATCTCCCATTGTTGGGAGGTTTCTTAAAGGACTCACCCACATGTTCCCACCTACTCCGTTCATAATACCTCAGTGGGATTTGAACTTGGTCCTCACATATCTTGTGTGTGCTCCTTTTGAGCCGCTCCACAACTGTCCCTTGCGGCTCTTGACTCTTAAAACTGCCTTCTTGATTGCCATCACATTTGCTCGCAGAGTGAGTGAGCTCCAGGCTCTTCGAAGTCACCATTTCTCCATCCTGACAAAGTGATGCTTCGTACCAGGGCTTCCTTCCTTCCTAAAGTGGTAACACCATTTCATGTAGGCCAATCAATCTCCTTGCTGACTTTTTATGTACCCCCACATCCCTCTCATGAGGAGGAGAGACTCCACCATCTGGATCCAAAAAGAGTCTTGGTGTTCTACCTCAATCATACCAAAGATTTCCGGGTGGACGATCAACTCTTTGTGTGTTTTGTGGGTTATGTGGGTGCGAAGAAAGGAAGGGTGGTGCAGAAGAAGACCATCTTGCAATGGGTAGTCCTCTGCATCAAAATGTGCTACGCTTTGGTTAAAAAGCAACCCCTGAGGGTTTGGGTGCTCATTCCACCATAGCAACTGCTGCTACCACAGCATTAGCATAAGGAGTTCCAGTCCTGGATATCTGCCAGGCAGCGACGTGGGCATCCCTACACGCATTCACTAAACATTACTGTCTGGATAGTCAGGTCCGCAGAGACAGCTACTTTGACTGTTCGGTCCTTCAGGACTTTTTGGTGTGATCTTAATTCGCAACCCACCACCAGGGATGGTATTGCTCTGGTATCTATTCTAAGGTAAGGAATGTGCAACTAGAAGTCTCTATCAGATGAACAAGTTACTTACCTTCGGCAACAATATATCTGGTAGACACATATTCTAGTTGCAGATTCCTTACCGATCCGGCCATCCTCCACGCTCTGCGAACGGATTTCTAGGGACAGGAACTTCCCTTTGAAGGTCCTAGTTTTGGTGCACCAATCTCATTGTTCATGGCTCTGTGTTATGGTGTGGAAAGCTCTGAAAAGAAACCGACGTCAGCGAACCAGGGTGGCGCCCATATACAACTTTGATGTCATCACAGCGACCACAACACCAAAGATGCCTGCAGAGTCGACTGACGGTGCGCAGGGGTATTGCTTGAAGAAAACCCTCCAGATCCAGTCTGACGTCTGGAGGAAATTCTAAGGTAAGTAACCTGCAACTGGAGTATGTCTTTACCAGAGATATTTTTACCGAAGGTAAGTAACTTTTTTGTTTGTACCACAGATGAACTATTGTCGTCCATTATTTTGCCCCAGAGGCCAATTACTCTCAAAATTAAAAGTGTGCAAGGACTTCTAAAAAAATGATATTTAGATATCCACATTTTAAGTACTGTAATTTGTTCACTTCCTCTTGACATTTAAAGAACTCACTTACTGCTCTCTATGGGCATAAGCCGACTTCATCCACACTTGCTGCCACTGATGACCCTTGGTTTTGGTTCTTTGATTGACAATATTACAGAGTTTGAAAACCAGAGTGCTGCAAGATATGACGAGACACTGAAACGATTCCCAGATTGGACAGCGGACGTTATCAGTAAACTGAAACTACAGTTTTTAGTTATAGACACCGACAACGACTATCTTGTTGGATTCAATGAATTGTAAGTTTGAATGAATCTAATGCTTGGCTTCCTTAGAAGAAAATAAGTTACGTAACTGTAACTGTGGTTCTCCAGTATTGGTATCTTTCATAGATTCACATGCTTGAATCATTCCCTGTCGTCGAAGTGGGAGTCCTACGGTACATAGAAAGCAATAAATAGATAAAAAACCTTTTTCTCTTTTTTTTTTTTCATTGTAGTCAATAGGAAAAAACACATTCAGTTTTGTAACTATCAGCCTCATTAGAAAAGGCCCAAACTCCAGCCAATCAGGCGGTACCACGCCTTTAGAATCCTCAGCACAGAGGCTCAGTCTCTCAGATTTCTCCGCACTAGTGATTACAAGAAAATAGTCAGCAGTAAGAAAGATGGTTGACTTCTGAAACACCAGAAGCATGCCTGCTCACAATTCCTCCTATATGGACTCATATAGGTAGTTAAAATATGCTAATCAACCTTCTAAAAGATTATATACATGAATATATACATATATATACATGAAAAATATTAGTCTGGTAATACATAGAGGATGGAGGGTAAAGAGATTATTGGCTCACCTTATGCAAACAAATTACGTAACACTGCTTGTCCTACCACGGCATCCATCCTGTCGGTAGCTTAGAGGCAGTAGTGCTGGGTGAAGGTGTGGGCACGTGTCCACGTTGCCGCTCTGCAGATCTGGTTCAGAGGGACTCCTACGAATAGAGCTGCCGAAGTGGATACCTCTCTAGTGGAGTGCGCTCTGACATTGGACGATAACGGCTTCCCTGCTAACTGGTGGCAGAGTTGTATGGTAGAAGAGATCCAACGTGCTATGGTTTGCTTGGTAACGGCCTTGCCTTTATTGGTCAGTCCATAACTAATAAACAGTTGCTCAGATTTACGGAAACTGCTAGTCCTTTGTATATAGAATTTTAAACATCGTTTAATGTCTAGCGAATGTAATGCCAGCTCCGCTGGGGTTCGCAGATTTGGAAAAAATGTTCTCAAAACCACTGGCTCGTTTAAATGAAAAGTCGATGGAACCTTGGGGATAAATTTTGGATTAGTTCTTAGAATGACCACCTCTGATTTGAATTGAAGAAAAGGTGGTGAGACTGTGAAAGCCTGGATATCACTAACCCTCTTCGCGGAAGTGAGGGCCAGAAGGAGGGCTGTTTTCAGAGAAATATATTTCAGGTCTGCCTTATGAATGGGCTCAAACGGATGCTTCATTAATTGGGAGAGCACAATATTTAAATGCCATGGAGGTGAAGGACGGTGAATCGGCGGGAACATCCTGAACAAGCCTTTTAGAAATTGTTTTAATATCCTGGATGACCATAAAGATGGTGAGTGTGATGTTCGTCGGAAACGGGATATAGCAGCAAGGTGGACCTTGATAGATGAATGGTAAAGGCCCGATTTCGCTAAACGCAACAGATATGGGAGGATCTGTTCAGGAGAGGACTTCAGAGGATGAACGTTGGAAGTTGAACACCAAATGCAGAACCTCTTCCACTTGAACTTATACGTCCTGTTTGTAGATTGAGCTCTGGCACAGGCAAGTACCTCCCTGCAGTCTGAAGGGATATCTAGGCCGTCAAATTCATAGAATTCAGGAGCCAGGCTGATAATCGAAGAGATGTCGGGTTGGGATGACGGACCTGCCCCTGATTCGTTGTTAGCAAGTCCGGTATTGTCCTCAGCCGTATGTGAGGCTGCTCCGAGAGTAATAGAAGTTCTGTGAACCAAAACTGGCGTGGCCATTTGGGAGCAATCAATAGAAGCCGGCATGGTTCCCTCTTCATTTTCTGCAGAAGTCTCGGGATGAGAGGAAGCGGGGGGAAAGCGTATGCATAAATCCCTGACCATTTGATCAAAAACGCATTCCCCTTTGATCCTTTTTGCGGTCGCCAGCTTGCGAAGTGTTGGCATTTTTTGTTGTCTCTGGTCGCAAACAGATCCAGACTGGGCTTGCCCCAACGACGAAAGAGGCGGTCGAGAACTGTCTGATTGAGTTCCCATTCGTGGCAGCTGGTTGGAGTCCTGCTTAAGGCATCTGCCCAGGTGCTGGAGATCCCCGGGAGATGTTCTGCTCTGATGGATATCTGACGCTGAATCACCCAATGCCACAGTTTCTGTGCTTCTAGCGACAATGCCTGCGATCTTGTACCCCCCTGTTTGTTGAGGTAATGCATGACTGTGGTGTTGTCTGTTCTTATCAAGACTGAGGAACCCCTGATGTTGGTGAGGAAAGACTTGAGCGCCAAGGAAACTGCTCTTAACTCCAATACGTTTATGTGAAGAGTCGACTGCTGAGTGGACCATTTCCCTCTCACTGATAGATCTTGCAAATGTGCTCCCCATCCCTCTAAGGATGCATCTGTTGTTATAATATGCACTGGCTTGTCCTTCAGGAATGAGAGACCTTCCGAGATGAGGGGGGTATCCTTCCACCATTTGAGTGCTTGTTTTGCTGATGGGGTTATTCGAACTACATCGTCGAAAGATCCTTCTATTTGTTTCCATTGATTGTCTAATTGCTGTTGAAGTGTTCTCATGTGCAGACGACAGTTTTCTATCAATGGAATGCAAGACGAAAGCATCCCCAGAAAAGACTTGTAAGTCTGAACAGAAGCGGACCCTCTTCTGCTGAGACGTGTTGGTAGATCTTGAGGTCTCTTCCGTCTGCCGTGCGAAGCAAAGGCTCTTGCTTGGATAGTGTCCAAGACGGCATCTAAAAAGGTAATGTTCTGGGAAGGATCTAGATGAGACTTGGGGTAATTGACTGTTAAGCCTAGTGTCCCGAAGAGAGATAAACATGTCTTTGTGTCCCTGGCAGCTTTTGTCGTTGTTCGTGCTTTTATTAGCCAGTCGTCTAAGTACGGGAACACCTGAATCCCTAGTTGCCTGAGGTAGGCTGCAACTGGTGCCAAAACCTTGGTGAACACTCTTGGGGCCGATCTGAGGCCAAAGGGCAACACTCTGAATGGTAATGAGTGCCTGCAACCCTGAATCGTAAGAATTTCCGATGACTGGGGTGAATGGGAATGTGGAAATATGCGTCCTGGAGATCTAAGGATGTCATAAAATCCCCCCGATTGAGTAGGCGCAGGACGTCTTGAAGGGAGATCATGCGAAATGATTGCTTCTTGAGGTATTTGTTGAGAGAACGAAGATCTAAAATACGTTTCCAGTCTCCTGTCTTTTTCCGTACAAGGAAGAAGCGGGAGTAAAAACCTGTTCCCCTCTGGTACTTCGGTACGATCTCTATTGCTCCCTTCTCCATTAAGATAGCAATCTGCGCTAGAAGTTCGTTGAGATGGGCCGGCGGGGGACCTCTTGGTGGTACATGAGGGGGAGGCTGATTGAATTCTAGTGTATGTCCTCGGTTGACAATATCGAGCACCCATTTGTCTGAAGTAATCTGGGACCACTGGTGGAGGAACTTGGAAATTCTGCCCCCTATTAGAGTGTTGGTGTAGGGGTTGGAGGCAGGCAACTGATGAAGGTCAGTGTTTCCTTGCTGCCTCTTTGGCTTTATAAGTCGACTTTCCTCTTGCCTGCTGTCTGAAGTGTGGATGACTGCTGTCGAAAGGTATGTGGCTGTTGCTGGCCAAAGGTGGAACGAACTGTCCCTGATAAGAAGAGTATTGACGGTATTGATGTACACCGCCTTTGTAAGAAAAGGTTCCTCTCCCTCTCGCTCCCCGAAAGGGCTGTCTTTTGTATTGTAATGCTCCCAGAGATCTGGCTGACTCGGTGTCTGTTTTAATAGATTGCAAAGCATCATCTACATGCTTGTCGAACAAGAGCTCACCATCATAGGGCATGTCTAGTATCTTCAATTGTACCTCTGGTCTAAACGATGTAGCTTTCAGCCACCCCTGACGCCTGAGTACGGCTGCTCCGGCTATCTGGCGGAAACCTGTAGACGAGACGTCTATGGCGCAGTCTATAATCTCAGCCGAGATCTTCTCACCCTCCTGTAAAATCTTGCGCGCTTCCGCTCTACTATCTTCCGGTAATAGATCTATAAACTGCGACATATCGGACCACATCTGACGGTTGTACCTTCCCAGGATTGCTAGGGAATTTGATGCTCTGACAGTAGTGGCCTCCATCGTTGAGAACTTTTTCCCAATCAAATCCAACCGTCGTCCCTCCTTATCTGGGGGGCAGTCAAAGATGAAGATGGATTTCTGGACCTTCTCTGAGCTGCCTGTGATATGACAGAGTCTAGTTTAGGGTGACTAACCAAACATGCTGGAGAATTGTCCGGGGCCTTATATTTCTTTTCAAGTCTAGGTAATACTTCTGGTATAGAAGATGGCGTCTGCATGACCTTAAGCCCCTCTTCCCAAATGAAGTAAACAATGGGAATAGCTCTTACTGACTTCCTAGTATCCTCTTTGAAGTCATATAGAAAACAGTCTGACTGCTTTGATATTATTGGTAGTTGAAATCTTTTTGCAGCTCTTTCCATCACACTATGAAAACCACCAATGTCCTGCGGTGGAGAGTCCACTGGTGGAGGCGTAGAAGGAGATGGTGTTTGAATCTGGTATTCATCCCATTCTGGAATGATTAAGTCAGTGTCCTGAATTTCACCCTCTTCCTGCTCATCCTCTGACGAAGGTGGATCAACATTGTGTCCAGATGAAGGACCTGGGATAGGTTCCGTAGAATCCGATGGCCGAACAGGGGTGGAAATTGGCGTATGCGGCGGTTGTACCGCGGTAGAGGAGCCAGGTGGAGGAAATCTAGAATAATAGTCCTGCATCATTTGCTGTAGATTGGCTATCAAAGAAACAGGCATCTGAACTGTCTGCTTCTGCTGCTCTTGAGGTTGCAGGTGACTCTGCCTCTGCTGATCTAAATAAAGCTGGTCACTTTCCTCTTCATCCTCCTCCTGACATTTAATACGGAGTTCTGAGGGGCTACGTGCCACCGGGAAAAACCCATCATTCGAATATACATCATCTTCCTCCTCCTCGTCAGCAAAGAGATGCTGCGGAGGTACTGGTGTGACTTTACTAGGTGATGTATGGGATGTTAGTAGGAGAGAAGACTTGCTTTTTATTGGCAGAATCCTCTGAGGTAGGTAAGGAGATGCTCCAAAATGCTTGGGTATAGGATCAGGAAATTGAGCCGTCGACGAAGTCGTCGTCGACGGTACGTTCGTCGATGGTGTTCTCGTCGACGGTGTAGGCGTCGACGGAGCCGTCGACAGCGGAGCCGTCATCGGCGATGCGAGCGTCGACGGAGTTGCCGTCGACGGTGCCAATGTCGATGAAGCTGCCGTCGACGGGGCTGCCGTCGACGGAGGTGTCGTCGACGGGTGTGTCGTCGTTGGAGTAGTCGTCTCTGAGGGCAAACTCGATTGCCGCGCCGTCGCTGCCTCCGTCGGTGGGATCGTCGACGAAAAACTCCGGAGCTTACCCGTCGATGAATGCGTCGACGATAGAGACTTCATCTTCTTACCCGTCAACGGTTTCTTTGCGATCTTCAAGGTGTGAGCAGGTGAGAGACCGTATTTTAAGCTCACCGACATTATAGTCCTAGATGACAGCGGAGATGAGGTAACAATCATTGGTGACGACGGAGCCATAAATGTGGCCGTAGCTGTTGTCGTCGATGAAGGAAGACCTGCCGTCGACGGTGCCGTCGACGGTGTGGACATCCTGGACGTCGACAGTGGTAGTGAACTTGAAGATTTTTTTTGCTTCTTTGAGGTGGTAGCAGGCGTAGATGGCTCTGAACGAACCTTACCACCAAGTTCCCTGGATGTGGAAGCCTGTTCCTCAGGTCTGTCCTTAAATGCATGCAGCTTCTTGGCTGACTTACTGCTCTTGGTGGAGAAGCTCTCCACAGACTTTTTCCTCTTCTTTGAGGCCACTGATGTGTCACTGTCCTCCTCAGAAAAAGCTTCTCTGGCTTTTCGTTTCTGAAGCCAAAGTAGGAGCCTGGCTTCTCTGTCTCTGAGAGTCTTGTTAGGAAAAGTCCTGCAGATTTTACAGTCTTTGACCTTATGCTCTGGATGGAGACAGTATATGCATTCCTTTTGAGGGTCCTCACAATGATGCCTTAGCTTTCCACAGGTACCACAAGGTCTAAACAAACCTTTTCTTGCTGTAGACATGATGGAAGAAGTACTACAGCAAAAGTAAAAGCTGAAGAATATCTCTTGAAGAAAAAGTAAACTGAGCAGAGCTCAGGGAGACTCCCTTCCACACGACGTGCGGTAGAAAATCTGAGAGACTGAGCCTCTGTGCTGAGGATTCTAAAGGGGTGGTATCGCCTGATTGGCTGAAGTTTGGGCCTTTTCTAATGAGGCTGATAGTTACAAAACTGAATGTGTTTTTTCCTATTGACTACAATGAAAAAAACAAGAGAAAAAGTTTTTTTTATCTATTTATTGCTTTCTATGTACCGTGGGACTCCCACTTCGACGACGGGGAATGATTCAAGCATGTGAATCTATGAAAGATACTCTAATACTGGAGAATTACTATATTGATTTGCTTCTTTTGTCATTAACCACTTTGTTTTGGAGTGCAGTGATTCATTTCTTGATGACATGGAAGTTGAAGCAACAGTAGAAGAAAGAGAGACGTACTTCACTCATGTTGCTACAGAGAAGACTGGAATGATGGACTTTGAGCGCTTTCTGCAGGTAAGCAGGATATGGTGTGTATTTTACAAACGTATCTTCCACTTTTCTGACGGAGAGGGAACAGAGTGAAAGGAATACAAAGAATGCAGCACTCTTAGTCAGAGTAATACATCTATTAAGGCACTTATCAGGTTGCACAAAGACAATAACATGAGCAATTAATGTGAATGCGGCAATACATGTGCAACTCTTAAAATAATCACAGCAGAATAATAATAATCAAAGAAAAGGCAATACATCAACAAACAATGAATCTATAATATATATACATATATGCAGTGACTATGTATTCATGCATGCACACAGCAAAGCGAAATAGTAAGACTTAAAAATGCATCACCATGGGGCTTGAATCCAACATCATCTTTTGTCTGCCAACGTCAAATTGTGGAAACCTTCACAACCAAAACAAAAGAGAACAACCCCTACGGGATTACTCTCTGGGTAATACATCCATTCCCGGCGATTAGTTCATTCTATATCAACTGTCATGCTTCCCCACCTTCTGTACTTTAATCAAACTTAAGAGGAAGGTTCTAGAAACCCCACTCCCCTTCAGTAAGTTGTGAAATTCATGTGCTGGCCGTATGAGGTCAATGTTGAGAAAACACGCTAGAGACTGGCCAGATCTCACTGTTTATTTCTAGGATCTAGCTGTACCCTGCTCTACCATAAACATTCTCAGCCTGGTACATTCTTATCAATTTTACCTCCCCCATGTTACGTTCCCTTCCCTGGTGAGAAAAACGAAAACAGGTTAACAAGCAGTGCGCTTAAAAATACCTGCGCCACCGATGTGACTGCATTTGAAGCTAAGCACAAAATGGAGTCATGGTCAAGATAGAGCTGGTGGTTAAATATAGATAGCAATACACTACTCCTTTGGGTTATGTAACATTTTACTTTATTTTTATGGTGTAGTTGCCCCTTGCACCACTATTATCCACAATTTGGTCTAACTTCATATTAAAATCACACATGCGGTTTCGGTATATCTTTCCCTGCATAAATCGTAATGGAAGACCCACTTAAGTTTTCAAGTCAAAATATTCTTTTTACTTTTCAAGTAATTAGTTTCATCATCATATTCTCCTTGTATCTTTAATTTTTGTCGAGAAAACACCACTACTTTTTTGCGGATTGTTTGTGAAACAAAAGAAATAGTCCTCCTAGATTCAGTGTCGCCACTTAGCAAGACAAAATATTGGGAGCATCAGTAAAACATTGAAATACTAAAAACCTTTGAAATACTTGCAAAAATAGCAAACAGAAGAAAAATTACTTCAAACGTATCTTAGAACTGTCTAAACTATTTTCAAATATTTATTAGCTATCCCAAAATGAATATTAAAGTAAGTAGAGAACATATTAAAATGAATACACAGCATTTTACACTAAATTGTAATTAGGTATCAGCTCCTTGCGTCACCAGGACCTGAAGACAGGAACATATGACTTGTATTTTTCAATTAGATATGTGGCAACCCTACCCAGAGAAGGTAACTTAATCCTTTTGTTTACAGAAGAATTATGTTTAGTACCCAGTTTTATGGAACACATAAATACATTAAATTACAACTAATGTTTTAAAATTCATAGCTAGAAGAAACATATTCTGCTGAGCCTGATTTCTAGAAAATTAAAAAGAACTTTCGCTTGAAACTGGAAGCAGATTTCCCATTACAAGAGTTCACAGTTTAATCAGGTAGAGATTTCTAAAAAAAAAAAAAATACAAGATGCTGTATATTTCACCAACACATAAGGGCTTAATCACAAACTGCATTTTGTAGTACGTTTAGTAGTACTACTAAAGTACTACAAAATGCTATTCACAATCCTACAAATTTAAATCTCCACCTCTCCTATCTTTTCTGTGGGGAGATCCCTGCACATGTAAGTTTACTGTTTAGTTGGGAATGTGGGCAGGATCAGAGGAATGGCAGGAAAAAGGGTTACACTATCTACTACATGGGAGGGGTTTAGGGAGTAGTAAGGAGGGGTTTACGCAGGGTTAGGCAGGATTTTAGGGAGGGACATGCACCTCCTCTACAAAAGTCACCCCATGCTGCTCCCAGACTCAAACTAGTAGTAAATTGCTCCAGCTCAGAGCTGGCACCACACATAGCCAACCACTTGTACTGCAGCACCCTCTCATATTAAATAATGGAGGTAGGGGCTTAAATAACCCTGCATAGGAAATGTTAAATTAAACTGAATTACATTCTTTAAAATAGTAAACCATATACATGAACATATATATATTTAATGTTAACACATTATCTAAAAATGAAACATTTATTAAATTATAAAATATTATAACAACCTTTTCTTTTTTGAATGTGTACATTAATAAGCATTAATTATTAATAAAATGTAATTAAATTACTGTTAAGTAATTCTTCACATCAGTTGTATATTACCAGGTATCCAGTCGCGAAAAAATGTTGTGCACTGGAGAGTAGAATACGTTTTTCATTTGGTTGGAATTAGGCTTACGTTGGCATGCGGTGTCAGGTGCAGAGGATCTATCACGCAGCATGGAAAGAGTGAGGTTGAAATATCTCCCTCAAATAGTGGGCAAGTCACGGTATTTGGAGCATAACTACTAAATTGTCAATAAAAGCGGGGGTCATCAAAATTTGGGCCGCCTATGTTGATACGGAGGAGGTGATCCCCATCGAGAATACCAGCCAGCACAAGAAGGTTGCTGCCAACATCTGCAATTCGTTGTATGAGGGAAAAATTGACCAGTTTCCTTACCAAAGTGACCCCCCACCAAACCCCCAGAGTTAATGGTAAATGAAGAAAAGTAGCGATGTGAGCCCCAGTATGTAGCAAACACAGGCATCCCCAGGGAGGAGCAGTGTGTCTCCTGTAGCAGTGAAATGTAAATTGTATGACGATCGAGGTAGGACAACACCTGCCTGGCGTTGCAGGGATTATTCGGCCCACACACATTCCATGTTAAAAATTAAAAAAAACCTTGGGAAGAATGGAACACAATGGAAGTGAATGCGCTTGTGAACGGACAGGTCAGTGCCAAGGTCCTTCAATAGTAGAAGAAAAGTGTGCATTTGAGAGTGACTGTGGAAACCTTAATGGAAAATACTGACAACAGACCACAGCAACACCCCCAACCCCCAATGCCGCAGAATGAGCCACAGAATACCTAACACAAACACAAAACAAAAGATAAAAAAATATAAACAAACTTGGAAAGAAATCATTGACAGCATAAATAAAAATCCCAAAGGGCAATGAGTGTGCTTCATGCAAGGGGGGGCACCCAGAATGCGCGGCAATGCCCTAATCAAATCTTTAGGATAGGCATTGTCACAGTCTGCACTGCATCCATCACCAGTTAGACAGACAGAGATAAGATGAACTAGCCATATGCTAAAGTGTGGGTGTAGTGGCACGGCATAGAGTCAACCCAAGAATCAGCTGCACAGACGGGCAGACATCAGACACGTCCGAGGGAAACATTTCCCCCAGGAATTAGGAACAGCTCTCCTTGCAGCAAGATCCCAATATGACAGCATCAGAAAAATCATACAGTGGGTAGTTCAGACGACATGTAGTTAGTTATTGTCACTTAGGGTGTTGGCGCCCTGCCAGCCATTGCCCCAGTAGGGAGTTCAGCTGGATGAAGAGAAGAATCTCGACTTGCCCATGGAGATGTGTTAAATGAAGTCCAGCACAGTAGCGGGTTGCAGAAAGAAGTGGGTTTTACCCTTGTGTTCCAGTTGTAATTTGGCAAGAAAGAGCTTGGAGTATTTAACCTCCCCTGACCAAAGGATCTTTTGTACCTCATGAAAAGAACCGCGTGTTTCTTGCGCCGCTTGGTGTGAAGTAAGGGTGAAAGTATATCTTAGAACCCTCCAATGAAAGATCCGGTTTGTCTCTCTTCAGCCATTAAACCAGGTCTCTGTTCCTATAGTTAAGTAATCTAGCTCTGATAGGACGAGGAGTGTGACCTGTTTGGGCTTGGGCTCAAGAGTGTGGTGTGTCCACTCCACAATAAAAAATAAAAAAAATAGCTGCGGCCAAATAGAGCATCAATAATATTTTCCGCATTTTCCCCCGAAGTTGGTAGCAGATTCCAGAATATCCTGACACTATTTCGGCAGGATCTACCTTCATTTTTAACTTCTTTAAGTTCCTGCCTGGAAGCTGTGAGTTCACGGTGAGCTCTTAGTGGGTGAGCTCTTAGTGGGTGTCCTCCAGGGCAGAGACCTGGATGTGCAGTAAGAGAATCCATTTTACCGTCTAAGGAGCGAAAACCCTCTCGGAGTTCCTGAAACCTGGCTATGTCATCTGTATCGACTTGTTCGCAGGAATCCATGGTTGGCTTTCCACTGCCGTAACCCCCAGACCTTTACCCAGTTACAAAAGGAGCTAATTGTTCATGACTAAATGGAGAGACCAAACTTTGAGCAACAATTCACACTATGGCCCTCATTACAACCCTGGCAGTCAGTGTTAAGGTGGCGGTAAGACCGCCAACAGGCCACCGGTAAAAAAAAAAAATGGAATCTCGACCATGGCGGAAATCGCCAACAGAGACAGCCACTTCAAGACTCCGACTGCCACGGCGGTAGAAACAAACACCGCTGCGGTAACCGCCAACAGACAGGCGGAACACAATGTACCACCCACTGTATTACAAGGCACCAATCTGCCACATTTTCCGGGGCGGTACCAACGCCATCAAAAGCACGGCGGAAACAGTACACAGAAGGGAAACCACTCACCTCTCGACACCCTACGAGGAACGAGGACGCCATGGAGCTTGAGTTACAGGTGCTACCAATGTTGGTTTACCTCCTCTTCTACCAGGAGCAGCAAAGATGGCGGCGACGACCACGGTGAGTAGTGCACCTAGCACACAGGGGAAGGGGGGAGGAACGAGAGAGTGACACACACACACGCAACACGCAAAACGCAAAAACCCCACCCTTACCCACAACACCACACACACAAATACATGCCGCAACATTACATATACATCCCGTCACCCCCTGGAAGAACGCAAGGACAAAATGAAATGATTGCAATCATCGAAAATTCAGATATGGAAACAGGTCTGTAACAGATCATTATATACAAATATGTACAGCAACTACACAAGTACGGATAGTGTTCCAATCATTGTCCATGGACCAGTGGTCCCAAAATGCATGGGCGAAGCCCACACACGATACCTGACTCTAAACGGAGAGAACACTGCTGGGGCATCAGGTCGAAAATAAATAGGCACCTCAGGGGGAAGGGGAGGGGGGGGCACCTCAGCCGGATGAAGGGACGATGCCACTGCTGCATGAGGGGGCTCCATGCCCACTGTATGGTCCTGGGGAGTGCAAAGCAACAGTCTCTCAAGTCTCGCAAGTGGGTGGGTTGCCCACTGCTTTATCCTGTGGAGTGCAAACCCACAGTCTCTCAAGTCCCTCAAGTGGGTGGTTTGCCCACTGCTTTATCCTGGGGAGTGCAAATCCACAGTCTTTTAAGTGTGTGACATGTTCCACTGGTTCTGGAGGGGGTTAGTGCCCAGAGTGCTTCATCCTGCCAAGGACTGGGGTAGTGGATGCAGTTCTCCACTGGTTCTGGAGGGGGGCATTGTGCCCAGAGTGCTTCATCCTGCCTATGACTGGGGTAGTGGATGCAGTTCTCCACTGGTTCTGGAGGGGGCTTTGAGCCCAGAGTGCTTCATCCTGCCAAGGACTGGGGGTAGTGGATGCAGTTCTCCACTGGTTCTGGAGGGGCTTTGTACCCAGAGTGCTGCCCATGCTATGTGGCAGGTCCCATTCCCTCACCTGGGTGTGTATGCCACGAGATTGCCTGGGAACAGGTAGCATGATACTCCATGGAGTCAGAGACACACTCCACCCTGGTGCGACTTTGCCTGCCAACTGCTGGTAATAACAGTGCTGGTTGTGGTGCCTCATGTGCACTGTGCAGGGTCCAGGACTTCTCCTACAGCCTCGGACGGCTGTCCACTGGGAATGTTGTCCATGTCGGCTGTGGTGGCACTGTCTGTGCACGTCGCAGGGCTGGTGGCGATGGTTGCGGCGGTGTCTGTGGCAGAGATGCTGCCGGTGGTGCATGTGTCAGCACCTGTGGAAGGAGACAGCAGGACGTCTCTTGCAGCCTCGGATGGCTGCCCACTGGGGATGATGCTGGGGACTGTTGCTGAGGCAGCAGACGTGCAGGTGGCGGTGCAGGTGGCAGTGTCCACCGCCGTATAGGTTGCTGCTCTGTTTGCCAGAAGGGGTGACACCAGTCCCTCAGCCGGAGGCTCCGTGCCCTGTGCTGACTTCCCTTTAGCTTTGTGTCCCTTCCCCACCTTGGAAGTCGCTGCTGGGACCTTGGCACTGTCCCCTTTTGGCTTGGAGGAGGCCTTGCTGGGTGGTTGGTGCGGCTTTTCCCTACGGCATGTGGGCCCCTTCTTCACCTTGGCAGGTGGCGGAATGTGCTGATCCTTGGCCTCACTAGGTGGCACACTGGCAGCGCTGATGGGTGCCGCCCGCGATGTTACAGGACTTGCAGGGACCACAGTGCTGGAGGATTTGGTGGCTGAGGTGCTGGGCTGGGATCTGGACATCCTGGCCCTAGGGGAAGGACGGGTGGAAGGTGTAGGGAAGAGGTCAATGTTGGCCAGGAAAAGTTTTTGTAGACACACTGGGAAGATGGAGGGGGTTTGGGAGTGGAGGAAGAGGTAGTGGTTGGAGGAGGTGTACGTCTGCTGAATTTGGGTGAAGGTGCATGAGCTGGAGGCTGTTGTGAGGAGGATGGCTGTTGAGTGGGTGTGTACCTGCGTTTGTGTACTTTGGGAGGAGGGCTCACAGACACACTGGGAGAGGACACGGGACGTGTGCATGGTAGTGGGGGTGGTGATTGCACGTGAGGGGTGTGTGGTGATGGGCGTGCTGGTGATGGAGGTAGTGGCTGAGGATGTAGTACATGCAGGTGTGAGTTGAGACGAGACTGGGAGGGAGTAGGAGGACTTGGAGGAAGGGGACACAGTGGAGGCAGTGGATGTTGGTGTGTCTGCATGGGAATGGTGCTTGTGCGAGTGCCTGTGGGATGTGTGGTGCTTATGTTTGCCATGTCCATTCTTCTGTGTTGATGAGTGTGCATGCTGGTCTGATGGTGTGCTTGGGATAGGCTGAGGTACAGGGGATTGGGTCTGGGTAGTGGAAGTTGGAGGGGGGAGGCTGGACACAGGGACAATGGCTGCCATCAGTGCTGAGGCCAGAGCCTGAAATACTCTCTGTTGGGCTGCCAAGCCAGAATAAATGCCCTCCAGGTATGCATTTGTTTATTGCAAATGCCTCTCGACACCCTGGATGGCATTCAAAATGGTTGATTGCCCAACAGTGAGGGATCTCAGGGGTCAATAACCTCCTCACTGAGGGCAGCAGGACTGACTGGGGCAGGGCCTGAGGTGCCTGGGGCGAAGGAGATGGCCACCCTCCTGGATGAACGGGCACAGGAAACACGCTGAGGGGCTGCTGGGAGGGCGGTGCTGGTAGGGGGGGTGGCAGCAGTACCTGTTGATGCGGTGGGCACAGAGGTGCCCGCCACCGCAAGGGAGCTCCCATCAGAGGAGGAGTCGCTGTCGCTGGTGCCTCCTCCTGTCCCTGTCGTGGAGCTCCCCTCACCCTCCGTCCCACTGGTGCCTTCAGACTCCGTAAATTCACCCTCCAGGGCCATGTGGGTTGCAGCTCCCTCCTGCTCCGGTGCCAGTGCTCCTCCGCCAGATGATGCTAATGCACACAAAGACAGTGTGACAAAACAAAAAGGGGGGGAAAGACAGAAGAGACACATGGTCAATGCCTGCAACACCAGTACCGTTGGCGGACACAACACACAGCGAGCAGCCCTGTGCACTAGCCCATGCACTAACATCTCAGAGGAAAAGCACATGCCCATGGGGGACTCTGCCAAGACCCATTTGATGCACAGCTGGAACCCACTGGAGCATGACTAGGTGTAGAGGGCCACTGCCACTTTTGGGGTTGGAGTGGCACTGAGCCTGCAAAACAATGGATCTACCTTGGCGCGTCTGCCCTAGCCTAGGGGAACCCACAGCCCACTTCCCCAACCAAGAAACCTCATTAAGCACGCAGAGTCAGCTGAATGAGACTGTACTCACCCCCTTGTGGCTGCTGTGATGCCCTCAAGCACCCATCCAACTCAGGATATGCCACTGCCAGGATCCGGTACATCACGGGGGTCATGGTGCGACGGGCATCCCTTCCACATTGGGAGGCCATCCCCAGCTGGGCCTCTGCCGTCTTCTTGCTCCAGTGGCGCAGGTCTTCCCATCTTTTGCGGCAGTGGGTGCTCCGTCTTTGGTAGACCCCCAGGGTCCGCACTTCCTTGCTGATGGCATACCAAATCCCCTTCTTCTGGTGGGCACTGACCTAGAGGATTAGTGAAGTAAGAATGGATGTTACTCCCCCGTCCGGTTCTTCTTACTCATTGGCCACAAACCTCCCACCCTGGCCCAGAAAAACATACACTCACCATCCTCACATGCTGGCCTCTGCCCCCGCTCCCTTCTCTTCCGTCCACGACACTCCATACATTCATGTGCCAGGCATCATGCTCACAGTGTACTCACCTGTTTGTCTGGAGGACCGTAGAGTAGCGTGTACTGTGGGAGGACCCCATCCACCAGTTTTTTCCAACTCCTCCGCAGTGAAGGCAGGGGCCCTTTCCCCAGACACTGTAGCCATTGTCGCTTCCAGACTCCGGTCACAGCAGCACTTGCAGTGTAGGTCCTCTCCTGTTGAAGGTCAGGTATCAAGTGAGTGAACAGATAGAAAATGGCGGTCGCATCCGCAGCGGTGAGTACCGTCACCACCGGCGTACATCGTCATTGGCTCCAGGAACCCATAGTGCCCAATGATAACCAATGCTGAATTGCGCCGTGGTCTTTGACCGCCTACCGCGGCGCTGCACAACGCCAGCGCAGTTACCTCATTTCCCCTTGTCCCTCCTTACAGGTCAGGCAGCCTCTGTTTCAGGGGGCCACATGGCAGGGCAACTAACTGTGTCACTGCACTTTTGGCCAGGAATACGGACAGACAGCACCACACACCGATTACATCACAATTGTTCTAAACAGCCCTGTGAAACCTATGTGGTGTATGACCCTCTGCTCACCCTTATCTTCCATAGGACACTTCCGCTGGAGCAGGTGATGAGATGGCATCATCCACCGGTATACAGACCTCTGGTGGACCTGTCGACAATGGAAGACAGACACATCATTATCACCTACAGACTTGATCGTGCCACAATCCATGAACTGTGTGCCCAGTTGGAGCCAGACCTGATGTCAGCTATCCGTCATGCCACAGGAATCCCCCCTCTAGTGCAGGTCCTGTCACTACTCCATTTCCTGGCCAGTGGGTCCTTTTAAACAACAGTGGTCATGGCATCAGGGATGTCACAGCCAATGTTCTCTAACGTGTTGTCCAGAGTGTTGTCTGCCCTGCTGAAACACATGCGCAGCTATATCGTTTTCCCTCAGGTGGAGGATTTGCCCACAGTGAAAGGTAACTTCTATGCCCTAGGACATACCCCAACATCATTGGTGCCATTGATGGTACACATGTGGCATTTGTCCCCAACACCCCCACCCCACAGGAATGAACAGGTGTACAGAAACCGCAAAAGCTACCATTCTATGAATGTGCAGATGGTGTTTTTGGCAGACCAGTACATCTCACATGTGAATGCCAAGTATCCTGGCTCAGTGCATGACGCTTACATTTGGAGGAATAGAAGCATCCCTTATGTGATGGGCCAACTCCAGAAGCACCGTGTGTGGCTAATAGGTGAGCCCAAGGTCCCAACACAGTTGACATAGATGTCTGGGTATGGGAGAGTCCCTAAGGGTTGGAGGATGTCTAACAGTTGTCCCTCGATATATACAGGTGACTCTGGTTACCCCAACCTGTCATGGCTACTGACCCCAGTGAAGAATCCCAGGACAAGGGCAGAGGAACGCTACAATGAGGCACATGGGCGAACTGAAGGCCAGATTCCGGTGCCTCCATCTGACAGGTGGCTCCCTATACTACTCACCAAAGAAGGTGTGCCAGATCATCGTGGCATGCTGTATGTTGCACAACCTGTTTTTGCGACGCCAGGTGCCTTTTCTGCAGGAGGATGGGCCTGATGTTGGTCTTGTGCCAGCTGTGGAGCCTGTGGACAGTGAAGAAGAGGAGGCAGAAGAAGAAGATATAGACAACCGAAACAACATCATCATGCAATACTTCCAGTGAGACACAGGTAAGAGGATGGCACTGCTTCTCTCATATCATACTACTGTAGGACATTGCACAAATCTGCCTTTTTACCTCTGTGTATGGACCCCGACATGTCACTTTGGCTTTCCATTTAACAGATCTGGTTCCCACTTTCTGCCTTCTGCTATGTTTACTGCTGACCAACAACTCTCTAACATTGGTATGTGAACATGAACATTGACATTGCAGGGGTGTGGAATTTATTAAAATATCTACTTGTCCAGGGGACAGGTTGCTTCTCAAATCTACTTGTCCTGTAAAAAGATCTACTTGTCCCTTTGGTGCCATGTAGTGTGGCGACAAATGACCTTAAGGGGGGCGTGGCCTGACGCCGATGGCAGTGGAAGCCTCTCCGTGAGGCTCCTACCAGTGATCCCCACTCCGGTCCAGTCTGAAAGGAGGTGGACCCCCTGCACGCCCCACGGACTATCAGCAGGGTCGGGGGGGTCCGGAGACTCATTTGGCGGGGTCCGACCCCGGAAAAAGGAGAATTTCGGGGCCGAATTAGCGCCCGACGGAGTGCCGCGAGGAAGGGAGAGAAAAAAAGAAGATGGCGGCCGCGACTTGAACGGCGTTTTTGGAGGCGGAGGACCCAGTAAAGGCAGGTTCTTGCTCCCTTCCAGTGTATCCCCCCGGGAGTCAGAGAACGAAGGGTGCACTAGGGGATACTTTTGGGGACTCATAGCGACGAACAGAGAGGTCCAGTATTGCGGCGGAGACCAAATAGGGACCGCGGGGCATTCGCAGCGCGGCGTCCCGCACCCTAAGGCTGAATCGGATGGGACTCGATAAGGGGCGATAGCGCCGGGATCTCTCCTGGGGCTCCAGAGACAACCTACCTTTGGCGACGACTGCTTGAGAGAGACGCGGTGGATCCGAGGGGCCTTTTCCGGTGCGGCCCGACTCCTTGGTCCGCCGGAAGGGGGCTGGAGCGAGAAAGGCGAAGCTAATGGTTAGAAGGGGCGAACTCGAACGAGACAGAGAAGCGGCGCAAAAGTCCCCGTACTGCGGAGATTCCCCCTGATGACGCGGCGCTATGTGCACAAGAGCGCAGGAGATCCCCAAATTCAAGTTGAGAGCCACTCCGTCTTGAAGGTTCTCCCCATGAACAGCGAAGTAATCGGGCTGGATGAGATCGCACCCTGACTCACGGACGAGACGGTGAAGCGGCACAAAGGACCCCGTGCTGCGGAGATCCCCCCGATTGCGCGGTGCTGAGAGCATAAGAGCGCAGGCGACCCCAAAATCCAGGATGAGAGCCAGTCAGACTTGAAGGTACCCCCCATGACCGGTGAAGAAATTGGGCTTGATGTGATCGCACCCTGACTAGGAGGAGGGAGTGAGGGGACCATCCTTCTGGAGTGAAATACCCCTCGGGAATGGTCAGTAGTCTAGAGTGAGGAGGATGGCTGGTAACAAGAGGCGATAAATCTCACACGCGGGCATAGTGTGCTGGAAACAGCTATTTATTAATGAAGGACTGGAGATCCCCCTGGCGGAGCAGGGCACCGAGTTGGGATGAAAGAATAAATGTTTAATGACCATTGAACAGTCGTCGTTGAAGCTACACCTCAGAAAATGGGTAAAACCGGTCGCCGAAGAGACACAGAACAAAAAGAGGGGCCCACAGTTGAGACACAGGCAGATACGCCCGAACACAGAAATGACGCCTCGGGGGGTGAACATACCGATCCCACACTTCAAGATGTCCTGCAAGCTATAACGGCTTCCCGGGTAGCACTGGAGGGGAAAATTGATGCATTAGCCACGGATTTTACAGTACTACGAGACGATCACCGCCGCCTGGCTGAAAAGGTGTCCACCACAGACAGACAACTTAAAGAACTCTTCCCGGAGGTCAAGGATTCTACTAAGGCCACAAAACTGCTGGAGTCCAGAATTAGGACCTTAGAACTAAGAGCTGAAGATGCAGAGAATAGGTCACGGCACAATAACATTCGGGTGATTGGAATGCCTGAAAGTGTCCCTCAAACAGGCCTGGCGGAGTTCCTCGAGCAATGGCTTCGAGAGGGCTTAGCGAGCGATGGACTTTCTCCCTTTTTTGCCATTGAAAGGGCTCATAGAGTACCGGCACGCCCTCCCCCACCGGGAACCCCCCCGAGGCCTATAATAGCCAAGCTGCTCCATTACCGAGACAGAGACTACCTATTGCATCAAAGTAGAACCAAAGGGGATCGTACAATGGACAACCACAAGGTTCGTATTTTCCCAGACTTTTCCCGGGAAGTTCAGAAACAAAGGGCCACCTTCAGTGCTGCAAAACAGAAACTGCGCCAATTAGGTCTGCAATATGGCATGATGTTCCCGGCAAAACTTAGAGTAGTAACCAAAGAAGGGACACAGTTTTTCACTACGGCGGAAGAGGTATGGCAATGGCTTGACCAGCTTCCACAAGAGGGGAATGGTCCTCCGGGACAAGTCCCCGGTCATGGGCGGAAGAGAGAGGCTAAACGCAAAACGGCCCGTACTGTAAACAGTCCTTCGCATGGGGAGATGCAAACGGAGAGGCGAAAAGCCATGGAGGCAGCAGCTTCATTGAATGGCTCGGATCGCGGGTCACAAGTGCAGTCTGCAGCGAACTGTGAACCATCTGATTCAGAGCATGAGTCAGAGTCCTCTCGGGTATCCGACGGATCGGGACCAGTCATAACTCCGGGCACCTCTGACTGTATCATATGAAAGCCCTCATACCAAACTGCTCTTGTGGCAGTTGTCCTAGTAATGAAGGTTTCCAATGGCGGACATCGTGGTGATTAGTGAGGAGGGAGCACTGGCTGTTGCTGTGGAGGTTATCCTCACCAGATGGGCGAGAAAATGGGTCCACAAGTACTACGACACCCTGTAATCCGGTAGTGGGGATCAGAGGGATGGCCCACTCCTTCGAAGAACTTGGAGTAACCCCAATTACAATAAGCTAGTTAAGATTTTGAGTCGTTTGGATGAGAGCTGTTTTAACTTTTGTCCTGGGGAGAGGGAGTTGGGGTGTTAATTGTTGGGTTATGTTTAGGGGGAGTGATGAATGGTGGGTATCTATCACTGATCTACTGATGGTGTGTGAAGTGAGAACAGGGTTCCAAGTGGTAAATGCTAGCCCTACACGGGATTGGACACAGATGGGGCTTGAAACACAGCTATGGCGTCATTAGGCAATTATAAATTTTTATCATGGAATGTACGGGGTATGCACACAATGGCTAAAAGATATAAGGTATTTTCTCATTTGAAGCGGAGGGGGATTCAGATTGCGCTGCTTCAAGAAACACACTTAACCCAGTCTGAAGGGCTTGCTCTGCAGAAAAGGTGGAGAGGACAGACATACTATACCTCTTATTCTGCATTTGCCAGGGGTACTTTGATATGGATCGGAGCTGGGGTCCCATTCCAACTTTTGGACAAGCTCATAGACCCGGAGGGTCGTTTTGTAGCAATCCGAGGGCGATTGGAGGGAAGGGATCTGGCGTTGATTAATGTCTATGCCCCGAACGGGGATCAGGGGGAGTTCTTCACTCGCTTATCGGGCCACCTGGCCGCCTATATGCAGTTCCCCCTCGTGATGGGGGGCGATTTTAATTGTGTGGCCGATCCTTCTAGAGATCGCTCCCACCCCCCGTTACACGATTCTCCGTTGATGAGAGTAGCAAGATTATTTTCTTCCTGGCAGGCGAGTTGGGGACTTGTGGATGTCTGGAGAAAGCTGCACCCGGGGGCCAGAGACTATTCCTTCTTCTCCCCTTGGCACGAGCTCCATGTCCGTTTAGATGTGTTTTTCTGCTCGCCAGACGTTTCCCCTCGAGTGCATAATGTTGAATACCTGTCCCGCACTATCTCCGATCATAATCCTCTTTTATTGGAGATAGGCTGGGGTTCACCCCCTTCCCGCATCCCCACCTGGCGGCTGAAGATTGAATCCCTAGAAGACAAACCCTTTCAGGAAGAGCTAAGACAGCATATTGTCCATTACTTTATAGATAATGAGGCTTTGACAAATAACCCATTGATTGAATGGGACGCTTTTAAGGTGGTAGTGCGAGGGCGCTGTATTGCGGGTGCTGTGGGGGTCCGAAGGTCTTTACTTAGGGATACTGAAAAAGCAGAGAGTGAACTGCGGGAGATGGAGAAAAAAAGGCCTGAAAATCCGCTCCTTCAGCCTTCTATCTTAGAGCTTAGAGCAACGGTGGCTGACTGTGTGGAGCGCCTTAGATGTTTTGACTACCAAAACTATATTACACGGGCACATGAGGAGAGAGACAAAGCAGGTCGGATGTTAGCTTGGGTGGTATCGCAAACACATAAGACGTCGCCCATCCTGGAAATGATCTCGGAGGATGGGAATTCCCTTTACGGGCAGGAGCAAATTAACTCTCACCTGATGGCCTTTTATGAACGATTATATAAAAGAACTCTCTGTACAGACGGTAGCTCTATCGATAATTATGTATCAGGACTGCAGTTGCAGACACTGCCGCCAGATGCTACACCACAACTTGAGGGCCCCATTACACAACCAGAGATTCGGAAGGCCATTAGTGAGCTATCGAGGGGAAAGACTCCGGGTACAGATGGTCTTCCCATCGAATTCTATGCCGCATATATAGATCAGTTAGCTCCTAGACTCGAGATGCTATATCAATCTGCCAGAGATAGGGGAATATTACCGGCAACAGCGAGGGAGGCAGTAATAATACCCTTGCTTAAAACAGGGAAAAATCCAACGGAAGCTGGGGCATACAGACCTCTATCCATGCTGAACCTGGACTACAAGATCCTCAGTAAGGTTCTGGCCACTAGACTGCTCCCCCACATGACAACACTAATTCATACTGATCAGGCGGGGTTCATCCTGGGGCGCAGCACAGCGGATAACATACGCAGATTTATAGCAGTCATGAATGATCGAAAATCGTCCAGCTCAGCCCCCGGAGTCCTCGCAGTCGATATAGAAAAGGCCTTTGACAGCTTGGAGTGGTCATTCCTTTATACAGTGTTGTCCCATCTTTGATTTGGACCGGAATACATTGCCTGGGTCACACTGCTGTATACTAAACCCATTGCTAGAGTACGTACGGGACGGATCATATCCAACCCCTATGTCGTTGAGCGGGGTACCAGACAGGGATGCCCCCTATCGCCGCTGTTGTTTGCACTGGCTATGGAGCCGTTGGCGGCGGCGGCGCGGGGGGGGAGAGGGGGCCCTGGTATAGTGGCAGGGGACAAGAGACATCAAATAGCGTTGTATGCAGACGATCTATTGATTTTCCTAGACGATATACACAGAGACCTACCCCGGGCCCAACAGTTGCTTTCGCAGTTTGGTGAGCTTTCTGGTCTACGGGTGAATTGGGGTAAGACCGGCTTGTTTCCTTTGAATGCTACAGTAACGCCTCCATTAGAATTGGGAAATGTCCAGTGGGTTCCAAGATGCCTCTCATACTTGGGGGTCAAGGTTTTTCACGACCCACAGGATATAATCGACAGCAATATTGGAGGCGCACTGAGTTCTACCCGATCCAACATGGCTTTTTGGCAAACCTTGCCTTTATCTGTGGCGGGGAGGGTAGCCATCCTTAAGATGGTGGTACTGCCTCGTCTCCTGTACTATTTCACAGTCCTGCCGGTATGGGTTCCTAAGGCCATATTTACAGAACTGGAGACCATGGTCATAGCATTTATCTGGGGAGACAGTCGAAAGCGAGTTGCTCTGTCCAAACTTCAGAGGCGTTCAATAGATGGTGGCCTAGCAGTCCCGGATTTTGAGGCTTATTACTTGGCAGCGCAACTTCAATGGTTGGCACAATGGATATCCAGCAGGGCTGCAACAGGGTTGAGGGTTAAGGCGTTTACTCCCCCAGAAGCTAGATTATACGAACTGTTACTAGGGTACCCGAGTATGGGGAAGAATGACTCCCCTGAGTTTAAAGTCCTTGCGCGATGTTGGAGGAGATTTTTGCGTAAAATCAAAGTAAGGGCTCCTTACTCCCCGGACCTGCCCCTCATGTCCTTAAGGGCTTTACCTCATCGTGGAGACTGGGGCGGCCTCCGGTCCTGGGTGGAAGCTGGGATACAGTCGGTGGGAGCACTGTTTAGGGAGGGAACACTGATGTCATTTGAAGCACTGCGGTCACAATTTAATCTACAGGGGGGACACTTTTTATTATTTGGCTCTGTGGCGGCTAGTATCAGAAAACATTGGTTAACAGGAACTGGGGGGCCCGCAACACAAACAACCTGTACATATTTGGTGACCTCTTCGGGGGCCTTCAGAGCAGTTTCTAACCTTTACAACAGAATTCGGGAGGATATGGCCACACCTTTGTCTCAGCTCAAATCGTCCTGGGAGGTAGACCTGGGCACAGCTATATCCGACGAGGATTGGGAGCGTACGCTTGGTGGTTTCCCTAAGATGACTCGCAATGCCAGATTTAAGCTGATTAATTTTTATGTCCTACATAGGGCTTATCTCACTCCTGAACGGATCAGCAGATACTTTGGGGTGGAGGGATTGGGATGCCCGAGGTGCGGGTTGGAGAGGGCTGAATTTGGACATATGTTCTGGAACTGCCCGGTTGCGGAGGGATTTTGGGCAGGGGTGTGTAGACTGGTGTCTGGAGCGATGGGAAGAGAAGCCCCTTGCACGATAGGGCAATGTTTGCTAGGGTGGTTTCCACGCACGGCTAAGTACAAAATAACCAACAGATTCAGGGATCTGGCCTTCGTGTTGGCCAAGAGGGAAATAGCGATATCCTGGAAAAAGCCGATTGGACCAAGATTGTCCCAATGGTCCAGAGAGCTAATTAGATGGGCTGGATGTGAGAGCTCTGTCCTTCATAGTGAGGAGAGAAGGAGTAGACGGCCCCTGGGGGCGGCACAATGCTGGGATGCAATACTTGATTCCTTTAAAGAAGAAAGCCGGGTTGAACCAGTCCCCCTAAGCGAAGGGTGATAAGATGCCATTTTGAAACTGTCAATAGTCCCAACAAATAGTTGCAGTGCAAGATGACCCAGAGGTGAGATTCTAGGTGTAGGCTATTCGGAGAACCACGTACACGTTAAGAGCAGAGGGCTGACTCCTTCATATCACATCTACACACAAAACGACAATCTAGGCATGCTACTAGTATCATCACTGGGGGGAGGGTACAGTTGGGGAGGATGAGGGATGGGGAGTAGGGTAGATAACATGACAATAGAATGCTAGTTAAGTGGGAATGAGTGGGTTGGAGATCACTGGTCTTATGAGTATGTAAAAGTTGTTTTTTAATTTTTTTATTGCTATGTACTCACAAGTGTTGAATTTCCTACTTATTGCCGTTAAGAAATGCAATAAAATTTGTTTACAAAAAAAAAATGTAGTGTGGCGACAAATTATGGCAGCAATTAATAGCCTCTCTGATTATGCCAGGGCTACTACCATAGTAGGGCTTGAATACTTGGAGTTTCAATCCCTACTGTAGCAATTTCCTTATTTTGCCACCTTTCTGCAGATCTGCATACTGGGGCTGGAGGAAGCAGTAAGCAATAGTTCCAGGGCTGGAATGCCTTTGAGTCTGCAAACCTACTAACCTGCATGTTTTAAAGATTTTTACCAGCTTCTCTCTAATATTTTCCCATAATAAGAAAGGTTGGACATTTACTCCTGACAATGGCAGAATTATAACTTCTTCCAGGGTTGGGAAGAAAGTGGCTGGAGGGAAAATGAACTTGCAAATGCTCAATAGATTTTCACATGAGCAAATCTACACATCGTATTTACCCACGCTAAAATACAGTTCACAAATATTTTATAGGGGTACGACATATACCATGGGTGCACTTTTGTGACTTTCTTTAAGAATTTGGGGCCACAAGTAGGTAGGTTCAGATTTGTGACCTGCAAATTGCGAGTCGCAAATCCGAATGTAGGATGGTGTCCTTGACACCATCTGTGATTCGCAAGGGCTTCGCAAATGCCCACATCATAAATAATCATGAGGTGGGTCGCAATTTGCGACCCCCTCACGAATGGTGGCCTGCTGGAGACAGCAGACCACCATGTCTGTGACTGCTTTTCAATAAAGCAGTTTTTTTTTGTAATGCAGCCCGTTTTCCTTAAAGGAAAACGAGATGCATAACAAAAACGAAAATTGAAACGTTTTCGTTTCATTTTTTCAGAGCAGGCAGTGGTCCACAGGACCACTGCCTGCTCTGAAAAAATGTTTACAGTGACATTCACAATGGGAAAGGGGTCCCATGGGGATCCCTTTCCCTTTTGCGAAAGTGTTAGCACCCATTTGAAATGGGTGCAAACTGCGATTGGTTTGCGCCCGCGTTCGCGGTCACAAAACAATCCTACATTGCACTGCGAGTTGCAATTAGGAAGGGAACACCCCTTACTAATTGCGAGTCGCAAACCCGTTTTGTGATTCGGTAACCAGGTTACTGAATCGCAAAACTGGGATTGTGCATCGCAATGTGCTTTTTGCACGTCGCAAACAGCGAAAGTCGCTGTTTGCGACAAGCAAAAAGCTACCTACATGTGGGTCTTGGTCCCTTCTCTCTTTTTCGGCTGGCTTTACTGTGAGTGATCGCATTCTGCTCTTCCACAAGGAGCATATTGCCACACAAAGTAGTTTTGTTCAGTGTCAGGAACTACAGTGGCAATCAGTGACGTAACGAAACTGGAGGGTGCCCCTTTGCAAAGAACATGGAGGAGCCCCCTCTCCAGACTCACTCAGGGCAGGTGCTGTGCTGACGGGGCCCCCTGGAGGGCGGCTGCGGGGCCTTTGTTATGCCGCTGGTGGCAACGTGTGCTTTAAGAGTTCAAAAACTTTTTGGGGGGGTTTTGCCAATGTTTAGGGCCTGGTAGCTCCCACAACAATAAAGTGTTACAAAAGCCATGTCAAAACAAGACACGCATTGATGAAACTAAAAGACTTATAAAAATATGTCAGATCAGTTGGCTTTGTCAGTGTTTGTTTATTTTCATGCTTCCCATAATCGTGTTGAAAATGGTTACACTGATTTACCATTAGAAATATTTTTGGGAAATACTAGCATGCATCAACACATTTTACTAAATGACACTTCATTTGCATATAATCAGAGAGCATTCTGGGAGCATTATACTTAGCCTCTTAGCCTAAACTTTTCAAACATGTGTGTACATGTTTTTTTGTTTTGTACTGGAACAACGTCAGTAGTGAAGTGTGACCTTAAAACATTTATTTACAGCACGCACCCTAATAATGAAGGCTTTCAAATAATGAACCATAAATACAAGTTCGAACAGCTTTATCTTTTGGAAACACATTACCTCAACTGCAGAGAGTTCAACTCTCTGTAAACAGGCAGCCAAAGGGTTTGTGCTGCAGGGGGTTGGGCCTACTTGTCCCAAGGACAAAGTAAACATAAAAACTTGTTGCCCTTGACCCCAAACAAGATGTCTCGGGCGATAGGAATTCCACATCCCTGACATTGCTATATTTCTGAGAGGTTGCAATTACACATTTGTGAAAGTACAGACTGACTCCAGATTGATTTGTGATTCAAGGGTGTTTATTTCTGTGCAAATAAGGGGAGGGGGGTGTGCAATGGGCTGGGGTGATGGTGGAGGAATGTCCAGTCTCTTGGTCTCACAGGTGTATTGTCCAAGGGGGCATAGGAAGTGGAGTAATGGCAGTTCAAAGTTGTCAGGGTGACAAAATGGGACAAAAGGGTGACAATCAGGAGAGTGTTATTTCCTGGCGGGGGTCTTGGCAATTTTCTCTGTCTTGTTCCTGGATCTCAGGGACCGTTTGCAGGGTGGTTCTCCTTCTGCAGGGGGTGGGGTGCTGGTGGCCTGTTGTTCCTGTGGCGGGACCTCCTGTCCACTAGCGCCAGAGGAGGTGGAGGGCTGTTAATCGTTCAGGCTAGTGTCAGGGGCCCGTTTGTGTGCCACTGTGTCCCTCATGGTGTTGAGAAGGTCTGCCAGCACCCCTGCAATGGTGACCAGGGTGGTGTTGATGGACTTCAAGTCCTCCCGGATCCCCAGGTAGTGCTCTTCCTGCAGCCGCTGGGTCTCCTACAACTTGGCAAGTACCGTGCCCATGGTCTCCTGGGAATGATGGTATGCTCCCATGATGTTCGAGAGTGCCTCCTGGAGAGTGGGTTCCCAGGGCCTGTCCTCCCCCCGTCGCACAGCAGTCCTCCCAGTTTCCCTGTTATCCTGTGTCTCTGTCCCCTGAACCGTGTGCCCACTGCCACTGACCTCAGGTCCCTGATTGTCTTGGGTTGGTGAGTTTGCCTGGGGTCCCTGTACTGGTGGACACACTGCTGATTGACGTGACCTGGGGACGGGGGGATGGGGCTGCTGGGTGGGTGATGTGCTGGTGTTTCCTGAGGGAGGAGGGTCTGTGGTGGTTTGTGACTGTGGCAGGGGAACCGACTGTCCAGAGGTCCCTGATGGGCCGGGCTGGTCATCTTGATCCAGGCGTGCAGAGCTACTGTCATCACTGTGGACCTCTTCTGTGGGGGGGACTGGATATGTCTGGCACCTCCTGTCTGGTGACGTTGGGTATGGGTCCTGTTGGGGTGTAAATGCATTATTGTTTCTGTGTGTGCCATCTTGTGCAATGGGTGAGTTACCCTCTACTCCTGTGCTTGCATTATTGTGTTTGCCCTTGTGTGATTAGTGATTTGGGGGTCTGGGTGGGTATCTGTACTGGACATGCTTTGGTGATGGGTGTCTATGCAGAGGTGTTGCATGCAGGGCTTGGTATTGGGATGGGTGGGTTGTGATGGTCGGGCATATGTGAGGTGCTGGAGTAATGGGGGTGAGGGTGGGGGTATGTGATGCCATGCAGGTGGGGTGGGGTGATTTAGTAGTAAAGATATGACTTACCAGAGTCCGGTCCTCCTGCTACTCCTGCGAGGCCCTCAGGATTCAGTATTGCCAAGATTTGCTCCTCCCATGTTGTTCGTTGTGGGGGAGGGGGTGGGGGTCCACCGCCAGTCCTCTGTGCTGCTATCTGGATACCACGGAGCGCACCTTCCCCCGTAGGTCGTTCCACCTCTTCCTGATGTCATCCCGTGTCATGGGGTGCTGTCCCACTGCGTTGACCTTGTCGATGTTTCTCCGCCATGGCTCCATCTTCCTAGCAATGGAGGTGTGCTGCACCTGTGATCCGAAAAGCTGTGGCTCTACTCGGATGATTTCCTCCACCATGGCCCTGAGCTCCTCCTCAGAAAACCTGGGGTGTCTTTGAGGTGCCATGATGTGGTGTACCTAATGTGTGAGGTGATGTTTGTTGTGCTGTGTGATGTGTTGTGTTGGGGGGTGTTGTTTGAGGTGCGTGGATGTTGTGTGAGTGATGGTGTTGTGTGCCTGTGGATGCTGGTGTTGTGTTAGCTATTCTCTCTCTCTGCTTCTTTAAAATGTCGTAAGGGGTTTTGGGTAATGTGGGTGTGTGTTTTATAGTGGTGTGAGTGTGTGGGTGTGGTGTGTGTATGTGTATCAGTTGTGTGTATTTTGAATTGTCCAATGTGGTTGTGTTTTGTAAATGTGTGTGTATTTTGAGCGCAGCGGTGTGTACCGCCAATGGATTACCACGATTGAAAGACCGCCGCGTTGATTCGTGGGTCGTGATCGTGTGGGTGTATTCCTGTTGGCGTGACGGTGTGGGTTTTGGTATCGCCAGTTTATCACTGGCCTTTGGTGTGGCGGACTTGTGTGGGTGTCTGTATTGTGGCAGATTATGAGATGTGGGTCGTAATACCTGTTGCGGATTTCCGCCACGGTATGTTGGCGGCCTTCAGCATGGCAGTAAGCGGGATTTACCGCCAGGGTTGTAATGAGGGCCTATATGTTTTTTCTCCATGAGGTTTACGTAACTATGTGTACATCTCCACACGTGTAACTTATTAAATATATAACAATTCACTTTTTCAATACAATTTCTGTGAAAAATATAAACATTTTTTTAACACACCAATAAGAATAAAAGACAGTCACTAAAAATTATGTTTGAATCTAAATGCCATGCCATACTTTTTCTGTTTTTTCGGCAGGTTGAGACAGAATGCCTGAGAATTGTTTGGTTATTTATGCCTGCTCACTGCTTTTTGGAAATGCATACCACTTGGAATGTTTTGGTTCCGTCCAATAACTACGGTGTAAATTGCTTAATTTTTATTTTAACTTGAGACGGGGGAACTAGGAGAACGTTTCCACACCGGTCTTATCAGCCGCTATCTCAACTCTTTTGGATGTTATTTACTATTTTCTGTTGCTTATATAATGCTGTTCTTGGGTCCTTCCTGCTCCGTTGGGGTCCAGTACATTCACACTCGTCCATTTCAATCAAGGGAGGGGTTTCTGCCTGCATGTGGGTGCCATTGATTGTCTTGTATGGAACAGCCATACAATGTAAAATCCATTTAATTATTTAATTTCAGCAATAACTTCAGTATAAAATGACCTGTTCATTCAATTAAATCTATACAATCGTTAATCTCTTGTCTATATCTGTGGTACATCAGCCAACCTTCACCCTTTTAAGTTTTCTCTGTGTGTGTTTAATATAGGGTGTTCCCTTGCCCATATATATTTCTGTACTCTACTTATTCATGGCTACACTAGATATATATATATATATATATATATATATATATATATATATATATGTTATTATAATTTGGGTTTTAAATAATGATTAGAAATCCCTCATATGGACTAATACTGGTTCTAACAATGTAATGACAGCATAAATGTTTGTACTCTTGGTGCAGGTTTAAAAGTGAGCAAATTCAGATGTATGTTAATGTGAACGTGAATGTGAATGTTTATAAGCTCATTGTCATTCATCTGCAAATCAAATCAATGTTATAATTTAGTCAGAAACAAACCTTTTTTGTTATTCAGTATATTATGTAGCAATCACAATATTCTTTGGAGACACCTTGATTTCTTAATCACTCTCATTCCATTATCTCCTCAATGTAGTGCCTCAGTTGATTCAAAGACATCCATTCTTTATATAGAGATGATTAACTTCCATTACTTAGTTCTTGAATCACTACTTTATAAGCAACATTGGGAACCTGTTTCCTTTTTACTACTGCATGATCAGGTACCTCCTTGTCCACTGTCCCAAAATAATAATGAAGCAATCCATCATATATTTTATTTCTTTTATTTTATTTAGGGTGCTTGTAAAATGCAGCATGCACTCTGAACAGAGCACCAGGGGACAAAACACATAAGACCGGAGAAATTTGCTATTTGGTGCGACTTGGATACCAACCAAGTTTTCAAGGCTTTCCTGAACTTTAACAGGGATGGTAGATGGCTGATCTCCAGCTGACCAGTTCCATAGATATGCCAGTGGACATGGAAATATCTCTTGCCCTACTTTGCGTATTTAGTGCAGGCGACTTCAAAAGCAGCTTTTTAGGATGTCTTGAAATTCAATGCAGAGGTGTATTTCTTGACTTTTTAATTAGAAAAGTTGGTTCAGTTTCATGATAAATTTTGTACATCATGCACAGCTGATTTGAAGCAGATATACTTCTTTACTGGAAGCCAATGCAACTGATAAGCAAGAGGATCTCATGTTTAGGTTGAGCATAGCAATGCACAACTGACGTGCTGGTATCTATGTGGGCTTTTAACCATACTCACCTCATGCTCATCACTTTCACTCGTTCATGGGCTTGCCTTTCAAAAATCCTTAGATGAAATTGGTAAATGCTTTACGTTTGTCCCACCTTGGGGCGTTTTGTTTCCTGCCTTGGGGACCAACCCTGTTACATGGATAATTGCACGTTTGCCAATATGTTTGACTGCGAGCGAACGTCTTTTTCCTTTTGTGTCTCTACCTCATGCTCATGGAGGCCATGGCGCTTTGAATTGGCTTTATGTCAACTGTTTTACTTTACATTTTCAATTTATGTGTCAAGAAAAGTCCAGTTAGGAATTTACAATGCTAGCAGCTCTAACTCGAGCAAATTTGAGACCTATTGCATTACAAATGCTTGTTTCAGGTTGCAAACTACTCTCACTAATTAGCTTCCCACATTGTGTAGACATGTAATAAACGTTTTTGGGAATCCAAAATAGGCTGTATTACCATAGTCAACGCAGGATTAAACTAAGGCATTGGCCACCCATACCTTGTGACTAAAAGATAAATATGGTAAAATGCTTTTGAGAGTCCTTCAGGAACAAATTGTTTTCAGGGTAATGGAGAGTACTGTAGCAGGATTGCAGGGGCCATCCTTCAAATAGATTAGAAATGGAGTGTCATCAGCATATAGGTGCATCATGGCAGTGAATTGCTCAAGTAGTATAGCCATTATCTGGACATAAATGTTGAAATGTAAGAAGGGAAAGAATTAAACCCTGGGTAATAACCAAACAAAGCAGGGTGCCCTCGGGAAGTGAAAGTGCATAGTATTTACGTATTGAGTTCTTTAGGAAAAAATGACTTTATCCATTGAGTAAATGTTTCAGTGATTTGAAAAAATCACTCTGGCATTGTATTAGAATCATGTCGTGGACGGTGTCGACTGGGGCAAATATGTATAGGAGTGTCACTACTCCTGAATTTCATCAACCCATCAGCATTCTTATGTTATCCAATGCAGATGTAAACACAAGTTCTGTCCAGAAGCCTGACTTGAACCCTGCCTGCAAGACAGCAGAAAATCCATTACCCTCTACCAAGATTTGTTGTTGAGAAGTGACTACTTGCTCTGGGATTTTAGACAAATAAGGTAATAAAAGTATAGGTTGAAAGTTTGCTGGGTCTCCTGGATCAAGAGAGAGATTTTTTAACATATGTATAATGATGTCATTTGTAAACTCTAAGAAAATGTTGCCTGAATCAAGGGTGGCGTTAATTATATCTATTATTGAAGAGTAATGGTGTGGCTAAACTTTCTCAACTGGGCAGCCTGGCAAGCATCCAAGGGGAGCCAGAGATTTATTTGACATCAACATATTTTGGCAATTCTCTTTATCAATTAGGAAAGATATCCTGAATAGTAGTAGTACTTCTTTTAGATGGCCTCCTGGGATCTTTTATTGTGTAAGACCTATGAGAGTTTGATTTAAAGTTTTCTCAAAGCAAAACAACAATGTCTTGAAATGCAATTATTCTGGAGCTAACGACAGAAGGGTTCTAAACTTTGTCAATAATTCATGTGTAGAATGTTTGGTTTTCTGAATTTATGGGAGTAATACTTTCTTTTAGTGTAGCCCACAAACCAGTTATATTACCTCATTTCCTTGACAAGTTCAACTTTATTTTGACTGCTATACGTTTTCCACCTTGCTTTTTCCAATAATCTAGTTTGAGTTTGTCCTTGTTTTTTTTTTTAGGGAGGTGATGTACCATTGCTGAGGCAATGGTGTTCAGTGTTTTGGTTAAAGTAGTGTTGAATTCTAATAGCATTGCTTCCACATCAGTGGATAGAGTGGATAATTTGCAGTGATTATAGTGCTTTTGATTTTGGCTTATCAAAGTATGTCGTAAGAGCCTCTTGAGTGGTCCGTTTCTACCTGCAATGAGTCATTTGTTGCTTTGAGGCTTTGTGATCTTTTTTTTAAGTCCATTATGTAGAACATTACTAAGAAGCACTCTGTCTGTTCCAGGGTGCCATGCAATGGAATGCTGTCCGATTTGATCAGAAATAAGTCAAGCATATGTTCCACTTTATAAATGGGCCTATTAGCTACTTTCTTGTTTTTTATAACCAATTTTACTTCTTTTAGAAGTAAACAAGGACAGTGAGTCCATATCAGATCAAGCAGCTGGAACAAATCAATACAATTGACCAGAATCCCTCCCTTACCTCACATAAACAAAGTCATTCCACTCAGAGGGGCAACCCATGATGAGACCGCCGTTTTCCCCCAAACGTTCTCATATTTCCGAGGGCATCCACACGCTTCATATATTTTTTTTTCTAATTGCGAGCACCAGTCTACCCCACCTGTCCCGCAACTGGCAAGGCCGTCAGAGGCATTTGAAAGAAGCGAGCGGTAGATCTGGGTAATGGCCCCCTTCCCCAGGTGGCCCATCAGAAATGTCATCTCAAGAAGCTATGATCCAGAAGGGACAGGTCAGATGGTAAATGGGCCAGCAGTGTATGGCGCAGATGGGGGAAGCGAAAGAACTGGGTGTTGGCCAGAGCATATTGATCCTTCAACTGTTGAAAGG